>NC_047518.2:37456290-37797913 GCF_902827115.2 Pseudochaenichthys georgianus | reverse complement strand
TATGCTTGCTGTGACGTTACATTAGTCCGTTCTCTGCTTGTAATTATGCCGTTACAAGCTTCAAAGTTGTATTTATCATCTGAATTTGCCGAAACAAGTTTAATATTCTGAAAGCCAATACTTTGAAGATGTATAGTCAGGTGTCTTGAGTAGTCAAAATTACCTACAAATCATTGTACACACGTGTACATATTATTCTATTTTTATGCAGCTCTGTGTGATTTTTGTAGCTACAATTCAGACTAATACACTACCAGAAGTGGAAGAGTACTCAGATATTGTACTTGAGTAAGGAATAAGTACTCAGATCTTGTAGTGAAATTATAAGTACTCAATCTTGTACTTGAGTAAAGTAGAAGTACCAGAGTGTTACTGTAACAGTCCTGCATTCAAAATGTTCTTCAAGTAAAAGTAGAAAAGTATTAACCTCAAAATATAGTGAAGTAAAGACAGTGAAAGTAGTCGTTGTGCAGATTGGTCCATTTCAGAATAATATAGATGATATGTTTTATAATGATTGATCATGAAAGTGTTCTCAAAGCTGGTGAAGGTGCAGCTAGTCTGAAGTACTTTGTTGACTGCAGGGTAGCTGGTGAGGTGCAGCTAGTCTGAAGTACTTTGTAGACTGCAGGGTAGCTTGTGGATTTACTCCAGGTGGAACTAAAGTCTGATTTAACACTTGATTATATTTCACATCATTCATCCACATCTGTGAAGTAACTGAAGGTATTACATACATGTAGTGAAGGAAAAGTACACCATGTACCTATGACTTATGTTCACTTCCAACTTAAAAGTACCTCAAAAATAGTAATCAATAATGTATTGAAAAGTTATTTGCTGATTGGTTTTTATATCTGCTCAGCCAGGTTATATGGGAGGCCCAGTCTACGTACACTCTAACAACAAATGCCTTGGCTTAACAAAGAAAATCAAGGCAATAGGTTGCATCGATGGTTATTGAGTTAAGACAACTTCTATTGAAATGTTGTTAAAGCAACAAAGTTATTTGGGTTAGCGGAGAAGGCTTTTCCTCTTCAATCAGAGGTGTTTTCAATTACCACTTACTTAATAATTGGTAGCATAAACACACGTTTTTAAGTTGATTACTCCAAAGTTCCAACTTGTTTTACCGTATTATTTAAATATAATCTTAAATTGTATGTACTTAATTACCACATGTTGAACATGAACACATGTTTTTAAGTTGACAACTATTTATAAATTAAGTTGCTCCAAATAATATTGTATTCAATAGGGTTTTTCTCTTAGCTTTTTCATGTTTTTGCCTTTAAAGAAAGAAATTAATTGATTCCACAACAAAAATATTAGGCAATTCATTTTTTATTTTTGAACTGCAGGTGTTTATTTCAACACATGATGTTTCAAAAGGAGAGACTTCATTTAGTTTGGAACATTGCCTGAAGACGGTTGACGTACTTTCCATGGTGTGCACACCTAGACCGGACTTAAAAGACAGACAGGTTTTTATTGTTTGGACTTAAAAGACGTTTCTCTGACCAACGCTGACCTCATTTTGTATGTTGATGGGTCTGCCTCTCGCGACCAAGGGGGCACTAATCGGGTGGGTTTTTCTGTTGTTTCAGATTCTGCTGTACTCCGTTCTGGACCGCTTCCATGTCACCTCTCAGCACAAGCAGCAGAGCTCATCGCACTAACTGAAGCCTGCACGTTTGCAGAAGGCAAAACCGTGACTATTTACACTGACTCACGATATGCTTTCGGGGTAGTACACGATTTTGGGCTATTTGGAAGTGTAGACAATTCCTGAAATCTGATGGCAAACCAGTACTTAACCATGCACTGGTTGCAGGCTTACTAGACGCCATTCTGCTCCCATCTGAGGTTGCAGTCTGTAAATGTGCCGCACACGCAAGCAGTACAGACCCAGTTTCCCTAGGAAATGCGTCTGCTGACTCAGCCGCAAAGGCAGCTGCCCTGATTCCTCTCGCACCTCACGCACACTCATTTGTTAAAATCCCTGTTTCCTCCTTTACTGACAAAATGTCATCACTGACTTCCATGCAGCAGCTAGCTACGCCAGTTGAGAAGGCTCAATGGAAGGCTGCTGGGGCTGTTTTTGACCCAAAATCCAGCATCTGGGTTGGCCCAAATTCCAATCCATGTCTTGCCAGACATTTTTTCCCTCATTTCGCTAAGTTGACACATGGGTGGGATCATGTGTCAAAAGGAGGGATGTTAGAGTCTATAAATCAGGAGGGGTTCGCAAAGGGTTCACAGTAACAGCTCAAAAGCACTGTGAAGCATGCTAATTTGCATTATGCAAAATTACAAACTAACAAAATGCTGTGCAGACACAGGTCTGTCATGGACACAAGCTCTGCCCATTGTGCTGATGTACATGAGGATGCGGAAAAGAACACGGAGTCAACTCAGCCCATTTGAAATCCTTTTTGGGGCTCCTCCACAGATTGGACTCAAGGCTCCAGGATGTCCTCCTCCCTCCACAACTTTGTGTGAGGATGCTATGTTGTCATATTGTGTTAACCTATCATCCACTTTAGCGACTGCCACTGGTCCGCTTCACCGGGCGACTTCGTGCTGGTCAAGGAAATCCAATCGTTGGCAAGGTCCCTACCAGGTGCTTCTCATCACCCAGACAGCGGTCAAGGTCGCCGAGAGAGCTACGTGGGTCCACGCCAGCCACTGCAAGGTCGTAGTCACAGGAAAGGAGAAACGATAGAAACAGATGACAACAAGTGACATGTCCAAGTCACCAACAGATGACAACAAGTGACATGTCAAAGTCACCAACAGATGACAACAAGTGACATGTCCAAGTCACCAACAGATGACAACAAGTGACGTGTCCGAGTCACCAACAGAGATGACAGCAAGTGACGTGTCCTAGTCACCATCAGCACCACACTTGCAATACATACACCAAAACACACTACACACAAGGTGTCACGAGCGAGTGCCAGCTGAGCGGTTCCATATGTTCTCTGGTTCCTCGTTTGTGTTATCAGTGTGCGAAGTCTGACTGTCCGTGTCACGAAATCGACCGAGAGAATACACTCACACACCCCATGGAACATTTCCCCCTCGTGATGAGGGCTCGTCTGGAGAGACGACAACGCAACCGTGAGCAATGTGAATGCTACTGGAGAGCCTGGACAATCATAGAATGGTTCCTCTGCATACTTGCCATGATAGTTGTGTTAGGACTAGTCCTATATTTTATGTATCCATTTCAGCATACAGCATGTCAGCCAAAATCGAGGTATCTAAGAGGTACATGGGGAAAGCAGGGCGAACCACATGGGTCGAGGGGCTGGTCAAGACAGGGATTGGTAACATTACTCTAAGGGATGGGGAAGATAGCACAGTGCCGTTAGACCCGCGCAACTACATGCATTGCCCCAACCCTAAGAAACTGGGGGGGGGGGGGCAGACGTCTACATTTGCTATGTAGAGAGTGACAGTTACACCGCCACTCACTGCTCGGGGGGCTGGACTTTTGTTTTATGGACCACCGCGCACACCGATTGGGGTTATACCTTATGGGACGACAAAACAAACATCAAAGGGAGATTGTCTATCTCCAAGGTCAATTCATTGAGCCCCGTTATCCTGTTGCAACTACAGGCTGCCCAGATATCAGACAGGGGTTATTATGTTGTCTGTATGTATGTATCCGGCGCCGACCCGTGTGGCACATTTTACATAGACATCGCGCCCAAAACTCAGACCCCGGAAAAGCGTAAGCAACCTTTGACGCCACTGTTGACATCCATAGGTACATCTACATTTAATCTATACATAGGCGACCATAGCAGCATTGATGTGGGTCAGACCAGTAATGGGATCACCGGTAACGTCTGGTGGCACACTCTGAGATCATTCTTGCAGGCCGCAGGACAAAATGGGTCATGTTATGCATGCACCCTTTTCCCCCAGGACTCATCAATGTCCGTGCCAGTTCGTCCGCGCTCTCTGACCCAGGTTGAACACCTCTGCGCGTTTATGGCTCTGACAAGGCCCATCAAGGGTGAAGACAGCGTAACCGAGTGGCGTTATGCTAGGCAGCTTCCCCCACCATGCAGTAATCGGTCTAACTCCTCTTTGCGTGCATCCACGCTTGACACCACATACGCAAAGTACCAACCCGTCAGCCATGTGCATCCCAGTCATTTGAGAGGGATGAAACACAGCCTATGCATCCAGAGAGTTTACCACAAAACGTCTCTTACACCACCTTATTTTTTCCTAGGCACTACTACTGGTTGTACCCGCATCCTACGGAACACATGCGGTGACGGTGCTTACAAAATCTCGTATTGTCACATATCTGGTGCCCCTGAGAGAATCCTTTCTAACGTAGCATTCCCTGATGTTAAACATATTTCCCTCCAACTGGCGTGGCCCAGTGATGCTGGGTTTAGCGCGCCAGAAGATTACGTTTGGTTGTGCGGCAACAAGCTCTATCAAGTTCTGGCTCCCCTTTGGATAGGGACATGCACTCTAGTGGATTTGAATCCAGCAGTCACTGTACTCACGTCCTTAATGTACACGACACATCAGTACCCAGAGTTCCAACACCCCGACCACCACAAGGTAAAAAGAGATATGACGTCCGCTGGAGCTAAATTCATGGATGGCCTGTTCCCATGGTGGGGTACAGTAAACAATGCCCATAAAATAGATACCTTACACGTCCGGCTAGAGAACCTCACTTACGAGACGACGCAAGGCTTCCAGGTATTTCCCCCATTCATAATAGCCTATAGGAACATGCTCATGCAGCACCAATTCGCTCTTGACCTTTTGTTCGCCTCAAAGGGTGGCCTGTGTCATGTGATCGGTGACTCCTGTTGCACTTACATTCCCGACGCCACCAAGAACATCACTGACACCGTGCTGCATCTTAACAACCTGTTAGCTGACATGAAAGCTGATGAAATATCCAACGCAGGGGGCTGGGACTGGTGGGCCTGGCTTACATCAGGCGGGTGGAAAGCATGGCTGGCTAGTATAGTTACACCCCTGGCGATCATTTTTGGCCTATTAATCAGTTGTACCTGCTTGATTATCCCAATACTGAAGAAATGCGTTTCCAGCATGGTATCCTCAGCTTTCGTTCAGTATACTACTATTCCATTACAAGACAATCCTTTGCGCCACAGTGAGATAGATCAGCTAGAATCAGAAGAGTCTGATTCCGATTTATCAATATAATCATGTGTGTATCTCCTCTCTTATGCTTACATTATATTGGAGTCTGTCCTCCACAAAAACAGCCAGTTTTCTATGATATATTTGTGATGTGTTTACTTAAACCAGCGATGGAGTGTATTCATTGATGTGTTATATCAGTCTATCCTATCATTTGTTTTTTCTATTGATCAAGTATGATCAAAAGGGGAGAATGTAGTGGAAATGTTTAGTTATTATCATCCTTATTATATCTTTCATATGCTTAAACCAAATGCTTCTTATTTCCTGATATATTCTTACTATTATTATATCACTCTTGTGGCTCTGCAAGGCCACAGCTGTTTTAGCAGACTGGGAGTCACACAATAACCGTTATGCTATCTGCAAGGCCACTGGGTGTCTCATAAACAATCTGACCGTGTGAACCCAAGAGTTATAATATTCCCACTCTTTCCTTATATAATCTCTGCTTCTTCATTGTTCTGCGCACTCTCGGGCAGACTTTTCATACTCTGTCCGACCTGTGACAATATATTATTATATCGTGTATTTGAAGCTTCAAATAAATAACCAAAAGACAGCTTTGCTTGATTCACCATTTATTTGTTTTGATCACTTTTGACTTGTACTCTCCAGCCGGTGTTTGGGGGCTAGATTTCCATAACAGCTAACCTTCTCTGGGTCCATCCTAACCTGACCTGGCGAAATGATGAAGCCCAAGAAAGTGACTGTCTCTGCATGGAATTCGCATTTTTCTGCTTTGACAAACAACCTATTCTTGAGCAGCTCTTGTAGAACCTGGCGGACATGTTGTTTATGGGTGTCAAGGTCAGGGGAGTAGATCAGAATGTCGTCAAGATATACAAAAACGAAACGGTTCAGAAACTCCCTCAACACGTCGTTGATCATAGCCTGGAACACAGCAGGAGCATTTGGCATTACACGGTATTCATAGTGGCCTGAAGGGGTGTTGAAACCCGTCTTCCATTCATCGCCCTCCCTGATCCTGACTAAATGATAAGCGTTACGCAGGTCTAACTTGGTGAAAACCTTGGCTCCCTGAAGCTGCTCGAAGGCTGACGAGATGAGAGGAAGGGGGTACCGGTTTTTAACCGTAATGTCATTGAGAGGTGAGTAGTCAATACAGGGCCTAAGAGACCCATCCTTTTTCCCAACAAAAAAAAACCCCGCTCCTGCTGGTGATGAGGAAGGGCGAATAAGGCCTGTTTTGAGGGAGGCATCAATATAGTCCTTCATGGCCTCTTTCTCAGGTCCTGAAATAGCATATAGTCGACCCTTAGGAATTGTAGACCCAGCAATCAGGTCGATAGCACAGTCATAGGGGCGGTGAGGCGGAAGAGTCAGAGCCTTGGATTTACTGAATACTTCACTTAAATCGTGGTAGCAGGAAGGGACTGAAAGAACATCAGGAAAATATATTTCTGGGATAGTTCCCTGCCTAACCCTCCCAGTGTTACCTCTTCTGTCAATCTCCGCTACCTGCTTAACACAGTGATCTCTGCAATTCTTTCCCCACCCCTCCACCCTCCCAGATTGCCAATCAATGTGAGGGTTATGAAGTTTCAACCAGGGAAACCCCAAAATGAGTGGATGTTGGGCTGAATTAAACAAGTGAAATGACATTGTCTCGTGATGGTTATCATCACATCTTATTTCTAAAGGCTCTGTTTGGTGAGTCACTTTAAACAACAGCCGCCCATCGAGAGCACTCGCTTCAAGAGGCTGGGGTAGAGGTTTAGTTTTTATGTCCAATCTTTTAACTAAACCCCAATCCATCAGACTTTCGTCTGCCCCTGAGTCAATGAGTGCACCATGAGTAACCACATTGTCTCTGATTTTTACCTGGATGCGGGTCAGGGTGCGAGGAGGAAAGTCAGAGGAAGAGATCCGGCTCACCAACGTACTCCTCTTTATTGGTGAGCCTCCTCTTTTACCGGACAAGCCGCTTGTGGATGTCCGCGCTGCCCGCAGTAGAAGCACAGACCCTCCTTTAATCGACGCTGACGTTCTGCCATCGAAAGCTTGGCGCGGCCCAACTGCATTGGCTCCTCCACGGAGCCAGGGGGCGCTGTTGTCCGGAACGCAGGTGAGGGGTGACGGGGCCTCCAAGAAGAAGTAGTATCCAGCGGCGAGCGTCTCCTCTGGGGAGGCGGATCAACCGCATCCTTGGATTTATTCCTTCTCCTCTCCGTCAAACGATTGTCTATCCGTATTGCCATGGATATGACAGAGTCCAAGTCAGCGGGCAGATCGAGAGGCGCCAGCTGGTCTTGTAGGGAATCCGAGAGACCGCTGACAAAAGCGTCAAACAATGCAGCGGAGTTCCAGCCGCTATCGGCTGCCATAGTCCGGAACTCGATGGCGTAGTCAGCCACACTCCGCTGATGTTGTTTCAGCTTAATCAGAGCCCGAGCTGCTTCCCTGCCCGGCGTGGTTTGATTGAAGATCTTTCTCATAGTGTCTATGAAGTTTTCCAGAGACCCGCAGATGGGGGAGCCTCGGGACCACTCTGCCGTAGCCCACGCTGCTGCTCGGCCGGAGAGATGGGAGATCATGAAAGCCACTTTGGAATTGTCCGTGGGAAAAGCAGCCGGTTGGTGGTGATAGTGTAACTCACACTGCACAATGAACGTCCGGCAGCCCTCCGAGTCTCCGGAGTATTTTTCGGGTGGAGCCAGACGCATGGAAGTACTGTGCGGCTCAGTAGACCGGTTGGGATCGGAACCGGTCGCCGCCGGAACCGGGGGAGTCGTGGGAGGAGAAGCAGCCTGCAGGTGAGTGAGCACACGCTGGACCTCAGCTGCCAGCAGATTCACCTGGGTTGTCACCGATGATTGTAGTTCCCCGTGGCTGTTGGATAGGTGCTGCACTCCGTGCTGTATGGCGGCCATCTGCTCTTCTTGTTGCCCAAGACGTTGGCCCTGAGAGCGGATGGCGTTCTTTAGCTGGTCTGAGTCGGCTGAGTTCATTTTAATGGTCAGTTCGTACTGTCAAGGAGAGACTCTGAGGCATGAACTCAATTGCACGACTCAGATAGTGTTTTCAAAAATAAAGACTTTACTGGAATTTAGCACAGTAATCAAAACAAGGAAAACAAATATACTCTTTCGAGGAAAACTAGCAAGTGATCAATGAGGTAGATCCGTGGGAAGTCCGTGAGGTAATCAGGAACGTGGGTCATAGTAAGACAACGAACTGACAATGAACAGGAGGAAGCTACCACAATATATACACAGGTAAAGGGGACACAGGTGGAAACAATCAGGGCGGGGAAAACAATCAAGGACGCAGGAGACAGAAGGGGGCGGGGAGCGTGGAGGCCTGAAATGAGAGGGATGATTAATTAAGGGAATAAACATAAAGCACAGGGCAAAGGGACATGACAAAACTAACATAAAGAATACACTTTCACTATTAGTTTCCTAGACATGACATTGAGCTAGTTTTTCTTGTGCTTTTTTTTTTTCTCACGAGGAGGAGTATTGTAGTACTGCTACTGCCTGCGGTCATCTGCAAATGACAACTGACAGGGAGGAAGAGCAGGCATTTAAGGAATTTAGCATGTGCAGCTATTGGCTGCTGAGGGGTGACGCCCTCATATTTAATGAGGGGGGAAGGGAGCCATAGAGTGACGTGTAAGTGACTCGTGTTAGGTCTTCCTTATTGAACTTGAGCTAAGCTTCATATATACTTAAACTCCTTAACTTGGGGTAAGGACTCGTTCCCTACTCTGAGTTAACCGACCATTGTTTTTTCTGCTGAGAACCATTGCCTCACAGTTGTTGATCCTTATCCCCGCCGCTTCACTACAAAGACTCAGAATCTTGCCAAGTATATTTGTCTAATATCTAGTCAACATATCAAATATGTCTTTACACTTGCTGTAAGACATAATAACTTCAGAAGTAACACTGCAATGACATATTGGGTCTTGTTTTTAGACAATGCATCCTCTTGTTAAGTCAAATAATCTTATTTTGAGTTGTATCTCGGATGAAAGACATTTATTTTTCATATTAATTGAAAAATAACCAACTAACATCAGAAAAACAGAACACTTTTGAGTATTTGCGGATTGTAAAACATTTCCTGATTCTGGTCAAATATAGTTCAAAATAAGTTTTCCCAGCTTATTACAAGATCTGATTTATCTTTAATGCAGTATCATAACTACATATTTGACGTTTATAACAAACCAAACCATTTGAAAATTGAGCAATCTACGGTTATTTCAATAGTGCACCATAGACATAATGTTATGAATGAACGAGCTGCCTGTAGCAAGATGGTCGCCATGTGGCAACGTCGGTCTCCATTGGCCAGCCGCGCAGGTGAGTCATCTAGTGTTTATATATATATCTATGTCAGATACAGCCAGGTAGCGCTTTGCTAACATGGCAACATAAGGATATGTGGTGGTTGTAATAGCTTTGGCTCGGTCTGAACTTGTTGCGAGTGGTGGAGGCTCAAATGCTAGTGGGAGTTGGGTTTGCACTTCAGTCTTCTTTTGGTACCGGTGATATTCACGTTCGGGTGATGCCTTTTCAAATGAGTGTGCACGTTTGATGTATTGCCAGCCGCGTAACCAATTTTAGTTGAACAGCTTTGGTTCGGTCCACCTGTCTTTGTCCGTCATCCTTGTACATAACTGCGAAACCAAAATGTTCCCAAACCGGAGACTTCAATGATGCTGGAGGATTTTCGAGCTCAACTTTATCTGCGTTTGCCATTTCAACAGTTCCTCGAATTACTGACTAAATTTGAACGCATCCCTCTGACCAGCTCTCATAGTATGCCTCTCGTCCAATGAAATGACTTGGTCGCTCTATGACGCGTTGGACCCAATGGGAGCAAATTACACTGAACGCCGCGACGCAGCACATGAGACTACTTCCAAAAAGTTGTTCACGTTCTCAATTTTTTACGTTTAACGTTATATTAGTTCGGTACACTTCGGTACACACCTGTACCGAACCGAAGGGCCCGTACCGAATAATTTCGGTACGTATACCGTTACACCCCTAGCAGGGTTTCCGCTAGGTTTTTTTCTCGCCGGTCAAATGTCCGGTCAGAATTTATTTTACCGGACAAATTTGAAACTTACCGGTCATATTTCAATAATAATAATAAGAGTTGTGTAGCAGAGTTTCCGTTGGCAGGTAATTACCGGACTATGAGCAGATATGCTTCAGTTTAAAACTCAGTTCACGTGGCTCATTTTTATATTGCTTCAGTTTATAATCCTAACAGATCGAACAATTCAGATTCATTTTTCAATAAATTATTCCACAAACAACAAACAACATAATTATTACATTCAAACAAACTACTTGTAGTAGATAACGTACATTATTCAAAAGTTTACATTACATTTGAATAATAACACGGGAGAAACGGATCCTCTCTTTTCCCCTCTCCCTCCCTCTCTCTCCTGACAGCCCGTCAGTTTCTCATGCAGCTCCTGCAGCTCGCTAAACAGAGGGCGGGGCTTCAGGTGATTATGCAGAGCTGCGTGTCTCGGTCAGACTCAGCAGCTGATCTGATCTCTCTCTCGCGTCCGGTTATACTTCACTAGCGTTTATGTCCATATCGATCAGATCCAGCTCTCTTGATCGGCCTTTATAGAGAGCACCGATCAAACTATTAAGAGTGAATATCGGCCGATAATGACCGGCGGCCGATCGATCGGAGCCTCCCTAATTATTACCACACATTTTGACCGGCAGGTTTTGAATTTACCGGTTTTTAATATATTTTACCAGCTAAAAACCGGTAATTACCGGCTAACGGGAATCCTGACCCCTAGTAGTAATTGAAGGATGGTATTTTGTAGTTTTCCAGACTGTCAGAAGAGTGAGGGTTTGTTTTGTAAAACAGGCCATTCCACATTCTTTGACACGCAGTCGCAGGACACAGTATCTCTGTTTTAGGGATTATGTCAGGAAGAATGAAACATTGAAATAAAATGTGTGAAATTTGTGAAGATTATATTACATGAATTTGAAAGCTAAGTCTTAGGGACTTAACCCCCTAACCCTTTTTTCTCCATTTGATGTAATACTACAGTCCTAAAAACACCATGTGTTATAATACAAGCACATACATCAAATATCCAGTGTATCTACAGTTTCATTGTAGAACACTTAAATAAAGTCTTAGTAAATCCAAATAAACGTATCACACATATCCTGCATAGAAGCCAATTGGGAACTAATGTGTACTTTTCTTTTGCTGACAACTAAAACAAGTCATATATCAGGTTTTTACTATCTACTGCCCAAACCAGTCATTCAAATCTCTTAAAACATCTGCAAAAACAACATGCTGGGACGAAGCTAGTAGCTAAGACCACAGAGACTCAGCCGACGCCACTCCACCTCCACCTGCACCTAAGCAACAGCGGCTGGATTTTAACCAAGGGACTGCTAGCCAGGGAAAAGTCGATAAAGCCATTGCACGGTAAGTTGTAGAACACATGCAGGCTATTGCTACAGTGGAGTCACCCGCTTTCAGGGAGCTAGTTAGCATGATAGCATGTCCGGGCGGCACACGGCATATGAAACGGAAAACTTTTTCCAACTACCTGGAGAAAGAATATACACAAATGTAAAGCGAGCTAATATCGATGCTATCCAGATTGCATATAATGCATGTCAAGTTGATCAACAGATTGTATTATTCTCCAATACAATAACAGTACTGAAATGAAGGCTATAAGGGCATTAATATAATGGGAGCCCTTTTTTTAAGTAACTAAAACGTTACTTTTCACAGTAACGCATTACTTTTTGGTGTAAGTAATCAGTAAAGTAACTGAGTTACTTTTGAAATGAAGTAACTAGTAATGGTAACTAGTTACTGGTTTTCAGTAACTAGCACAACACTGGTTATCACACACGTCTTTTGTTAATTTAATCTTACTTACATATCCGCCTTTGAGACTATTGTTTTGTCTTTTGCAAACTGTTGTGCCATTGTTGCAGAAACTTCAAACTGAGAAATGTGTTGTGATTCAATCACCTTCATTTCTTGAAAATAGGAAACACTATAAGATCAACTTGTCTCCTTGGAGATATAGTAACGTCCTTGCAGTCACACATTCCTATTGCTTATTTATTATTTATTCAGAGAGTTTAATGGACAGAATTCAACATAACTCCTCCAGCAGTTTGATCAGATTTGATTTCCTGTGGTTACACAAGCAAACAACCCTGATGACCTCAATCCTGTTAAAGGAGCACACACACACACACACACACACACACACACACACACACACACACACACACACACACACACACACACACACACACACACACACACACACACACACACACACACACACACACACACACACACACACACACACACACACTATTATAAAAATACATACATTTCTATGTAAATGTTGTTGTAATTTTGGGCACAAATGTGCACAATGATTGGAGAAATATGCAAAGGTTCAAAGTAAAACATGACAAATCTCAAACAGATGGTCTATAATGTGACAACCCTGTGGTTGTCCACCAGGTGGTGCTGCTGTAACCTGTTATGTTTGTAATCAGCAGTGATGGGACCCACCTGTGGGACTTGATTCCAGGATATAAGAGGGCTGCAGAACAGGCTCTCGCTCTCTCTGAGCTGCCCTGCTTGGTGCAGCAGGACACCGCTCCTTTGGTCTGTTTTATTGTTGTTTGTAACCACTGTGTTGCATAAAATAAATGATTGTTTTGGGCAACTCCGGTGTGGAACTGTTGTCCTTATGTTGCAAGCAGAGCCAGCTTGTAACAATAACAAGATAAAAACAGTAAAACATTTGAAATTATGATGACATGTATTTGAATGTTTTTTTTCTAAATCAAAGGAATGCAATAAGTGAGCTGAAATGCTGAATACATAATTAAATGTACTATTCTTTATATTTGATCACACTAGTTTAAGGCTCATTTATCAATTTTTCTTGGTATCAAGATACAAGTGAAATGCTGGAAAACAAAAATATTTTTGACAAATACATTATGATTCCATATCATCTTTTGGGATGTTTCTTCAGTACAATATCAATAAAGTACCATATAACATAATTTCAACAAGGTGGCCAAGTGGCTATAGTGAGCTTGAAGAGTCAAAATACAGAACATGTTATTGCACAAACTATCACGTGATTTGTTGAAGTAGACGAACAGTTAAACTGACCCTTTACCCACTCGATGTGTCAACAGTTGAGTTCCCTGAATCCCTCACACACACATTAGGCTCAGTTTCACCACTTGGTGGTAGTGTAGACTTTTCTATTGGCAAAAAAGTGACTATGACACCCCTGAGTTGCATGATGCATCACTGAGTGTAATTTACTTAAATTAAACTAGTGAATTTCTCGCGCCCAAGGCGACCAACAACCAATCAGGAATCTCCCGCCCGCCCCCGGCATACAAATCAAAAAAAGCCTGGCTCTTCTTCACTATTGCCAAAATGGATGCCGGTTTTGTAGCAACGGTAGCGTTGGTTTATTCAATGTCTCGCAGGAGGCCATGTATAGTGCGTCGCTGTTGGGTACATCCGATACTCAGAAAACGTCTGCAACGGGGGGAATACCACGTTCTTGTCCAAGAGCTCCGCCTGGATGGTGTACTGTTTCAGCAGTACTTCAGGATGAGCAAAGATGCGTTCGACAAGTTGCTCGGAAAAGTCGGTCCACTGAGGCAGACACCCGTATGCGTTTGTCAATCGGACCCGCCGAGCGACTCGCCATCTGCCTACGGTACGTTTTGTGTATTTCTACTTCTTTAATATGACTCTGTATATAAAGAGAGAGAATGCATGCAATGGATGAATGACGTCAGATGGATGACATTCATTAAGATAGCTAGGTAAACGCAGTATTGCTCCCCTGTGTGTGTGTGTGTGTGTGTGTGTGTGTGTCTGTGGTGTGTGTGTGTCTGTGATATGTGTGTCTGTGATGTGTGTGTCTGTGGTGTGTGTGTCTGTGGTGTAATTGTGTGTCTGTGATGTGTTTGTCTGTGATATGTGTGTGTCTGTGGTATGTTGGTGTGTCTGTGATGTGTGTGTCTGTGGTGTGTGTATCTGCCTGTGGTGTAATTGTGTGTCTGTGATGTGTGTGTGTCTGTGGTATGTTGGTGTGTCTGTGGTGTGTGTGTCTCTGTGATGTGTCTGTGGTGTGTGTGTCTGCCTGTGGTGTAATTGTGTGTCTGTGATGTGTGTGTCTGTGATGTGTGTGTGTCTGTGGTATGTTGGTGTGTCTGTGATGTGTGTGGTGTGTGTGGTGTGTGTGTCTGTGGTGTGTGTGTCTGCGTGGCGTATAACTTTTTTTTTTTTAAATCTTGTATATTACTTTTTTCTCAGGTACCTGGCAACCGGTGACTCGTACAGGACCATAGCATTCAGCTATCGGGTCAGGCATACAACAGTGGCTGTTATCGTCAAGGAGGTTGCGGGTGCCATCTGGACCGCGCTGGTCGAGGAGACCATGCCGGTACCACAGACGGAGGACTGGAGAGCCATCGCTGCTGGGTTCCAGGAGCGCTGGAACTTTCCAAATTGCGTTGGTGCCATTGATGGGAAGCACGTGGTGATCCAGGCTACGGCAAATTCTGGGTCCCTGTACTTCAACTACAAGTCCAGCCACTCCTTGGTACTACTGGCTGTAGTGGATGCCCAGTACCTCTTCAGGGTAGTGGATGTCGGAGGTTTTGGAAGGAGCAGCGACGGTGGGAGCCTGCGGAATTCCGCTTTTGGAGAGGGCCTCCGAGATGGCAGTCTGCAGCTACCACCTGACACAGTCCTCCCAGGAGCAGAGCGGCTCGGCCTTCTTCCCCATGTGTGTGTTGGTGATGAGGCTTTTCCGCTGCTGGACAACCTGCTGCGTCCGTTCCCTGGACGTCAGCTCACGCGTGAAAGGAGGCTGTTCAACTACCGCCTCAGCCGGGCCAGGTTGGTGGTTGAATGTGGGTTTGGCATCCTCTCATCTCAGTGGAGAATGTTCCGGCGTGTCATCACCACCAGCCCGGAGGTAACAGAGTTGTGTGTGAAGGCCACCTGTGTGTTGCACAACTTCCTCCGCGGGAAGACAATAGGAAGGTCATCACGCACACCTGTCGTCCCTGTCGTCGCAGAGTCGAGTGATGAAGCTCCAACCCTGCGCGATGCACCTATGATGGGCTCAAACAACGCCACACGCCGATCAATCCAACTGCGGGAGACCTTCTGCTCCTATTTGAATGAGGAGGGTGTAGTGTCATGGCAGCATAACGTGGTGTAGGGTCACCATGGCTCCTCCAAACCAAAAGCTCTTTTAAGAGCTACCCATTTTCTTTAAAGAGCAAATATTCCAAATGAGCCATTTTAAAATCAAACATTCCTAATAAACATGTTTCTTGAATTGATATTATTATATTATGATATGACTAACAACCTTTTTCTTTCAGCCCTGTTTTTACTGATAAACCACTCATAATTTCAATAGGTTTTCACATGACCAATTACAGAAGAAAACACATTATATATACCGACATACATGAAGCTTCTGGTATGTTGCAACTGACAAACCACATGAACAAGTGAAGACACAGTATAGCCATAACATACTTGAAATAATGTTTTATTTGGTAAATTTGAGTGAAGTGTGTGTGATGAGTGAAGTGTGTAATGTGGATCAGTACGTGTGAAACAATTATAAAATTATAAATAGTCCTGCTGGTCCACGTCAAAAATGAGCTGGTGTACCCCGAGGCGGACTCTTGCCCTCTGTGCCCTTGTCATCTGCCTCATGGTGGGCAAGAGGCTCTTGAAAAATTGCAAGTTCTCGTCCTCCTCCACCACTGGTGGGGTTGGCTGGGCAATGGCTTTGTAATTGCTGACAGCAGACAGCAGACTTCTTTCAAACGGGGACATCTCCCTCCCCCTCCCCCGTGTTTTGCCCCAGACCTCAGCATTCTCCTCCTGGCTGACTGCTGCTGGCTGACTGGCGGGCTGACTGGCGGGCGGGCTGACTGGTGGACTGGCTGGCGGACTGGCTGGCAGACTGGCAGGTGGACTGGCTGGTGGAATGGCTGGCGGACTGGCTGGTGGACTGGCTGGCTGACTCACTATCTATCTGGCTCTCTTCCTCTGCCACCAGGGAGGATGGAGGCAGGGTCTGCCGGGGGACATTGCTGGACGTCTCACGGTCTACAATGAATGGGGTTAAAAACCCCATCACTGGCATGAAACGCCGGCGCTTGTACCCCCCTGCAGACCCGGCCCCGCTTCTTTTGGCCTCCTTTTCCATATTCTTTTCCTTGTGGAACCTTTCCCTCAGACTCTTCCATCTCTTCTTGCAGACATTCTCTAATAAAATTAAATGAAATAATAAAGTTAATAAATAATAAAGTGAATTTCTTGAATTTACTAAATTATTACTCCATTAATGAATGCTATTTTTATGCTACATTCCATGCTGGCTAAATATACTGTCTATGCTTGATAGCTGTGAATCAAATCAAGTTTTATTTATATAGCACATTTATAAACGATTTTTGGTCGAGCCAAAGTGCTGTACATATAATAAAATTAGCCTACAGTAGAGACACTTTACAGCAAATACAACAGCACAGATTGTTCAGAATATCAGTATGAGAAAAACGACACCCTCTGCATGTATTATATGTTATATATTATGCTTATACTTATTATATTATATATAATATTTTTTTATTAATATATATTATATGTTATGCTACATTACTAGCTGGCTAAATATACTGTCTATGTTTGATAGCTGTGCATGTATTATATGTTATGTTATATATTATGCTTATACTTATTATAAGCATGGCGAGGCTTGCAACGCCTTGCCATGCTACCCACAATGCAGTTCGGCGATGTTTGGAAATATCCTACGTCACCCCATTCAAATGAATTGGCGAAGCGTTGAAAGCCTTTTTTGACGCCTGTAGTGTGTACGGGCCATTACTACTTTTAAATCCAGGATGAAGACTTATCTTTTTGTCGCTGCATTTAATTTTAATTGAAACTGAGCCATTGTGTTCATCAGTAAAGTGGAACTTCTGTGTGAACTATTCATATCTTAGTGCACTGTAACTTTTTATTCATGTACTTTTTATTCATGTATTTTTTCTTTTAATGTTTCTTTTATTATCTTTAACTGTTTACCTTAGTCTGAATGTCTTTCATTTTTGTAAAGCACCTTGAATTGCCTTGTGTTGAAAGGTGCTATATAAATAAACTTGCCTTGCCCTTGCCTTGCCTATAACACAACATCCTCTTCACTATATTGGTGACTGTGAGGAGAATCTAAAGTAACATAAAATAAAACTAACTATTTTATTGACGACAAATTATCAAAGGCTTCTATCTCTAGGTCTACAACCAATTCCTTTACTTTAAAAAGTAAAATTAGCTAATTAGCTGTGCTAATATTACTCGCAAAACCATTTACCTAAGTTGTAAAATTGGAAGTATTTGCTTCACATTATAAAAATAATAATAATAATAATACTTATATTTATTATAGCGCTTTATCAAAGACTCTCAAAGCGCTTTACAAATACACATTACACATACAGATCATACATGTAATGGTCTACTGTGGACAATACACAGGAGCAAATGCGGGTGAAGTGTCTTGCCCAAGGACACAACGGCCTGACGCAGTGGGGCGGGAGCGGGTTGGGGAACTGGAGTTCCCCAACGCCCCCTTGATCTGATGATCAAACGCACAGACCACTGCGCCACCCGTTCCCAAATTACATTATTATAAATAAATATTAACAACGCATTATTAGTATTTGTGTTATAAAGGGATTATACAAAATAAAGGTATTTAATCTTCAAGGGTGATGTTTGTAATTAATGATTTGGCCTTATATATCAAGATAACTCAATAACACACTTTTCCACCTTATTCACCTGGGAACACATGTGCATTGCTTGTGTGTCATGTGTAGGGTTGGGTACCGAGAACCGGTTCCGAACCGGAACCGGTTCCAACATTTCGATTCCAACGGCATCATTTAGAAATTTGAAATTCGGTTCCGCTTTTCGATGCCTGAGGAAAGGTTTCTCGCCGCTCTCCGTAGCCTACTGTATGACTGCGGCGGGGCGGGAAATGTAGCGTTGTACCAGCGTTGTACCCATAGATATATGATATAAACACGTGTTTATATATATCTATGGTTGTACCCAGCGCCATATTATATTATACTATTATATGGCTCTGGTTGTACCTACACTTCCTACACTCCCTAAGCGTCCAATAGCGACGTTTGGTCAGTGTCCGTGGCGTCCAATTGTGACGCTCCTAGGCTCCTTCAGCGTCATAAAGGGACGCAAATAGCTTTCAACTGATTGCAATGTATTCCCATCTGCGTCGGGATTTGACGCTCATGGAAGCACGGCATTCGTTTATGTCGGCTGCCCTTAAAGGCAATGTGAGCGTCCATTCCCATTGGATAACGGAGAATTGTACACCCGGAAGTAAGTATTCCTCTTACTGTCGATTGATTTTACAGTGATATCTGCACTACTCATCGACTAAAAAACACCAGATTATCCTTGTTAATTACACAACATTGATTGGTTTAAATTGTGTGCAATGCTTTTGTATTTTTCCCCTTCGATTCGGAGAAACAAATATTTTTTCTGAGTAAAGGATGGCAGAAGACACTACACTACCCAGAATCCCCAGCTATCGTTTGGACTACACCATGTGCTCTGTTTGACAAACCCCGTTTTTTTCACCATTCATTCCGATGGCTGGCGTCTATGTCACATGATCTTCACATTTCTCCCTGCAGAAAAAGAAAACATGGCCGAACTTCGTTTTATTCTCGGTGGAAAATGCCTATTTCAAAGTTAGTTTGGCCATTAAAATGCGTTTTGATGTTATTTGATGCGAGAAATATGAGTTGTTATTTCAGATTATGTGTGCAGTGGATGTACATGATCTTTAGTTTGCTAGTTATAAGAAGATTACTTCAGGAAATCACGACGTTTTCATTGTTAAGGTGGTTGCTAGGGACGCTGCTATCGATATTATTTCTGTTATGTTGTGTAACTGTTTAATGGTGTTGTCTTTATTGCTACCCCCTTCCCCATCAATGTATAGTGTTGGTCCACAGCCTAAACATATTAGTTTAACAAAATCCGCATCTAAAGATAGCCTACGTTATTTCCCCCAATTCCAGTCTCACATCTCACAGCACATCGTCATTAGCAAATACCGGAAACAGACCAAAAACATTTAAAAAGAATAATAATAATACTTTATTCCGAGTGTGCTTGCTTTTCTCTTTGAAAGTCATCACATAACGGCATTGTAATACACGGTTCGGCTGCATTACATATTACATATCTGCCGTAGTTCTGTATTTATAGAGCCCTGATGAGAAGACCTCTAGACAAACATGAGGAACTGAAAACGTGACGTGGATCATAAATATATCAGCCATTAAACAACATCTTACATTTCTTTTCACACAATACGTCTCCTTGCAGTATCAACACTAATTCAGCTCACTTTTATATTTGATCCAATTGGTAGATAGGCTGTATTTACACCATAAATGTGCACAGCTGATATAAAGGGACACCTGGTGGTTAAAGCATGTTATTGAATTTAATTATTTTTATTATTAGATATTAATACGATCCCTATAAAGTATATTCATTACTCGTTATTCTCTACTAATAGTTAATTAAAGACTGTATATAATGACTATTTTGCACATCCCTTTCAAGATTTCAAGATTTTCTAAGGTTTATTGACATATCATATAGGCCTACACAACTGTGGTGTAGTTCTGCACTGAATGAAAAACTTGGGTTGCAGGTTCCTCAATAGTGCATTACAAGACATCTATCAATATTTGTGCATACCTCCAGCAATGTTAACTATGTTGAAGCACTTATTTTAACTGATATTATACATAATGTATTATACTCTTATAAGATGTATGTAGATATCTCATCTCCGGCCTTGTCAGGTATTGAACAATCAATAAATAAAGAACACAGAATTGTTGAATATAAAACACAGAGTTTGTGTGATTATACTAAATGATTTTCAAATAAACACAACTGCATATTTAACTGTTACACATGCTGATGTAACGCAAATGTTCCAACTTGGGATCAATAAAGTATATCTTATCTTAAGCTGATCGATGGCTACTGCCATATTTGCAAAATGTGCCTCTGAACCTTGACAAGTGCATGTTTCAGGCTTATCAATTAATGTAATGTAATGTAATGTAATGTTATCAATGAACAAGAGGAGGGGTCACAAACATAAGACAAGCTGTTAAATAAAGCTCTTCTGACCTTCGCTGGCATGTGGGTATATATATTAATACTGCCCATAATGGGCACAAGCAATTTTCACCCATTTATTAATTATATGTTTTAAATGTGAGTGTTTCCTGTCCCCTAAACCTCCAGGGATGTACACAGTTTAATACTGGCAACTTCTTATTATGGGAAATACGAAAACGTCTTTTAAAACTACAACTCCCAGTAGAGACGTGCCATAGAGAACATGTTGCGAAACAGAATAGCCAGCATGTGTAGTTCTGGGGACGGAGTGGGGGAGGGGGGACGCGGTGGACTCGTTCAAATCCAGTTTTGGAAAGTCTGCCGTGGTTCCATCCCATTTCAAGTGCTGTTCGAGAATCGGCTTAACCCTCGGAGCACACTCTCCAATCACAGAGCTTGAGGACTATCACGGGGTTTGTCAAACAGAGCACATGGTGTAGTCCAAACGATAGCTGGGGATTCTGGGTAGTGTAGTGTCTTCTGCCATCCTTTACTCAGAAAAAATATTTGTTTCTCCGAATCGAAGGGGAAAAATACAAAAGCATTGCACACAATTGAAGCCAATCAATGTTGTGTAATTAACAAGGATAATCTGGTGTTTTTTAGTCGATGAGTAGTGCAGATATCACTGTAAAATCAATCGACAGTAAGAGGAATACTTACTTCCGGGTGTACAATTCTCCGTTATCCAATGGGAATGGACGCTCACATTACCTTTAAGGGCAGCCGACACAAACGAATGCCGTGCTTCCCATCTGCGTCAAATCCCGACGCAGATGGGAATACATTGCAATCAGTTGAAAGCTATTTGCGTCCCTTTATGATGCTGAAGGAGCCTAGGAGCGTCACAATTGGACGCCACGGACACTGACCAAACGTCGCTATTGGACGCTTAGGGAGTGAGAGTGTGTTGCTCTGGGAGGAAAAAAAATGTTTTGACCGTTGGTGCTCATCCTAATGTCCGGCCTTGATGTAACAACATTCATAATTAAGTAAATGTAACACCCTTTTCATCCCTGTTCCACTTTTCATTTGCCCTATACGATGGGCGCTGTAAGTGATGAAAATGGGGGATGTTGGCCTATCTGGCACCCGCAGCTCACATCCAAAGTGCGAGTGAGCGTGGGAGCGAGCGAGGGAGAGAGGGAGGGTGCACCGGTACGCGCTGTTATTATTAGAATCTGGTGCTAGCTGCTCTAACGGAAGAAGAAGATGTTTCTACAATGATGTGGAGGGAGAGTCCTCTCCAGTCAGACTGAGTGGCTGATAACTACAGCTCAGTGAGGTAAAGGACTCTGAGTGTTAGATAGTTCACTTTAGTCTAAGTTATCTCAGTGGGTCTCAAACGTTTTGATCACAATTCACAAACAAATTTAAGCATTTTACTTTAAAATGTTCAAACATTTCTTCCCGGTATGCCTGAGAAGGCAGATATGCTTGTTTTTCTCAACAATAAAGGGGGGGGTTCCTTTAAAAGTTGGACTGTTGCACTGTTGTAGCTTCAGTGGTTCTCAGGTTACAGTTACATAGCAGTGAATATAAACAGACTGTTTAATTAATGTGAATATTACTGTAATATAACCTGTGTAAAAGTTTCTCAAATAAATGTAATTTTTTCGGTGGAAGAAGCATGTATCCTTTTGTTACCCTGCCCCTCAAATAATCGGAATTGAGAACCATTAAGAACCGGAATCGAAAAGTAGAATCGGAATCAGAATCGTGGAAATTCAAACTATACCCAACCCTAGTCATGTGTGCATGAGTGTAAAGTTAGTATTGTATTTGGACTCTGGAACTCCACGTTGGATGCCGGCAGCGTCACTAGAGGTGGATAAGGCTTTGTTTTGGATGTTTACATCTAAGACATTGCACAACTTTTTTCCACCCTGGAAGTATTTTTGTTATTTCCAAAGTAGCATTAAAATAAAATTGAATAAAATGTAGATTCACATGATTTTTAGGGCTTTTAAAACAAAATGAAATCTAATGGGATGAATCAATACCTGACTTATCTAGGCCTCTCTCACAGTACCTTGGTCATCCATGTTTTTGAAAACATTTCCCAATTTTAGTATTGAAAACAGGAAGGTGCAGTTTCATGGCAAGCATTGACAAGTATCTGAATAGGAACATAATTCTGCCTCTGGATAAAGATTGAGACGAAACTGTGACAGGAGCCAGGACATGTTAAGACATGGAAGAAATACAAGTTACCTCCTATGAAAAGCAGCACATGCCCCACCGTGACCACAGCAGTCTCTCTTTATGTTTATGTAGTAACCATTTGTTTGTTTCAGAGATGTTTTGATAATTCACTTTATGCTCTAAAACAGCGTAAGTACAAAACATATATTTAATGTTTTTTTAGATTTATTGTAGATTTACATCATCTGTAATCGACTAGAAATACAAAAGTATTGTTTGCAGATGCAAGTATTTATTTTTGATAACTTAACAGAGATTACAAAAAAGTCACAGTTTCCATCTTCAAAACACAAATATTTACAATTTCGACAAGTGCAGAGCTTTGCAACTTGTAATACATATTAGTTTAATTTGGTTTACAGTATTTGACATGCTTCCAACAGAGGTCAGCATCCTGATGAACGATGGAGCAGGTGTGGAGGTGGACTTAGTTACCCTTGATAAAGGACTCGTAGAGGGAGGTGAGCTGGGTCCAACTTTTCCTTCAGGTCCTCAGCGTAGGGGGCCACCATCTGTTTCACCAGGTTGGCTCTCTGCATCAGCTCCACCTGTACCTTCTCCGTCACGGGGGCCACACACTCCTGGAAGTCCTGCAGGTGCAGGTCCACCTTCAGCTTCAGGTCGTCAGGGCCCGAGCTGAGCATGCAGGTCCTTCACACTCTGCTTCAGCTCCTCGCTCTTCTGCTCCAGGGTGGCTCTCAGGGCCTCGGTGTCAAGGGACTCAGCATAGGGGGCCAGCTCCTGTATGAGCTGCTCCACTCTCTGCTGGATCTGGACCTTCATGTGGTCGGTGTAGGGCTCCAGCTTGCCCCTGACAGTGCTCAGCTCCTTGGTCAGAACATTTCTCAACACATCAGCCTCTGCGGTGATCTTGGTCATCAGGTATTGGGCGGCAGGGGGGAGCTGCTCCTGCAGGGAGATGGCATACTGGCTGGCAATGTCAGTGCTGTCGGCCAGGCGGGCACTGGCAGACACGCAGGGTGAAGGTTAGACAATCAGACGTTTTTGTGTAATACCATGCCAACCACACATGCCACTAATAGTCACCATGGTTCCTGTGTGTCACACTACTTACTTGACTTCCTGTCCAAACTCTGATTTCCTGATCATCTGGAGGGTGTCATCAGCTGTTTGTGTGGCCTTCTCAATGTAGTCCCAGAAAGCATCAGTCAGTACTTCAAGCTGTGGCTTGGGTGCATCAGCATAAAAGATGTTGGCATTGCAGCTTGTTGGACGGACACAGAAGCAGCTTTATAAATGCAGTTCATATTAATAGCTCTTAGTTGGGTAAACCATACTGAGTGATGTAGAAAAGACACTTGAGAAAGCAAAAACAACTTACCAGACAGTACGGCAATGGTGAGTACAAGGAATACCTTCATGATTGCTGAAAAACAGTTATAAGATTGTTAGCTTTCAGACTTCATTGTTGTGTCATGTGATGTATTGAAATATAGTGTAATTCTCACCTGATGTTGGCTTGTGCGTCTCTCAGAGTTAAGCGTGTTTGTGAATGACAGACTGGTGCTTCCATGTATATATATACTGAAGCACAGAACAGTTGTAGTCAAGAGCTCAAAGTCCAGGGGCCTCATTTATAAAGGGATATACGCTCAAAAAATGGCGTACGCCAGTTTCTACACAATGTTTGCGATTTATAAAATACTAACTTGACGGGAAAACGTGCGGTCCTCCACGCAAACTCTAACCCATGCGTACGCACTAAGCACAAAAACGGGAGAGACGAGAAACTGCGACACCGTTGGCAGAAGGAAGAATGGAGAGAAATATGTGGAAATAATACCATAAACAAAATGTTACCTCTCATTTATCATATGAAGAATTCATTTTCAAACATTGATTAACCTCTTAAGCCCTGAGCCTGTTTTTCAGGTTTCAGGCTCGAAAATGCCACTAACACAACAAAGACTATATCTTCACTTCTAAAAGGGGTAAATTAATAATCTTTTCTCTCAAAGCAAGGTTACATCTGTGAGTTTGATGTAGAAGTGTCGGAATCAATATAGATGTTTTTATCTTAAAGTAAATTCAGATGGAACACAGTAAAAACATGTAAATTCTAATGTCCGCCTAAAAAAAACCCATTACTTATAGTTAGAACCACCCTTGAATGATGGGCTAGTAGACTCAAAGCTTTAGGAATCCAAACTATAACATATAATAAGTACCCTGTATCAAGTATGATGCAAAACAAGTGACATTTGACCTTTTTAGAGAGGTTTAGAAAAATAAAGTCCAAGCGGACTCACCTCTGGGTAATTTGGGAACCATCAGTTCCATTTGAACTTTTTCACTGTAAAAATCATTGTATTACTTTGAATTATCACTATAGGTATTCATTCCATCCAAATACAACTGTTGTGAAAAAAAACCAAAAAAAAACATAGGCCTACTCTGTTATCCTCTGAGCCTCTGAATTAGCCCCGAGCGAAAAATGCTAACCTATTACTGCACCGAAAATCACTCCTAGCTCCCTTATTACTTATCCTAGCTGCACATCCAACACATCGTTTATGATCGTAAAGACACAGAATCTAACGGTGCCCACCTCAACACTGAAAGATACAAACTCGCGACGTTATCAACAAAAACGTACATCAAAACAAGTGGCGCTAGCGCTAATGCGCTAGGCTAACATGGCTCACCTTCCTCTTTGTCTGGTCTAAACTGGTCTTCAATGCCATTAAAACGATAAAAACGATGATGTAGTTAATCCATAGGTTAATATCCAATGTGGCTGTGTCCCCTTTGAAATGTTCTGATAATCTATAAGCAATACACAACCTGATCTCACCAGAATGCGTGACACCACCACGACTCCTTAACACTGCATTGTGAGGTGGACTCACGAACTTTGTTACATTTGCGTGTCTGCACCGCAAACAACCCCAATGTAAAGTGAATGAGGCTCTTTTGTCGTGGTGCACACGCGCATTTCTACAATGTCCTGCAGGGAGCTTTTATTCTATAAAACGTTTTTAAAATATACTTTATAGCTTGTAGTAACTCACGGGAGGCTTCTTTTATTTTATTTGTATTCATAATAATTTTTATTTTTCGTCAGAATGTATTATGGTGCATTATTTACGATTTTTTGTTCTCAAAAAACAGTGCATTGTGTGTAATACAACTGGGATTTTTATTAAATTAGTTAGTTTTTAAGGAAGGCCAGAGCTTCAGCTGTGTCCAATAGATTGTTCCCTTTAGTTAACGTTTTTTAAAAGAACATTATATTCCTATTTGATCATGTCCCCTTTATTGTATTACGGAGAGCAATGTGAGCATCCATTCCCATTGGATAACGGAGGATTTTACACCCGGAAGTAAGTATTCCCCTTACTGTCGATTAATTTTACAGTGCTATCTGCACTATTCATCAACTAAAAAACACCAGATTATCCTTGTTGATTACACAACATTGATTGGTTTAAATTGTGTACAATGCTTTTGTATTTTTCCCCTTCGATTCGGAGAAACAAATATGTGTGCAGTTTAGGATGGCCGAAGACACTACACTATCCAGAATCCTCAGCTATCGTTTGGGACTCCACCATGTGCTTTGCTTGACAAACCCCGTGATTTGTCCTCAACCTCTGTGATTGGATGTTGGAGTGGCAGTGCGCGAAGTGTACGCTGAGCGACAAACAGCATTTTGAAATGGAATGAAACCCATCGACGCCACACTATTCAAAACAGGAATCGAACGTCTCCTACCCCCCCCCCCACCCTTAGGTCACAGGCTCCTCCAACAGTGCAACACAATAAAACAGATACACAGAAAAAATAGTGCAAGTCAATACAAAAAGAAAATTAGTAAAATAGTAAAAAGTGAAATAGTGCAATAAGAGTCTATACAAGGGATTGGAATATGATATATTAAACAAATCATTTCTAAGTAGCAGCCAGATTAATGCTATGGATGTTATTTCAAAGTTCAGGTGTTTAATAGTTTTATGGCCTGTGGGATGAAACTGTCCCTGAGTCTGGTGGTTTTAGTCCGGATGTAAGATAAAATAAGATAAGATAAGATGGTACTTTATTGATCCCAATTTGGGACATTGTTTTTGTTGCAGCAGCATAAAAGACAAGGCATTTTACAATAAAACAAAACCACAAATTACAAGAATAGAAAAAAAAGAAAATAGAAAATATAGGCTACGTGTTGAAATAAAATATATACATGTAGATATTATATATGCAAATATACATATTCAAAAATATATGACAATGGAATATGGAATATCAAATATTGAACAGATTATATATGTGTACAATGTACAGCGATGTTGTATTAGAGAAACTATGGAGCAGAGAGTTCTCTTCCAGCCAGAGGTGATTTATTGTACAGAGTTATGGCAGTGGGCAGGAATGTGTTCCTGTATCGGTCCTTGTGACAGCGGAGCTGCAGCAGTCTGTTGGAGAAGGAGCTCCGTTGACTGTCCAGCTGCAGGTGGAGAGGATGGGTGGGTTATCCATCATGGAGAACAGCCTGTTCAGTGTCCTCCTCTCCACCACAGCTTCAAAGGGGTCCAGCTTGATGCCGATGACAGACCCAGCTTTCCTGATCAGTTTATTGATCCTGCTGGTGTCACCGGCTCTGATGCTGCCCCCCCAGCAGACCGCAGCAAAGAAGAGTGCACTGGCCACAACAGACTAGAAGATCTCCAGCATCTTGCTGCACACGTGGAAGGATCTCAGCTTCCTCAGAAAATAGAGTCTGTTCATCCCCTTCTTGTACACAGCGTCAGTATGAGGGCTTTCTTTAAAGTTAACCTGGTATTTTTACTCCACTACATTTATTTTAGTTACTTTACAGATTCTGATTAATGATGTGAAATATAAACAACCCTTAAAGCAGACTTTAGTTACACCTGAGTAAAATTCAGGGAAGGTGATTGTCAAGTGCCAACAATCAGGAGAGATATTTGATTGGAGGACTGGCTTATCTAAAGCCAGTTGAGTAGCACTTGAAATGTTTGGCTCTATGAAACCTGATGTACTTATATGATTCTGTTTTCTTCAAGCTTGTATTTTGTTGGTCGAACGCACTTATTGTAAGTCGCTTTGGATAAAAGCGTCAGCTAAATGCAATGTAATGTAATGTAATGATTGTTGGTGCTTGAGAAGACTAAATAT
Source organism: Pseudochaenichthys georgianus (assembly GCF_902827115.2). NCBI lineage: Eukaryota > Metazoa > Chordata > Actinopteri > Perciformes > Channichthyidae > Pseudochaenichthys > Pseudochaenichthys georgianus. Next base: position 37,770,001 of record NC_047518.2, on the reverse strand, counting down.
TTATCTGCAGATCCCTATAAAGTATATACATTACTCGTTATTCTCTACAAATTAATTAGTTAATTAAAAACTGTATATAATTGCTATTTTGGACATCCATTTTCAAGATTTCAATATTACTCTAAACGTGTAATAAAGTGCTTTAACCAGTAGGTGGTTTGGGTTAAAAAGCTGTCAAGTTTACAGTGTTAACAAAATAAAATATACTGCTGTTTCTGGTTTAGTTTACGACGGATATATTTAGTTATTGTTTTGATATTTGTAACACAAAAGCAATGGAAAAACCCCACAGCAACACAGAAAAGATAGTCTTAACATGAGTAGTTAATAAAAAACAATAATATCAAACAAATTATTACTACTAACTTTATTGTGAAATTAAAACAGAACGGTAAAAGAATAGTTTCCGGTCTATTTTGAGGGCAGATCTCTGTAGATAAAGAAAGAACTACGACAGATTTGTACTATTTACAATGCATTCATGTGATGACTTTCAAAGAGTAAAGCAAGCACTGCTGAATAAAGTATGATTTATCTTTTACGAAACGTTTTTTTTCATATGGAATGCAGTTGGAGGTCAACCAATCACAGAGCTTGAGGCAACGCGGAACAATAGCTGAGGATTCTGGGTAGTGTAGTGTCTTCGGCCATCCTAAACTGAACAAATCTTTGTTTCTCCGAATCGAAGGGGAAAATTACAAAAGTATTGTACACAACTTAAACCAATCAATGTTGTGTAATCAACAAGGATAATCTGGTGCTTTTGAGTTGATGAGTAGTGCAGATATCACTGTAAAATCAATCGACAGTAAGGATAATACTTACTTCCGGGGTAAAATTCTCCGTTATCCAATGGGAGTGGATGCTCACATTGCTCTCCGTAATACAATAAAGGGGACATGATCAAATCGGAATATAATGTTCTTTTAAAAAACGTTAACTAAAGGGAACAATCTATTTGGCACAGCTGAAGCTCTGGCCTTCCTTAAAAACGAACTAATTTAATAAAAATCCCAGTTGTATTACACACAATGCACTGTTTTTTTAGAAAAAAAATCGTAACTAATGCAACATAATACATTCTGACGAAAAATAAAAATTATTATGAATACAAATAAAATAAAAGAAGCCTCCCGTGAGTTACTAAAAGCTATAAAGTAGATTTTAAAAACGTTTTATAGAATAAAAGCTCACTGCGGGACGTTGTAGAAATGCGTGTGTGCACCACGACAAAGGAGCCTCATTCACTTTACATTGGGCTTGTTTGCGTGGTACCGACACGCAAATGTAACAAAGTTCGTGAGTCCACCACGCATTGTGGTGTTAAGGAGTCGTGGTCACGCATTCTGGTGAGATCAGGTTGGCAATACAACTGCAATTCCATTATCTGCTGTCCGCTCTGTGCTCCATGCGCTCTGGGTCCTGCAATTCCTTCTTCCTTACGTAGTAAACAATAAGTAAAGTCTCCTGCGTAAGCTGGCTGGCATTCTTTATACTTTACGCAGTACCATATCTCTGAAACCCATTGGTCGATTTGGGTGATTTACACCTTTTTCTTAACCATTACATCCAATAGAATCAATGGGCAGTTCCCAAATCCACGTAAACATTACCATTGCGGACGTAATAGAGAAGCAAACGAAACATATCTGAAAGTACAAGCCTGGACGGCCAAACTTTATACCCAGTATATTGCCATAAATATGATGATGGATTAGCAGTACACATTTCTACGTGACACAAAGACATTGGATTAACCTTGAGCGGCATTTTTATTCCGTTGAACACAACTTTTGATCACAAATCAAAAAAGGTAAGATGTAATTATTGTAATATTTTTGAAACCGGATGTTGTTTACTTTCTCTTTTCTGGCTGATAGCTCCAGGAATTCGAGGTCGTACAGTGATGAAATTACATGTGTGGAATCTGTGGAGTCTCAGCTTTAAATCGTATATCTTGTTTGTGCAGTTAAGATAGTAATAAGGGCATTTCTACCGTGAGTTCTGTGTAAAAAAGCGTTAGCATTAGTTAGCATTTTTTCGCTCAATGCTAATTCAAAGGCTTGGTATTACTCTTGTGTTTTTTGTAGCTAACAATTGTTCTTATTGTCGGTTAGCGGAGTTTCTTACCTTTAAAAGGGTATGAAACATTAATAGTTTCATAAATGTTAAGAAGCCCTGAGACATAGTCTCGTAAAAAAAACGGTGGGAGGGGTCCACTGGGGGGACCTTCGGGCTTAAGAGGTTAAAGCAATCTTAATTAAACAAACACCTGTTTGAGACTCCTCAGTGCACACAACAACATAACTTGGAGAAATAAATAAATACGGATATGTTATTTAAAACCACCTCGAATATGTTGTTTTAATGTTATGAAATGTTTTCTCATAAATGATGCGGTTTTGCATTTCTATAGGTTGTACGAGCATGGTTTTATATACTACCATGTTTAATCATGTTTTATGCCGTTTGCTAAGACTTGATAAGTCGCTCATAAAACACAGGAGGTATGGAAACTAAGAACACCATATGTGGTAAATTGTACAGCTAATATAACACAACACATTAGTTGTATTTCCTTTAACTGGTGGATATAGAGTTGCTGCAGTGGAGACGCTGCGCACAGCTGATCGACAGCTGGGACACAAACCACCAAATACGAAAACATAGGCCTAATTCAGATCCAGGTCGTCATGACTCCATTCCGGAGGGATTCCCCGATCACTTCTTACAGTTTCTCATCAAGGGGGGGTCTCCTGTCCCCGGTACAAACACACTGCCTGAGGAAGGCTATGTGTATTTTTTTTGTCATGAACCTTTTTCGAACCACTTATTTATTTATTTTGGTGATGATCCAACCTCCATGCTGCTACTCTGGTTCAATCGGCATCCACCAAACAATATGATTTATCTCAACCTCCCCAAAATAACCAAAATCTGACACGGTGTGAGATGTATTTTTTAGCTGTTCTGTCGTCATTTCCTGCTATCTTCTTCATAAAGTCAGTCAAAATGAATGAATGAATGAATGGGCGTTTCTTTGACTATTTATAGGCAAATATGGGTGTTACGTGAAGCCCGCAAAAGCTGCACCGCATTTCGAGTCGATTGTGATTTATAAAGGGAAACCGGCGTAGGAAGTGCTGTCCGCAATTTCCTCGCCGGTACGCAATGTTTGGTGAATCGGAAAATGTAAGCAACCTTCCCACGTGAATCCTATGCACGGCGTTATAAATGAGGCCCCAGAAGTCAAGTTCCATTTTGTCACAATGACTCTCCTCCTGACTCCTCTGCTTCCGCACTACTATCACATGAGCTGCTGAGCCTCCAACACATGCGCACTGACACAACCTTTACAGTTTTCACAGGCAATATGCATTTTGGAACAATAAAACCAATGTACCTGACCATGAATATTGCAATAGTTATTGTTTGACCCCTTTTTAGAAAGCATCTAGGACATAGTAACCGTCCACATTGTCCAGTGGTAAAAGTGTCCTCAGATAACTCCAGATAACCTCAATATGCTTGGACTGGTGGACTTTGTGTTAGGGGCAAGCAACGTGAATAAAATATGCATAGTGAGAAGCCAAAAGCCAAAGTGTTGGTATCAATTTTCCTTGGTAATGCGGTTGAGGGGATTTAAGTTAGCTTTAAATCAAATGTTGGCCTTTTAAAAAATGCTTTAAACTGACCGAGGGGAATAATTGGAATAAGTAGTTTGTATTAAATGTACCAAACTGCCTCTTAAAATGCGTTGTAAATATACAGTAAAGCAAGGGATCTGTATGTTGGCATTCCTTCCCATTCCTCGAGAACAGTTTATCTGACCTTCTTCACACTTTACAGATGTAATGCTTCGGAATGTAAAGTGCTGAAGAGGGTCAAATAGGACATGTCCAATATTATAGAAAACAAACAAATGAACAGGACTCTGGGCCGGAGCAGGTCAGGAGTTCAGGGCTCTGAATACTGAGTTGATCATGTCACCATGTCTGCAGCAGGCTATTACCCACCCAGTTCAGTCACAATTGCTGCTGGGTATACAAAAATTACAACCCAACTTCACACGTTTGCTGTTTTGACCTATTAGACTAGGAACTTTGTTTTTTGACAAAGACATATGCCTTCAACATTGATACGGGAATGTGTTTCAAATAGGTGCAGCAGACCTTGAGACAATTGACTTAAACTAAGAGCATTTCTAAAGGCAAAATGTTCAAGCTAATTAAATCCTTGATTTACCTTATAACCGGTTATCTCAAAGCCAGTGTCTATCTCATTTTGGAACCCGATACATACATTGAGAAATGAAAAAATAAAAACTTATCATAAGGACTCAAAAAGAAGGCAGTGTTGAGGGTTAAGTTGTTTCTACGAGTTGTTCAAGCAGCAATTCTATAGACTAAGGCCGGTTTTGCATGGGCACTATACATATTTTTAATACCAAAATAAATAGAAGATATATACATATCAAGTTTAGCCCACTTGTACAAAAGTCTTAGAATACTGTCACGATTCTCATGTTATGTCACGTTTGTAGTTTTGTCTGTGTTGGTGTTTTTCTTGTCTTTGGGTTTCCTGTTTTATTGTGTAAAGTGTTCACCCCCGTTTCCTGCCTGTCTGCTTTCTGTCTGTTTCCCTCCCTGATTACCCGATTGTGTTCACCTGTTGTCCTTGTGTTTCTCCTCCCCTGCCCAGCGGTGTCTTGTTCTGTGATTACCCTTCTGTGTATTTAGTCTAGTCTTCCCCTGTGTTCCATGTCGGTTCATTGTTTCCCCTCCATGTTATTCCACGGTCTGTGTTCCTTGTGCTGCTCGTTGGTTTTGGATATTTTGGATACTGCCTTTTTTGCCACAGCTTTATATTATTTAATAAAGCTCGCTTTTCATTAAATTCTGCATTTGAGTCCTACCTGCTTCACCCAAACGTAAAAGAATACTATCATGGTAAAATGAGAATAATCGTTTCTATAAAATGTTACATGTTCAAGTCTAAGACATTGTGAGTTGGACACTTTCTATAGAAAAAATGGAATAAACAAAAATGTTGATACGTTTGTCTTGTGTGAAACTGAGGCTACTTTGTCCTCCGAAAGCTGACGGTGTTGGTGTCTGCTGACCTTTGGCCAAACTGACTCATAGAACTCATAGCATGACACAGACTAGAACCACAAGCTACGGTGAAGTTGGTTGGCAACATGGCCAGCTAATAGTGACAATAAATCAACCACTGTAAATCTAATCAAAGCTGGACATCAGAGACATAAGGAGAGGGATTTTGCCATTCCTGGCAAAGCGTTATCTCTGGCGATGCAGAGCTGGCATAAAAGTGATACCTAAGTACAGACATACCTTTGAGGACAGTAGGGTTTTTGAGGACAAGGTCCATTTAAGGTTACACTTGAGGATTTAGTAACACTCTAACACAGAGGAATCGCACATATTTAGGCCAAATCATGATAAAAAGGCACATAACTAAATCAATAGTGTTTGGTAGATGATAACTGACATATGAAACTGTTTAAAATAAATGATGTGCTTGGTGTGTCTGTGCATTGGTGCAACAATCTGGAGTTGTGCATGATTGCTGTGTGGTGTCTGTGAGGATAGCAGGGTGAGGCAAGGTGACAGCAAGACACTAGCCACTGTACTTTGGGATCATTAGAGTCCGTATTGCTTTATAAGCTGCAGAACCTCACCGGCTCAACACAAGCAGTGCCAAGTGGATTTTCCGATACAACAGCAAACTCAGGTGAGGTGATGAAGGATTGGCTTGGAGTAGCTTCTGAATTTTTTCTTTTTACACTCAATCTTAGTGAACATGCTTTGCTAACTTTGCATCTCCTTGTTAAGATATAAGAGCCATGAAGGTCCTTGTTCTGCTCGTCCTTGCCATTTTCACTGGTGAGTATGGTAGAAAAATATCCCTATTTGTTTTGGAGCGTGACACTCAAGTCAAAAGATTTCAAGGAAAACATAGAATTGCAATGAGATTTTTGGACCACTCAAATCACTTTTAAATAACACCTAGAAATTCCTTGGATGTGAAATTAACCGATCACACACACATTAATATACTGGTCTGTACTGATATGGAACCTTTTATGGGTGACCATATAAGGAGCCATACTGCTCATCATTTAATTTTATTTAATTTCAAACCTTTATTTATGCAGGTGGTCCCATTGAGTTAATTGATCTATTTTTCAAGGGTGACCTGCTGCAAATAGGTTCCACATGAATACATATAAACATAAAACAACAGAAAAACAAAAAGGACATCATACAGCATATTTACAGCGACTACAATTTACATAGCTAGTGACATTTACAGGTTCGACCAGTTTCCGATTGGATAGCATCTATCCTTGCTTTAAAAACATTTAGTGGAATCAAATTGCTCAGCTTCCATTCCTTTTGCAGACTGTTCCAAGTTAGTGGAGCTGCGCATCTAAAAGCTATCTTCCCTAAGACAGTCCTAGCAGTTGGCACATTTAATAAAACCACAGCATGCGATCTCAGGCAGTAGCCACTTACAATTCGCCGTGAGATCAGGGAGCAGATGTAGGATGGAAGTTTCCCTAACATGGCTTTGTATATAAAAATGTACCAGTGACTGAGCCTCCGTACAGTTAGTGAAGGCACAACTGCATACAGGGTACAGTGATGGTTAATACTTTACAGTTTGTCACAAATCTCAGTGCACTGTGATACACAGCATCTAACTTGTTTAGGTAATTGGCAGGTGCATTCGTATAAATCAGATAACCATAGTCCAGTACAGGTAAAAAGGTCACAGTGACTAGCCTTTTCCTGGCCTCAAGTGAGAAACAGGACTTGTTCCTGTAGAAGAAACCTAGCCTAACCCTCCGTTTTTGAAGCAGGTTATTGACATGAAGTTTAAAAGTGAGACAATCATCAAGCCAGATACCAAGGTATTTGTAACAGGTAACCACTTCAAGTTGTATTCCTTGCGTAGTTACAATATCTAAAACAGGCTCTCGTGTCTTTTTAGAATTTGAAAAGAGCCTTACCTTGGTTGTATCAACATTTAAAAGAAGCTTTAGTTTAGAGAGCTGAGTCTAAATAATGGTAAACACAGCTTGCAATTCAACAACAGCCTCCTTAATGGAGGGTCCTGCACAGTACATGACGGTATCGTCCGCATAAAAATGTAAGGTTGCTCCATTGACATTTTCACCTAAACTATTGATATAGATGGAGAATAATAGCGGACCTAAAACAGAACCTTGTGGTACACCATTAGTAATGTTTAACCACTCAGAAGACAGTCCATCAAAATGAACAGATTGGGACCTTTCAGAGAGATAGTTCACAAACCACCCCACTGCATGGCTGGATATGCCAATACTGGCCAGCCTCTGCTTCAAGATGTGATTATCGACGGTATCAAACGCTTTGGACAGGTCAACAAATAGAGCTGAATAACTCTGCTTATTATCTAAAATACTCGCCTTATCATTCACCACTTTCATTGTCGCAGTGATGGTGCTATGTTGCTTTCTGAAGCCTGACTGATGTTTAGACAGGATGTCATCTGTACATAAAAACTCCTTTAACTGTTCACTCAGTAGGCGTTCAAGAACCTTAGCCAGAACTGACAACTTAGAGATTGGCCTATAATTATTTAATAAGGTGGCCTCCCCTCCTTTTAGTAAAGGTAGCACATAAGCTGACTTCCATATTTTTGGAATTGTGTTAGTGCTGAGGGAGAGGTTAAAAAGAGTGAGAGGTGGAGCAATACAATCTGCAGCTATCTTTAAAAAGAAAGGTTCTACGTTGTCCGGGCCAGCCGGTTTCTTAGGATCTAACTTGGTTAAGGCTTCACGAACAACATCAACAGTAAAAGGAGTAAAACTAAAAGGGTTTTCCAAAATACGTTTTTCAGAGTCACAGACTGTGGTGTTCACAGAAGCAGAGTTAGTGACAGAATCAAACAGAGAGCCACAGGACACATAATGCTCATTAAAACAATTTAACATAGTAGCCCTGTCCGATATTGTGCCAGATGCTGTGGTAAGGCACAATGACACAATAGCCGCGTTCACACTGCGGTACTTTTCCCACAAAGGTTCATGCGAACTTAGTTCATGCGAACTCTTTAGTTCACATGAACTAAGTACAGATCGCATTCACACCAGAAAAAGTCCCTGGGGGTGGATTAGGCAAATGAAGCCGCTGACGTCACTTCTTCTTCTTCTGCTTTGGGTTTACTGGCAGGCCGCAAACCACTTCACGGCGTATACTGCCGCCCAAAGTCCCCGGCCGGAAGTCCCCGGAGTTGGGGAAGGCTTCAGTAGAAGCTGCTGGGAGTCCCAGCAGCTTCTACTGAAGCTAATAATGCTAATAATGCTAATGCGAGGATAATAAAATGGCGGCTTCACAAAACTGTTTGGGAGTTTTACGGGGCGTGGTTTGCAATTCGCCCAGCCAATCAGGAATATAGCTCTTTTCTCAAAAAAGAGCCGCTCGAAAGTCCCTGCTCTCTAGCAGGGACTTTCGAGGGGGTAAAAAGGTTCGCATGAACTACTTTTAGTACCGGCTCTTTTTGGTGTGAACGCGATCATGAACTAAGTTCGCATGAACCTTTGTGGGAAAAGTACCGCAGTGTGAACGCGGCTATTCATCTAATCCAGGGCTTCTCAAACTCTGGACCAAGATCCGGATCTGGACCGAACTGCAAATCAATCCGGACCGAACCCTGTGTCCCATTCTAAAACAAAAATAAATAAATTCTGACTCTGATGTAAATTAAAGTGGACCTATTATGCTATATTGGAAACATATATTGTAGGGCCATGCCTATACAAAACATGTCTGTGAAGTTTTTTGCTTAAAATACCAAACAGTTCACCCATTGTAGCCATGCCTCATACTGCTCATACCCCTCTTTTGCAGCCCTGTTAGAGAAACGCGGATGTTGGGTCCTTAGCTTGAAAAAAACAAAAGAGGAGGCGGAGCTAATGCCTGAGCAGAATTCTACCAGAGATAAAGTTAAATTCTGCTGTGATAAAACACCACCCTGTTCTAAACCACATCAAAGATTATTTCTGAAACAGTATGGAGCTCAAATGCTTTTTCTCTTGCGGGTTTATCACAAGGTGAGTTACTTTTTTTATGTCCTGATTTTTAAACACATGTGCTCTCTCCAGTACAGGTTAGCTCTGAGTGTTAGCAAGGCTTGCTAATGTAAACAAAGACGAGATTACGTCCAAAACACGTCAGGCATTGTTTCTGGTAGCAACTTTCTGTGGGTCCGGTCAGATCGGCAGCAAATCTGTATCCGCTCGTTGTACCCCTGTTTTTAAAAGATTTGGGTACTGAGGAAAAGAGAGAGGGTTTTATTTTCTGACGCTGCGTGAGTTCCCCGACGAACCGGGGACACATATTTATGTATAAAAGACATCACAAAGTGCATTTTGCATTATAGGTCCCCTTTAATATATATTTTCTTGTGTCTGACGCGTTGCGAGAATGAACGTGCATATATATTTACTTGTGTGCACGAGCGTGACACGCAATGCAGACCGCAAGTTAACCGCAAGTTTACCTTGACTTTCTAATGCTTCTCATGCCATTTTTGCCGAGGTTCAAGGCTACATACAAACAGTGCCATTTATCCCACTAGTTCAAGCCATCATACTGTATGTATGTATTGAATGTGTGTGTGTATACAGGGGCGTGGTTTACCGACAGGCAAGTGCTTGGTCCAGAAGGTCCAGACTTTACTGGCATTGATCCGGACCATTGACCTTGTATACAATTCACAAGTGGACCTTTCATGAAAAAGTTTGAGTACCCCTGATCTAATCTAATGCTCATTCACACACACTCACACATGCCTCTGGGATTTGGAAGTTCAGTATAGTGCCACTTTACCTCCTTCGGAATATTTTTTCGGTTAAAATACCTGAAAAATGTTTTTGTCTCTGTTCAACAGGCTGCAATGCCAACATCTTATATGCTGATGCACCCAAGCCACAGATTGAATTGCTGACTGAGGCCTTCTGGGACTATGTCGCCAAGGCAACAGAGACAGCTGATGACACCCTCCAGATGATCAGCAAATCACCGTTTGTCAAGCATGTCAAGTAAGTCTAGACAAGACCATTGTTACCATTGTCGACATTCTAATGATACAAACAAAAAAAGTATACTGCAAACTGATATGCAATTTCTCCTCACTGAATTGGAATTAAAGGTAACATCCCATTGTTCTCGCTCCTTTCTAGTGACCGTCTGGTAGACGGGTTCATGGCTGCCTTCTATTTTGCCTCCGCCGTGCAGGACCAGCTTCCCCCTGCAGCTAAGGACATGATCCACAAAGTCACCAGGGATACCGGGTGTGTGGAAAGGGAGCTGGCTGCTGCCCTGAAGCCCTACACCGACGACATGGAGGTCCAGCTCCAGCAGAGAGTGGAGCAGCTCAAACAGGAACTGGCTTCCTACGCTGATTCCCTTGACACCGAGGCCCTGAGAGCCACCCTGGAACAGAAGAGCGAGGAGCTGAAGCAGAGTGTGAAGGACCTGCAGGCTCAGCTCGGACCCTACACCGATGACCTGAAGCTGAAAGTGGACCAGCACCTGCAGGACTTCCAGGAGCGCGTGGCCCCCGTGGCCGAGCGGGTTCAAGATCAGCTGATACAGAAAGCCATTCAGGTTCGAGATATGGCCGCCCCATACGTTGAGGATCTGAGAATACATCTGAACCCCTACTCCCAGGACCTCCAGGCCCACCTCACCTCCCTCTATGAGGCCTACGCCAAATCCAAATAAGTCAACCTCCCCCTCACCTTAAAGGGAAAGTAACTGCATCAACAGAAACACAATAATCTGACCCCGGGACACAAAATGAACAAAACGACAACACAAGCTAACCAGTTATAGATCTTTTAAGAAAATAATGATTTGGAGGTTACAAACTGTGTTAATAAATTAATGAAAATGGACCATAGATTGGTAGATTCTGAAAATCTGAAAAACAGATGTTTTTTCTGCATTGTGAAATCAGACTGGGGAAAGTGGACATGACAAATTAAAAAGACAAATTGAAGCAGTAAACACATTATGAGCTGCACTGAAGCTCATGAGTTTGAAGCGCATCACCTATAATTACTCCTGAAAGCAAGACAGGTGAAAACATTTGGTAACTAAAGTGTACTGAATAAATGTTGTGTAATATACATTCTTAAGTAAGAAACTAATGATTGTATTTATAGAAAAGAAAAGAAAGTTATTTTGAAAAGAAGAACATACTGAAAGAGACTGACATGTTTTTCATAAATTAGTCACTCTGTATCTCCTGTCCACAAGTGAAACCAACACATACTCAACACGTTGGATCAAGATTGTGTAAATAAACAAGTTGTACAAATATTAAGTTGTGTTTACTACAGAGGGCTACAAAGGGTTTTGTCTGAGACTTAATTAGCAAGGTTTAGAGGTTCTGTTAGGTATTGTTTTTTAAAGTCTTGACGGAGCCAGGATAGTTCTTATCCCTGATTTCAGACTTTGTACTGTAGCATCATTTTAAAACCCAGGCATAATGAGAGTGGTATTAATCTTCTTATTTATATATATATATATATATATATGCAAGAGTGCTAACCAACGTACTTCTTGTGTGCAGCAAATCATTAGATTATGTCATTACCGGTAGCAATGAATATTTGTTTTGTAAAAGCACATTGTTTTATTTAAATTAAACAATCTAAAATACAAGGAAATGACAACATGTATTAATTACCATTTCTGTAAATGTGACAGTGGAAGCCGAGCATTTGATGTATCAAAACCAGTGATTTACAGACAGAGGATTTCAAGACACAAAGAAGACAATGACAGAAATCTAATACTGACGTTCTCAGGACAATACCGAAGCAATGCAGAGCATCAAGAAGCAGAAAACAAAAGGACAGTAACATATTAAATAAAGAGTCAATACCACGCCACAACATTAAAACAAATAAATACAATTAACAATATCTACTGATTTCTACATGAAGCAAGCACATGTTTAGCAACACAACACAACCAGGCACCATGGATTAGAGCCAGTTTTAGATAAAATAGTAAGCTTTTACTGGGAATAGGGAAGTTCCATTTTCTTGATGATCATGTCATCATGTCTGCAGCAGGCTGTTACCCACCCAGTTCAGTCACAATAGCTGCTGGATATACACACATTACAACCCAACTTCACAAGTTTGCTGTTATAACCTATAACACTATGAACAAAATGTTGCATCTCCCCTGAAGTTTGAGTTTTTTGACCAGGAGATATTCCATCAACATTAATACGGGAATTGGTTTCAAATAGGTGTAGCAGTGTTGAGACGATGGACCTAAAGTAAGGGGATTTCTAAAGACAAAATGTTCAAGCTAATTAAATCCTTGATTTACCTTATAACCGGTTATCTCAAAGCCAGTGTCTATCTATTTTTGGAACCCGATACATACATTTAGAAATGCAAAAAGACACAATTTATCATCAGGACTCAAAGAGATGGCAGTGTCAAAGGTTAAGTTGTTTCTATGAGTTGTTCAAGCAGCAATTCTATAGACTAATGTCGGTTTTGCATGGGCACTATACATATTTTGAATAGTAAGCTAATAGTGACAATAAATCAACCACTGTAAATCTAATCAAAGCTGGACATCAGCGACATAAGAAGAGGGATTTTACCATTATTGGCAAAGCATTATCTGTGGCGACCCAGAAATAACATAAAAGTGATTACAATAATAATAATAATAATAATATATTCAATTTGAATCTCATAATGTGTTTGCCACCTTTGAAGGGACCCAAGGCCGCTTTAGATGGTGAACAAACAAACAAACAAACAAACAAACAAACAAACAAACAAACAACAGGGGCAAATAATAAAGTAAAAAAATGACAGCTGAGTTAGAACAGAAAGACATCCAGGCCATAATCACTTGACGCTCAAAAGAGGAATGTGTGTGTAAGGCTTACATGAACTGAATTGAAACACTGTCCATTAGCTGATTAATAAACAAGACATTCAAGTCAAAGTTTTAGGCATTTTCATTTGTAGCACGCTGTAAATATGGACTATGAATGAACACATGCAATGTGGAAACACACACATAGGTTTATTCTCAATACTCATAACAGTATCAGGCACAATGACTTTACTGAGAGTGAAGATGACTTGAACATAGAATGGTACTGAAGACAAAATACAGTATATTGCATTTACCTCTTCCTCTAACTCTCTCTCCAAAAGTGGCCTCCATTGTTGTGCACAACAAAGGGTTCAAGCTCAGGTTTCTAAGTGATCTAATTGGTTACATGGCTTTTAACGTGTGCATTCTGGGTGCAGGGGCTTGATAATTGAGTGTGGTATTTCAGTGGCAGTGTTTTGCAAACAACACACAGGCTGTTGGTTTTGAATAACGTGTCTAATGTAAATAAGAGTGTGTAGTTATTTGGTCAATCCAGTGTCCAGCTTGTCGCTGTGTGACAACGTCATGTTTGTTGCGCTACCTACAAGATTTACCTGTGACAAATGTCAGCCATGTAAACAGAAATGTCGACCTACTCTCACCTGCACCCAGCAGCAAGCGGGAGAAATGTTTCAAGTTATACTTGTGAAGTTACGTCTACAATTAGGAGGGTGAGTAATTAAGCTTTTATTTCTGTAACGTTAAACTTATTGTTTTTCTTCAACAAGTTTGACTACATTGAAAGACAGTGGAGGGACAGTATGTGCATTCTTAATTAACATACTATGTATTTTTAATGTGTCAGGGTGTTATGCTTCAGGTCCATGAGGACAGGCCCCACAGTGAGTTCAGGATGAAGTGTTGTTACTGTCTTAGTTACGGTCTGGTTAAACATGTTCCTGGGGATTTGGCTCATTTTAGACAGGTTAGACACAGCCAATAGTAAAACATAAACTTTAATATAACTAGCACAAGGTAGCTACTCCCCAGAAATTGACTGACTGGTCTGTGTGTGCTGCACAGAGGTCACAGTTGTGTTTTGTTCCTGTTCTGTTGTTAAAGAGTCATTTTTCTTCGTTCATAGTTTAAAAGTATATCAATTCATATCAGTATAAGAAGATGTAAGTATAAAAAACATTTAGGAAAAAAGATGACTTATTTACTCCTTAAAATAGCAGAATGTTATTAAACAAAAATGTTATCCTAAATAATACAAAGCAAACTGAATACGTATTTATTTTGTTTCTCTTCTTACAGGTGGGGCTGAAAGACTCGACCCCCGTTGAGCTGGAGCATCATGGCTGCAGGTGTGACGTGTGTTACTCTCCCGCTCCAGTCACATGACTCCCAGTGGGTCCCCAGTACTCAGCTGTACAGAGCAGCAGTGGTACAAACCAAGAACTATAGCAAGTCTGAGAATAATGTCATTGTAATTCAAATACTAAAACTACACACTCATCATGTCTCATACACACATCATTTCTATATATTGCTTAAACCCACAGTGTGTTAAACCAGGCCCGGTCGAGAACATGGCTGGGATGTCCGCAGTCCAAAGCAGAGAACAATGTCAGAGAAAGTAAAGTGAGAGATTAGTAATTATGTGAAAGTAAGCTATGCACACAGAATAGTTTATTGAAGTAGAAGATTCAACTTATTGTCATTACGTAGTACCCATCCTAGTGTTAGGAGCAGTGGGCTGCCATTATGTACAGCGCCCGGGGAGAAGTGTAGGGAACGGTGCCTTACTCAGGGACACCTCGGTAGCACTTGGTCTTTCCGGGACTTGAACCGGTGACCTTCCAGTTGCCAAGCCAAGTCTCTATGGACTTCGCCACAACTGGCCCCATATGGGTTAATGTCTCTGATAGCTAAGAGCTGCTGGATCTGTCTGCCCTCAAAGTGCCAGGGATCTACAAGGACTTCACTGCTGCTTCTGCACCATAGGTATCCCTGTGAGGTGCCACTAGTGGACTCTGCTCTCGGTAAAGTTCAAGCTGGCAGTCCCTTGTCATATGAACATCACCATGACAGCTAGAAGTCACACCGCTGCCCAACACCATGCTCCACCACGGCCAGATCTACCACTGGCTGGCTACAGACTACAACCATCTGCATGCGTTTTTTGTTGTTGTGAACATCAACAAATGTAGCTCAGCGCAAGTTCAATCAAGAAGACAATATCATCTGGTGTCACACGTTATCTCAATAAGTGATCAGGGGCGTTACGCCCCGGCTAGCCAATCATCGCACCTGCTAACCCCTTTAAATCTGCTCTCCCCTCCCTGTCAGTTGTCATTTCAGGTGTCAACGCACAATGGTAGTAAACTAATACTCCTCTGCAAAACACTCAGAAAAGAAAATAAAAGAAACCCCACAATGTCTAACACAGACTCTTCCGACAACGAACCGTTTCCGAAGGATCTCGATCCCGGCTCCGACGTACCTCCAGATGCAGCTTCCAACTCCTCAAGCCTCGGGCGCACGAGCGCCCACCTGGATTCTTGTGGCGGCTCACAATCAGCAGAAGCAGACTTCATCATCGCCCATCTACGGCAGCAGGGCATCTCCGCAGCCTCAGATCTCCCTCTCTCCCAGCTCCGGGAGCTCTCGGACCAAGTCTCCGGCGCGGTCCCCCAGCCCAGGGCAGCAGCCCCAGCAGCTCCAGCCAACTCTCCAGCTAACACTCCCGAGAGACCAGGGCGAGGACGCGGGCGGAGCCGTGGGGGGAAAAGGACAAAAAAGTCAAGTCCCTCTAGAGCCCGTCCATCTAAAAGGTCCACCTTTCCCCAGGCTCACCCGAGCGCCGCCCAGCCCGGGAGCCCCGGTAACCAGCCCCTAACGGATGATAGCATAGCAAACTCCCTGCAATCTCTGGCTAGCTCCATGTTGCTAATCAACGCTCGCCTTCAGGCCATGGATAAAGGCCACGCTGGAGCTTCAACCTCTTTCGCAAACTGGGCTGGGGTCCCCGCTTTGCTGCCGCCAGGATTTATGCTGGACACCGAGCTGCTTGTGATGGCTACCGGCGGGCAACAAATCGCTTCGGGCATTAGCTGCGGGATGCAGGGCCACACCTTCCCCTTCTGCCCATCAGTGCCTTTCTATTTTATTTTTCATATTGAAACTGTGCAAAAATACATAACAGTAACAGAGTTCCCGTTAGCCGGCAAATCTAAATCTCTTCAGTCAAAATCATTTCCTTTTAGCGCAATACCGCTTCAGTTACGCCACTTATGTGACAGACAAGAAGAGTATGTGACAGACAAGAATAGTCAATTCTAATGTCTAACACTTAATGTGGAGAAATAGATGTCCTGTGTGGGTTGATTGTGCGTTGATCTGTTGGTAATGCCTCGGGGTACCGGTGGGCATGTAAACAAATGCATAATGCTGCGCAATACTTTGTGGCCTTACCCAGTTGCACAGCGACACTTATTGTGTAGGTGTCTTTTAATAAGCAGGTAGTCATATCATTAGCTAGAACTAGCTGGATCTGATCGATATGGACATAAACGCGAGTGAAGTCTAATCTGACGGGAGAGAGAGAGAGATCAGCTGTTGCTGACGAGTGGACACGCAGCTCTGCATGATCACATGCAGCGGTGAGCGGACAAATCACACACACGTCAGGTTAGAATATCACACGTAGCTATTTTAATTACCTCTCAAACTACCTAAACTAGTTATAGATAGGCCTGTTTAGTTTGACTGTCGGGTCACTCATTACTGATCCGCGAGCTGCATGATACTGGCATAATAGATTGCCCGATCGGGCAACCAGCCCGAGCTAAATACTAGATGGCCCCGGGCCATCGGGCAGTCCTTAATGTCGAGCCCTGTCGCTGTTGACAACCTTTGGACGTCTCCGCTGAACTTTTTTGACAGTGATCAGCTGCAAAAGGACTTGATCCTGCTCGATTTTAGTAGATCCAGAGTAAAAACACGGACATTTGTTAATAGATCCCCTGGGGTTAATGTGTATGCGTGACAGAAGTTTGCTTTTGTATGAGAATGATAACAAGCGACAGCCGGCATTTTTCCTCCTGCCGAGTGTCTCATTTTCTTAATCTCCTCACGTACATGATTACATGTCGATGGCTTGCGTTTCTTCCCCACCGCAGAAACCACCACAGGTTCATCAATGCCGTCAAAATTATTCATGTTTTTATTGTTTGTAAGTAGATAATGACGAAAGCCGGTACATTCAGGGTGCCGCCATTATTGTTTACACTGCGTGGAATGCTCTGTGATTGGTTGAGGTGCGTGGAATGGTGCGCTGTGATTGGTTGAGCGGATATATCGCATTCTGTAGAGAAGGGAGAATGGCGTTTGTCGCTGTTTGGAAAGAAAGTGAGAAAACAGGACAGAATAACACGGCGGATATCAAGTTTTTGTTGGAGTTTGCTGAAGGCCCTGCTGAAGGCCCTGCACCTCCACCACCCCCTCCTCCACCACTCACATGCATGCCCAAGTATTATGGGGAAGATGCCACCAAGGTCAGGAAGAACTGCAGGAGGTGCCTATATGCTGGACTCAAAAGGGTGAAGACACCTGTGTACTGCAGGAAGTGCCAGGTCCCTCTGTGCTTCACTGTCAAAAAGAACTGTTTCAGGGAGTGGCACAACATAAATACTGGAACATTCAGGTAGGTATAAAGTTCAGGTAGGTATAACGTTTTGCGAGTGTTTATTGTCACGGCTTGAACAGTCCTCAGGCATTACAGGCTCTGCCCTTGCATGGTTCAGGTCTTACCTGACAGACCGTAGCTTTTTAGTGCAGCTAGGTGCCTTCTCCTCTGCCAAAGCCCCTCTTACCTGTGGGATCCCCCAAGGCTCAATTCTGGGCCCCATCCTCTTTTTACTGTACATACTGCCCCTTGGTTCAATTCTCACTAAACACAATATCCCCTTCCACTGCTACGCGGACGATGTACAGATCTATCTGCCTCTCAAAGCAAATGCCAACTCACTACAGCAGTTGATGGACTGCTTAACAGAGTTAAAATCCTGGCTGAGCAAAAACTTCCTCAACCTCAATGAGAGCAAGACCGAGGTAATCTTTTTTGGACCCCAACCTCCAGTCTCTCCGGTTGATATTCTGGGCTCCCTAAGTAAAAACATCCTCCACTCTGTCATGAACCTTGGAGTGACCTTTAATAGCACTTTTAATTTCGACAAGCAGGTCAGCACCGTAGTAAAATCCTGCTTTTTTAAAATAAGACTATTGGCCAAAGCCAAGTCGTATTTATCTTTTAAAGACCTGGAAAGGGTTATTTACGCCTTTGTGACCTCAAAACTGGACTATTGTAACGCTCTGTATGTGGGTATGGACCAGGCATCAATTAAACGCCTGCAGCTAGTCCAAAACGCAGCTGCACGTCTCCTGACTGGCCACAAAAAGCGTGACCACATCACCCCAATTCTGGCCTCACTACACTGGTTTCCAGTCCGGTTCAGCATTGATTTTAAAATCCTTTTATTTGTATTTAAAGCACTAAATGGGTTGGCTCCGGCCTATATAGCTGAACTCCTCCAGCGCTACACCCCAGCCAGAGCTTTAAGATCTGCTGACCAGCTGCTGCTGGTAGTGCCTAAGACCAGGCTCAAAACCCGAGGGCACCGAGCCTTCGCAGCAGCTGGCCCCAGGCTCTGGAACACTCTTCCCCTCCATGTGAGGTCGGCCCAGACCCTAGGGACTTTTAAATCCACACTGAAGACACACTACTTCTCTCTGGCCTTCTAGTTAGAGTGGGGTTTACGACTCCTGACTGTTCCATGTGTTGTTTTTATCTGTTGTGATTTATTGTGATGTAATGTGTTTTTATGTGTTTAAATTACATGTACAGCACTTTGGCTCGACCAAAATCGTTTTCAAATGTGCTCTTATATACCTAGTGTGATTTTATTGTATAGTGTGTTGGTAACATATTTGTTGTATTTACAAACCTACAGTGTGGTTTTATTGTATAGTACGTTGGTAAAATGTTTGTTTTTACATGCCTATAGTGTGTTGGTAAAATGTTTGAAATAAATCTGCCCCAGTTGGAATCAAATGTTACCTATGTTTCCGTTTTTTTAAATTGTGCAAGTACACCTATCAATCAATCAATCAATCAATGTTTATTTATATAGCCCAATATCACACATGTTACATTTGTCTCAGTGGTCTTCACAGTGTGTACAGAATATCAGTATGACAATACGACACCCTCTGTCCTTAGACCCTCACATCGTACAAGGAAAAACTTCCGAAGAAAACCCAGTTTAAAGGGAAAAATGGGAGAAACCTCAGGGAGAGCAACAGAGGAGGGATCCCTCTCCCAGGACGGAGAGACGTGCAATAGATGCCGTGTGTAAATTGAAAAGATAATACATTTGCAACATAGGTAGTCCAAATGTTTGGAAATGCATGTGTGTATAATAGGAAGATTTCAAAGACCAAACTAAGGCGTTACGCAGGGCTGGCAGCATGTCCTTTACCCCTGCCCCTCAACGACGCCCACCAAAATCACCGAAGCAGAGATGCGCACCATCTCTCCCGGCTTCATCACCATGCCTACCACAATCATCCAAACCAAAACAATCTGCAAACTGATATCTGCTGGGTCCAGGCTCAAGGGCGTATGGCACTCTCAACTCTTTCCAGGACATGCCGGGGCCCTGCCTGCCAGTAGCTTTGCCGATATCTGTGTTGATAGGTAATAGATTAAGAGCGGTAAATCATTTTAGATACAGGAAGCGCTCAAACGTTTGTGTGAGTTTATCTAATTTAGCAGTGATTCCATGTCAGCCACAGCTTGTTACAAAAAACATGACTGATAGTGTGTTTAACAAACTTAAACTAGCTTTATTAAATGTCAGGTCTTTGGCAGGAAAAACATTTTTAATCAATGATTTTATCACTGAGCACAATCTTGATTTTATGTTTTTAACAGAAACTTGGATTGAACAAAATAACAGTGCAGCTGTTCTTATCGAATCAACCCCTCCCAACTTTAGTTTTATGAGTCAGGAAAGAATGCATAAGAAAGGGGGTGGAGTTGCTATTCTGTTCAATGATTCCCTTCAATGCAGGAAGACATCGTATGGAAACTTTGATTCTTTTGAATATGTGGCCCTTCAGCTGAAATGCTCCTCTCGAGCTCTGTTCCTAAATATCTATAGGCCACCCAAATACTGTGCAAGTTTTTTTGTTGACTTTACTGAACTGCTGTCTATAGTGTGTATTGACTTTGACCGTCTAGTCATTGTTGGTGATTTTAACATCCATGTTGACAACCCCCAGGACAGAGGGGCTAAAGAACTGTTTTGTGTTCTTGATAGCTATGGACTGACTCAGCATGTGACGGAGCCCACGCACAATAAGGGGCACACTCTGGACTTAATTATCTCAAAGGGTCTGAATATCTCTAAGGTTGTGGTGACTGATGTTGCGCTCTCTGACCATTCCTGTGTTTTCTTTGAGAGCTCTATTTCTGTTCACACAAGTGTTCAAAAAGAGGTAACCACAAAGCGATATTTAACTGAAAATACTAGGGAAATGTTTACTCAGAATTTTTCTTCCACACTTGCCCCAGCTAACATCTCAGTAGATGAGCTGGTAGATCATTTTAATTCAAAAATTAAAAATGTTATAGATGCCATTGCTCCAATTAAGGTAAAGGAAGTGACTGGGAAGAAAATATCTCCATGGAGAAAGGCCATGACCGTTAAAACAGAAAAAAGAGAATGTCGAAAAGCTGAACGCAGGTGGCGAAAAACAAATCTCCAGGTTCACTTTGAAATTTATAAAGAGAGACTTGGCCTTTATAATTTGGAATTGAAAAACGCACGACAATCATTCTTCTCTGACATCATTACCAAAAACAAAAACAACGCACGTGCCTTGTTTGCTACCGTCGACAGACTAACTAACCCCCCAGTGTCAGTAGCCTCTGAATTTCTAACCACCAGGGCGTGCAATGATTTTGCCTCCTTTTTCACTGACAAAATTCAGAAAATCTGACAAGCAGTCAGTGCCTCTGCATCAGGAACAGCAAATGTGCTGTCTCTGTGTCCACGTAACATCAATTCAGACATCATGACACAATTCCATCAGATTAATGATAAAAACCTAGAGGACATTATACAACTTCTGAAGTCCTCCTCCTGCTGCCTTGATATTATTCCAACAGGATTTTTCAAAGATGTTTTGCCTTGCATGGCCTCAGAACTACTTCATATAGTAAACAAATCTCTTCACTCAGGTATTTTTCCACAGGCCCTGAAAACTGCAGTCATTAAACCGCTCTTAAAAAAGAATAATCTAGATGCTTCAGTAATGAACAATTACAGGCCCATATCAAACCTGCCATTTCTAGGTAAAATCATTGAAAAAGTTGTTTTTCAACAGTTGAGTAATTTCTTGCATTTAAATAGTTGTTTCGATGTGTTCCAGTCAGGCTTTCGTCCACAGCACTGAGACTGCTCTTGTAAAGGTCTTTAACGACATCCACTTAAACACAGACAGTGGCAGAACTTCAGTGTTAGTATTATTAGATCTCAGTGCTGCGTTTGACACTGTTGACCACAGCATATTACTAGACCGACTGGAAAACTGGGTGGGACTTTCGGAAACAGTTCTAAATTGGTTTGAATCCTACTTAAAGGATAGAAACAACTTTGTTTCTATAGGTAAATACACATCTAAGTTGACAAATATGACATGTGGGGTTCCTCAAGGCTCCATCTTGGGGCCTCTTCTCTTTAACATCTACATGCTACCACTGGCTCAGATAATGAAGAACAACAAAATAAGTTACCATAGCTATGCAGATGACACACACATTTACGTAACAATTTCACCAGGAGACTATGCTCCAATTCAAACACTGAGTAAGTGCATTGAACAAATCAATGACTGGATGTGTCAGAACTTTCTCCAATTAAACAAAGATAAAACTGAGGTAATGGTCTTTGGAGCCAAGGCAGAACGTTTAAAAGTTAGCGCTGAGCTTCAGTCTGCAATGTTCAAACCAACAGATAAAGCCAGAAATCTAGGTGTAGTCATGGACTCTGACCTGAGTTTCAAACAGTCACATTAAAACAGTTACTAAATCAGCCTACTATCACCTAAAGAATATATCTAGGATTAAAAGACTAATGTCTCAGCAGGATTTGGAAAAACTTGTCCATGCCTTTATCTTCAGTAGACTCGACTACTGCAATGGTGTCTTCACAGGTCTCACTAAAAAATCTATTAGAAAGCTGCAGCTGATTCAGAACGCCGCTGCTCGAGTCCTCACTGACACTAAGAAAGTGGATCACATCACTCCTGTTCTGAAGTCTTTACACTGGCTTCCTGTGTGTCAAAGAATAGATTTCAAAATATTGCTGCTGGTTTATAAAGCACTGAATGGTTTAGGCCCAAAATACATTACTGACCTCCTGCTAAACTATGAACCATCCAGATCTCTCAGGTCTTCAGGGACTGGTCAGCTTTCTGTCCCCAGAGTCAGAACTAAACATGGTAAAGCAGCGTTCAGTTATTATGCTCCAAATATCTGGAACAAACTCCCAGAAACCTGCAGGTCCGCTGCAACTCTTACTACTTTTAAATCCAGGCTGAAGACTTTTCTTTTTGTCGCTGCTTTTAATTGAACTGCACTGTAACTTTTATCCATGTACTTTTTCTTGTAATGTTTAATTGAACTATTCATATTTTAGACTGCACTGTAACTTTTATCCATGTATTTTTCCTTAATGTTTATTTTATTAGCTTTTCTTTTTTAATGCTTAATGTCTTTCATTTTTTTTTGTAAAGCACTTTGAATTACCCTGCGTTGAAAAGTGCTATATAAATAAACTTGCCTTGCCTTGCCTTGCCTTGCCTTGCCTTGCCTTGGGCAGACACACACACCGCTAATATTGGGTATTTTATTGGGTTCGGGATTCCTATGGATGACTGCCTAGGAGAGAGCGCAGAGAAGCGTGTAAGACTGCGACTCCGCCTCCTGGTCTCAACTCCAGTTTGTCATGGATTAAGTCCACAAAGCCCTGAAATGTTTGCCGAAATGAGATCTGCACCTTCCAAAGTAGGATGAATGCCGTCTCTCTTAATCAGACTAGGTTTTCCCCAGAAGGCTGTCCAATTATTTACGAAGCCCACATTGTTTGCTGGGCACCACCAAGACAACTAGCACTGAAATTATGACATACATGTCATCATTGATCAGATGATCACTGACCTACAGTGACTACAGTGTAGTTGTATTGTATAGTGCGTTGGTACAGTTACATTCACCCACACAGCTACACTTACACACCTACACATACCCACACAGCTACACTTACACATACACACCTACACATACCCACACACACACCTACACACACTCACACACACACAGTTGGTCTTCACTATAAGTAATGGGTTTTCTTTAGGCAGAGACAGGAATTTACATTTTTTTGTTATGTTCCATCTGAATTTACTCTGACACAGAAACATCTATATTGATTCTGACACTTCTACATCCAACTCACAGATGTAACCTTGCTTTCATAACAACAATTATTCATATAAACCTTTTAGAAGTGAAGTTATAGTCATTTGTTCTGGGAATGTCATTTTCGAGCCTGAAACCTGAAAAACAGGCTTGGGGTTTAACAGGTTAAGGGTGGCTGGCTAACAGCTTTTAGGCGCAATACCGCCCCCTCGATTATATATTATATATAATTATCAATTTTTTTTACCACCAATGATCCCCCGAAGACCACAGATTTCAGCTATTCCTTACACCAGTGGTTCCCAAACGGTGTGCCGCGGCACACTGGTGTGCCGTGAGGCAAGTCCGGGTGTGCCGTGGGATTTTGTGACAACCATACCTTTTTATTGCAATATACAACTATACAAAAATAATAAAAAATTAATTTACTATATCAGTACTTTGTAGGTTTATATGTACGTAATCTACGCGACTTGCGCGTCCACATCTCCACGTGCAGTGCTGCATACACATGGCTGAGTCAGCGATAACTCTCGAGGGGTGGAGGTATGCCCATTATTTTGAGTTCATCCGAAGAATAGACAGGAATGTGACGGTGAGGTGCAAACTGTGTCCAGGCCAGAAGCTGTTATCCACTGCTGTAAACACCACGTCAAACCTCAACAAGCACCTGCAAAGAACACATGCTAAGGTGGAGCTACCGCACACGCTATTTGTTGTTTGTTTATATCACAGTCTGTTCTTCTTCTCTGTCTTCCGGTTGTTGCCTGTTTTGAATAACGAATACACACTACCGCCACCTGCTGGTAAGGAGAGTTATTGCCACTCACGCATGCGCAGTTCGTACGTGCTCGGCTGAAGTCTTTGCGGTGTCTGGTTCCAGTGCAACACATGGCCAACACGCAGGAGAACACGCCGACGCAACAGAGTGAGCAGAGATAGACTGCACAAAATATACAGATAGCAGGAGACAGAGAACAGCCATGGTCAGATAGGAAAACATTCAGGATCTGGATCAGTCTTATGGAAACTGAACTAAAGAGAACATTTGAAACTTTAGCAGTCTGCGTGATCTGCTTGCAGGGAGGGGCGGGCCGGCCCTGCGAGTAAAGTAACGAGTAAAGTAACGAGTTACTTTATGTAGAGAGTAACGAAGTAGTGTAATATATTACTTTTTTTACTTTTTTAAAGTAATATGTAATATATTACTTTTTTTTAGTAACGACCCCATCTCTGCTGAAATGTTACATTTATAATTTGTAGTTCAGGACCATGGACAATGCAGCTTCCTTGCATTGACAGTTCTCTGTGCTGAATTTCCTTTGTCTCATTTTTAATGTTGTGACCTGTCTGGTTTAAATGAATGTGTTGCTGCTTTGATGAAGCCTAATTTGATAACGTTTCAAATTAATTTCTGAAATATTTCGTTAATAAATATTTCATGAGTAATATAGTTGTCTTTGTCACATTTTATTTGGCATTAGTAAATAATTATGCACATTTACAGATATTTTACATGATATCAGTGATAACACGTGTTATAAGGGCTATTTTGCACAATAGGTGTGCCTTGAGATTTTTACTTGTCCTTTGGTGTGCCTTGGGCACAAAAAGTTTTGGAACCACTGCCTTACACACGTCACAATTTCAGTCATTTGTGAGCAGTATAAAAAAGTGGGCTGCTTCTAAGGTTATTCATCCTCTTAAATATAAGTTCATATTAGGTAAACAATTACAGTGATGCTGTCGAAGTTGAACAAAAAACACATATGTTAACATTGAGCTAATAACATTTTATAATGCCTTTCCAATGGGGCTATGAATTGTACAACACCTGACCCTCCACAAACCACGGATTCCAGGTATTTACATTTACTTACACACATTACACTTAAAGAAGTGGGTTTTGAAAAGCTTAGTTTGATGCTTTTGAGGTTAACCGACTCGTTAATAACATATATTTATGAGCATAAAGGTATCTATGCTCATATTAAGCCATTTAGATTTGTACATGCCTTTGTATTGATGTTATGCACTTTACAGCTCCACCACGCGTGATCCTCCAAGAACCACGGATGACGGGTATTTATTACGGATGCACGATATTGGTTTTTTGAAACAGATACCGATACCGATAACTTCCTGCTTCTCAAGACCGATACCGATAACAACAAAAAATGTACGCCACTAATTATTTTAACGCGATTAACGCATGTGTATTTTTTTTCCTTGGCCGCCCTGTAGTTTCAGAGCGCATCGAGTTTAAAATACCATCTACAAGCTGATGCTGACAGCCCCGCTCCTGCCGCCCGTTTGTGGCAGACCACACTTCCACGCTCACCGGCAGGCACCGACTGGCCATCGGGAGGACCGGGAGGGTGTGTGTATGTGTGGCCCGAGCGAGCGAGAGAGAGACCTTACGTGCATTGTTGTTGTTAGCATCTGGTGCTAGCTAGCTGCGCTAACGGATATAAGGAGCTGTTTAAATGAAAACAGAGGAGCGACATTTCGCCACAACTGCGCCGAGCACTTGACTTTATGCAGGCAGCCAGACAGTGGGACATTGTACGAAAAGTCAGCACACTCAGCACGGATAGTGCGCAACATGATTGCAGCGTCCAGGCAGCTCCGGTTCGAGCATATGCCTTGAGTTGCAAAACTGGCAAACTTCTTGCCTTTTTCAAAAGCCTCGTCGATAGATAAAAGCCCCGGTGCCTTTGCAGCTGGCTTTGGATTTGCCGCTAGTTTAGCAGCGCAGGCGTCTTCGTACGCTTTTAACACACCATCGTAGCGATGGCGATGTTTCAGGTGACTGATCAGGTTCGAAGTATTGTAGCTCGTTGCCTTTTTCCCTCCTCGTGGAACTTCTGCATTACATTTGTTACAAATAGCAAGCGAACTTTCCAACTCTGAAAGTTTGAAATAGTCCCATACCACCGACGACATGTTTGTTTACTGTCCTGGCTTCACGGCCGCAAACCATTTACGTCACAGCCAGGCATGAGTTAGGGAGCGCTGGATTTGTGAAGAACTCCCCTCTTCCTAAACCACAAATACGACAGTACTGGCAAAACGGGAGGAGCCGAGTGAAAAACAAGCGCCCCTCATCCCAATCCACCCACACTGCAGTATTTTGTTCTTTTTTTTTACCCAAAAAATATATTGTATATTATCGGGGCTATTAATACTTGTATTGGGTTTATCGGGATGAAGTCATAATTCCTAATATCGGACCGATAATTATCGGGCCGATAATTATCGTGCATCCCTAGTATTTATACTCACACACATTACACCTGCAGTAATTTGTAAACTGTGGACACAGTGGGCCTTGAAAACCCTAATTGTATGCTGTTGAGGATAATAATATTGTTGAATACTGGTCTTTGTGTTCATATTAAAAGGGGACCTATCATGCAAAATGCACTTTTTGATGTCTTTTATACATAAATGTGTCCCCGGTGTGTCAGGGAACTAAAACCCTCTCTCTTTTCCTCCGTACCCAAATCTCTAAAAACGGGGGTACAACGTAGCTGATCCAGATTTGCGTCCGATATGACGTAATATCGGAAATGTGGACCCACTGCATTATCAGAAAGTTGCTATCAGAAACAATGCCGACTGTTTTGGACGTAATATGGTCGGTGTTTACACTAGAATCGCTAACACTCAGAGGTAACCTGTACTGGAGAGCATGTGTGTGAAGAAGCTGGACGTAAAAAGGCAAGAGAGAAAGACTTTGAGCTCCATACTGTTTCAGAAATAATCCTTGATATGGCGTTTCATCACAGCAGTATTTAGTTTATAGAGACAGTAGCTGCCGGTCCCGCACTCCTTTTTTTAAATCAAATTTCTTTTTTTAAAGCTTTATACCCCAAATCAGCACTTTTGAAACAGGAAGTGAAATGGCATAATAGGTGACCCAAATTTGATTTTTACCTGCCTTTCTAATGGAGCTATGCATTTAAGAGAACCACCATCAGAGGGCTTTGAAAATCTTAATTTGATGAATAATGCAGTTTACAGCACCACCACCTTTGAGCCACCAAGAACCACAGATGACAGGTATTCACATTGACTCACACACTAATGATGCATTCACTTTTAAGCTGTAAAAGAGGCAACTATTTCTTGTTTATACAATGTGGTTTTATATGTTCATAATAAAAAAACATGTTGTATATGGGACTTTTCAAAAATCCTTATTTTTAATTGATCCATTCCTGTCTTCCGGCTTCAGCATTTATGGCTTCTCTCCTGATTTGGTGTGTTCTCCTGTCCTCACCCTCCTGCTAGCGGCAACGCTTTTGATACCTTGAAGCACATCACACCTCAGCTCATGACGGTGTAACATCCCGTCATGTCTGCTAGATTGTTCATGTCATGTTAATCAGGTTCATGTTATTGTTTCACGTTTAGTTCATAGCCCAGGTTAGATTTATGTTTAGTCAAGTCTTTTTGTTCACCTGTCTAGTCCTGTCATTGCACTTCCTGTTTTATTTTGTACTTACCTCTGGTCTCATTTCAGGTCCCTTTACTTCCTCCCTTTGTGTGTTTTCCCGCCATCGTCAGTGTCTGCCCCGCCCCTGATTGTTTCCACCTGTTCCCCTTTACCTCATGTATAAATAGTCCTGTCTCCCTTTGTCCTGTGCCAGTTCGTCTTGTGCCTTGTGCCATTTAGAGAGCCAGCTTGTCTCGCCCAGAGATTATTGTATTTTGCGACCATAGTCAAGTTTATTTAGTTTGTAATTTGCTTTGCTATGTTTTGCCTCTTAGGAGTGATGTTTTGTTTGAACTTTATACTTTTCCAAAGTAAAGACTATTTTTTAACAAACTTTCTTTTGAGTCGTGTGTTTGAGTCCAAGTGTCTGTAAGGTTCCTAACAGACGGGACCAGTAAATGTGCCATCGTTTTTGCTCTTGTTATAAGCACTAATACAAAAAAGGGTGATGAAAAATGTTAAAGAACTATTGGGAGATGGTCTATGTACTGTATGTGTAGTGTTTGTTGGTGTTAGTCATATCATGATTTATTTGCATATGTAAGAATCAATGGAATTGAAATGCCTGCACTGATGTGTTGTTTAGTCCTTGTTTTATTGATCACTAAGAAGAAGAAGATGAAGATTCAACTCATTGTCATTACGTAGTACAGGTACCATGTAACAAAATGGTTTCTCTGCATTTGACCCATCCTAGTGTTAGGAGCAGTGAGCTGCCATTATGTACGGCGCCCGGGGAGCAGTGTGGGGAACGGTGCCTTGCTCAGGGACACCTCTGTAGCACTTGGTCTTTCTGGGACTTGAACTGGTGATCTTCCAGTTGCCAAGCCAAGTCCCTATGGACTTCGCCACCACCGCACTAAGTGGTAGATGTTTTTTTTTTTCTTCAATTGTCAAATGTCTAATGCAAATTACCATTGAATTAACATTTATGACATACATTTTAATTGTAAAGCAATAAAAGAGACAGCTCTGTTATTGACTGAATTTGACTGTAATTTGACTGATCTTTTCCTATATCTTTTTACAGTCAATAACCTTTAATAAAACTACAGCACTACAACTTTAACGTGCAAACACTGTATTTTTACAGCTTCATCCTCTCTTTTTAAAATCAATAACCTTTAGTAAAAGTACAGCACTAATACTTCTAAGGTAACAACAAAACGGTCAAATGACTGGCAGCAGCGGCTGCCAAACAAAAACCATAATATTCAAGTAAAATACTTTAACTAAATAAAGTGCAAAAGCTATTAATATACAGAAATTGTCCTTACATTTTTTACAGGAAAACACTTTCCTCTCTTTTCAAAATCCATTGTCTTAAAATGTTACATTCAAATACCTTAAATCAGAGGTCTCCAACACGTCGAGCGCAAGCCACCGGTAGCTCGCACGCAGCTTTTCAGCAGCTCGCAGCTCGATTATCGATTATAGCGTATTACGACCCTGGGTCGTTATGTATATTGTGCAGATATTTCTTCCTCCTCCTGTGTCTGTATGGCTGCGTGTGATTAAACAGGTGGTGCCCGGTAGCTGATTGGCGGCCCTCGGCAGGCTGATTGGTCCACCAGAGGAGACGTGAGCATATTAAGCTGCAGCCGTGCAGTTCCTTGGCCCCTCTCTCTGACTCGACTTCTCCTACTCCCAAACAATTGCGGTAAAGATATCTGTCCTGTTGTGCTGTGTACGCATCTTTTACCGTATACCTGTCCTTTCTCCCTGACTTTTCCCGCTCCACGTTCACACACCCCCCTTTCCGACGGTGTCATCTCAGGCCAGTTTCTCCTACAAACCACACTAGCACCCCCTTGTGGCTTGCTTGGTGGGTCCCCTACAACTATACCCCAACCTGTGCGTACTTCAGCTTCCACTTCAATGCCGATGGACAATCACTGACCGGCGGTCACGCTGTAGTTATGATCACAATTGCCGTGGTGCGAGAGTAATCAGTCCAGTTGTACATATAATCAAAGCTCCTTATGCTGATGGTGATACAGTGGCTTCCTCAGCTAAAATGTGTCTGATTAATGCACGCTCTGTTGCAAACAAGGCTCACACTTTAAATGACTTGTTTATAAGGGAGAATTTGTCCTTCTTATTCCTGACTGAAACGTGGCAACGGAATATGGAATTTATCCATCTAGAACTGTGCCCAGTGGACTGCTCATACATTGGCACTCCACGTCTGTCGGGCAGCGGTGGTGGTCTCACAGTTGTCTGGAAGAAGCAGTTATCTTGCCAATTGGTTGGCTCAGAACCTTTCATTACATTTGAACTACAGGTGAATAAACTTGGTCGGCAAAAGCCATTTTATTGTGTTTTAATTTATCGTTTATCGTAGTTTTTAATAAGCCTTGTTCAACATCATTTCTTTAGCTAATACTACAGCGGGTTGCAGGCGAACCAAGTCCGCATTTCGCTGCATTCCTTGATCTCCAGTTATAACGCCGGGCTCCGCCGGGCTCTGCCCTAGAGTTTGCCGCTTGGTTGGGACATGTTGCGCTGTCGGGTGCTGACCAATCACAAAGCGTCATTTCTTGACTGGCAGCAAAAACAACCAATCACAGCAGTGCTACTCTGGCTGGCTCTGTCCAATCACAAACAATAAGTGTTCTCCCTAAAGGAATACCCTTTCCGTCCAATATGAAATGCTGTGGTGTTTTGTGAAATGCTGTGGTGTTTTCTGAAATGCTGTAGTGTTTTGTGAAATGAAATGCAGTGGTATTTTGTGAAATGCTGTAGTGTTTTCTGAAATGCTGTGGCGTTTTCTGAAATGATGCAGCGTTTTCTGAAATGCTGTGGTGTCTTGAACTTCAGGACCACAGTAAAAAAAGCTGTAAAATAACAATATTCTCCCTGTAGAACTCTAGGTTCTGTATTTATTTAAGTGTTTGATCATACAAATCTAAAAAACTGTTTTTCTCATCAGAACTTTATTTAAGGCAGGGGTCTCCAACCTTCTTCATCTGAGAGCTACTTTGAAAAAATGAAAGTGGCCAAGAGCTACTTCCATCACATAGCCCTCATCATTTGAATTAAGCTACTTTTGTACGCGTGTTAAATTGCAATACCTAAAGCTTATCAATAATCTTAACTTCACATCAAGGTCCAAGAAAATTACAATTTCTCACATATTATTATGGCCCACATAATAAGTACATCACTGAAAATTCACATAAATGTCCTTAATCACCACTTTACAAGCATCTTATGGCACATGTGTAAAATAAGTGCATTCACTCTTTTTTACAGTCAGTGAGATGAATGGCACTGCATGGAGTCCACCATAGTATAGTATGCTGGAGTGTACCCACTTAGGTTCACTCTAATAGAGTCATTTAAATGTCCATCAGTCAGTCTTCTTCTGTATTTAGATTTCATGACATTCATGTCAGAAAAAGCTGCTTCACAAAGGTATGTAGAGCCAAATAAAGCAGACATGTTCAGTGCTTGGTGAATGTTCTTATAGTATTCTGGGTCTACAAGGCTCCAGAAATGTTCTGAGTTTTGCTGAGACTTAAGCTGAACATGATTTTGGAGATTTATAACCTCCATCTCCACAGGATTGACACTGAACAGTTCAGCCATCTTTTTCGTATTCTTCTTCGTCTTGACATTACATTATAAACCATAATAAATCAATTGTATAGGTCTAGCCTCCCTATATCTGTGTGTGAAATTGTTCCATCCTCAAAAACAAAAAACCTAATACTTCTGCAGTCTAGCTGCAGCTTCTAGCAATGGTCTTCTGTTTAAAAAGGACACTGAAGGTCCTGAATGTGGCATCATAACTTGAGTCTGAACACAGCAGACAACAGGAGTATTTACAACAGCATACAAACCAAAATAGTGCATGCACACTTACATTCTCTGTTTTACGGTTACATAAATCCCATGAATGTATGAGATTAAGTTAACTTCATCATATCTCAATCAGTGATTAATAAGCCTTCACCTACAGTACAAATACCCACACACACACCTACACTTACACACACCTACACACACTCACACAACAAAAAAAAGATTATTTAAAAAAGATATTATTTTTTTTAAATATTTTTTTGTTTTGTTTCGGGTGGACTGAATACCTATAGTGATGATTCAATGTAATACAATGATTTGTATAGTCTGGTACCTGAAAAGGTCAAATGGCACTGATGGAACCAAATGTGCCCAAATGTACCCAAAGCTTATTCCGCCTGGACTTTATTTTCATAAACCTCTCTAAAATAGTCAAATGTCACTTTGTTTGCCTCAATCTTGATACAGGGTACTTATTATATGTTATAATTTGGATTCCTAAAGCCTTTAGGCTACCAACCCATCATTCAAGGTTGGTCTTCACTATAAGTAATGGGTTTTCTTTAGGCGGAGACAGGAATTTACATTTTTTTGCTATGTTCCATCTGAATTTACTCTGACACAGAAAAATCTATATTGATTATGACACTTCTACATCCAACTCACAGATGTAACCTTGCTTTGATAACAACAATTATTCATATAAACCTTTTAGAAGTGAAGTTATAGTCATTTGTTCTGGGAATGTCATTTTCGAGCCTGAAACCTGAAAAACAGGCTCGGGGTTTAACAGGTTAAATAGACATTGAACTGTCGTTGAGTTAAAGGAAAATTCCCTGAGATAAGGAATAATGGTGAGAGAGGATTAGAGGTAGGTCTAAGCTGTAGGAATTTAAGAGAGAGAGAGGAGATGCAGGGGAGGAATCCTGACGGGTTGAGCGCTGGCTCCTGGGCAGAGGTTCCGGAACGTCTTGTGGGCTGACTGCGGTGATCTATGGATGAAATGAGAGATTAACATGTGGATTAAACAATCGGCCGGAATCACTGCCGGGCTTACTGTACATCATAAGATGCTGACCCAAAGGTCGACGGCCGGAATCAGCGCCGGACTTAAGAGAACACTACCACTAAACAACGGCCGGAATCGCTGCCGGGCTTACTGTACATCATGAGATGCTGACCCGGAAGTCGACGGCCGGAATCAGCGCCGGGCTTACGTGAACACTACCACTAAACATTGCCAACACGATGGTCGATGACCTGCGATGCAGGGTTAAACGTGCATGGATGAACACTACCACTAAAATGCATAAATACCAGGGAAGAGAGATCTTGGATGGCCGTCTGGTTGTTGTAGGGATGAGGAATAATTACCTTGATTGCGGCAGGGTTGCTGCACCTATCCTGGACGAAGCCCTGAAATGCTATTAA
Organism: Pseudochaenichthys georgianus; assembly: GCF_902827115.2. Classification (NCBI taxonomy): domain Eukaryota; kingdom Metazoa; phylum Chordata; class Actinopteri; order Perciformes; family Channichthyidae; genus Pseudochaenichthys; species Pseudochaenichthys georgianus. The sequence goes on along the minus strand of NC_047518.2, from coordinate 37,736,781 downwards.
GACACCACCACCAGTTATATGCATGTTTACCATAGGTAAACTGAAGAGATCTTGGATTGCCGGCACGAGTCGATGTCCGGGGGAAGAGGGAGATGTAGACAATGTAATGCAGCTGTTAGCTTGAGTACAATGATACATGAATGTTATACCCTGGCTTATCGTAAGCCATGTGAGCATGAAACCAATATAAATGAGTGCAATATGCGCAGCATAAAATTATGTATGCTTAGGTAAATACTGAAACATGACCCATGATATGGGACGAGCTTAATTAGCAGTTTAATTACGCCACGGTGAGACATAGATGCACTTGATTGGGTGATTAGACTGTCTTCTATCATCTTACGTGAACTTCTCTTTATCCCTGAAAGAAACCCCCCAAAAAAACCACGGATGGGCAGCATCCGTGAATAAAAAACGAAGACTCATTGAGTGTCTGAGTGAGTAGATACGGCAGCTAATGGGGGTGGGGGGGGTGGTTCGAAAGATTATTTGCCACGTGGTTCCTGGCGTGAGGTACTGGCAAAGCTGCGGTTGCGCCTGGGGCATACAGACCTCGGATGAGCGTCCTTGCAGGACTGCAGATGTGGAGGAATGTACGATATGGGTGGTAGCAGACGTTTTCGTTAAAATTATGACAAATCCTCTCGTCTTGCCTATGCTGCACCTGACGGCTTTGACTATTATTCCCGGAAAACAGCGTGGGAAAGACTCTAGGCCCAACAAAATAAAATACTCAGTTACCTCTAATCATTAACCCATGTTTGTATAATTTAGTGAACTCTGTGTGTTGCTGCTAGCATACATAACACCTGACGTGGAACGTTACTCGTGGATGGGGCTATAGAGCTGCTAGACAGTCGAAAACGGTGCATTCCTCTGTCTGAATGTGCTGCACTTTTGATAAATGTTTAGACAAATTGCTAAACTCTTATTGCACTTTTGGCAACGAGCATTCTCCACGTCGAGACGGGTAAAGTTTAACCACACCTCGGAGCGCGTTCTCTCCGCCACCTCCGCAGAGTGCTCCGCTGCATGTAGCAGCTGCGTGTGTGTAAACTGCCCCGCCCCCTCACACGCAGACCGGGGAGAGAGATCTCGTCTGATCGAAAATACATCATAGACGCATTTGTTTGTCTTTTGCATGTTAGAAATGAGTTGGCGCCATTCATTTCAGGTAACGCTGTGTTGAAGCTTGAAACTGCATTAGTTACTGAGCATTGTAATGGGTAGTAATTACCCGACTGCATTAGTAATGCAAGTAATACGTTACTGAAACTCCATACTGTAACACGTGTAGTGGACATTTTTATTATATCCTTATATGCTTAAACCAAATGCTTCTCATAAATGTCATGTGCTGTTTTCTTCTCCTATCTACTCTCCTTTGGGTTTATTCCCAGGCGCTTCAAGGCCACAGAGCTGCTTTGGCTACTGGGAGACTCATACACAGTCACACAAGAACTTCCCTACTCTGAGAACCGTTATGCTATCTACAGCTCAAGGCCAGAAGATGTCTAATAACAATGTGACCGTGTGAACACAAGATTTATAACATTCCCACTCTTTTTCTATATAACCTCTGCTTTTTCATTGTACTGCGCACACTCTCGCAGACTATTCTATGCTCTGTGAGACTTGTGTCTATTTTATTATTGTATCATGTTATTTGAAGCTTCAAATAAATAACCAAAAAGACAGCTCTGCTCGATTCACCATTTATTTGTTTTGATCACTTTGACTTGTACTCTCCAGCCGTGTTGGGTCCTAGATTTCCATAACACACGTTACACCCAACACTGCCTGGAACTCACCTTACCCTGAACTAAAGGTAGCAATGCATCGTATTGAACTTCCTGTCGGCTCCCAGACCGTAGTCGAGGAGACGGGGGGGGGGGGGTGACTGTCGTCTCCCAGGGCAGAAGCAACGCGCTTCGGGTTCAATAACCCATTTTATCGGAAAGACTGGAGAGAGGCGAGCTCTTCTTGGGAGGTCGTTGCATTTATTTAGCTCTTCTGTTTCGTAAGATCACAGACATTCCTTTTTCTGCTGCCTCGTTTATTACTAGAAAACATGAATCCCGCTCGCTCTACCATACCATGCCCAGCACACCTGCATGCGCCACACCCCTCTCTTAAAGGGGTAGTGATCTCGCTCTGCATGCCCCGAATGTCATGACAATATAACGAAACATCTCGTGAATTTGCTGCAACTGCCTCTTGCCAGCGCTACCCTGACGCCTGTTTTAGAGTGAGGCGCAGGAGGAAGTAGCTTCAATGGGATGTAGTGTAGGTTGTGGTTGAAGCCAGAATGGGTAAAGCTTCGCATGCGATGAGGACCCGTTCCGCGTGAAGCCGGAAGCGCCGCATTTGAGCGGCCCTGAAGCCAGTGATGCCCTCTTGAGAGACTGAAGGTGTGCGTCATTTGTTTGGGTGAAGTAGCCCGTTTCCATTAAGCCGGAGGAACTTCCGTGGAGCCCGATTTCCTTGTCTTTTCCTCCCGCGTCCGGGTTTGCGGGGCGGCCGGCTGGAACCGCTAGCCGACTGGGGAACGCCGCCTGTAGCTTAATCCGCCAGACTGCGGAGCTGATGAATAATGCCTGGAGCTGGGACGAAGCCCTGCTGCTGCTTGCGCGTTGACACCTGGAAGACAGCTGATAGGAAAGGGGAGAGCATATATATTGAGGGATTAACAGGTGCGATAATTAGGCATGTAAATGGGGGGGCGTGATAGGTTAGCTGAGGAGTGGCGCTCCCTGTCATTTAGATGCAGGGAGCAAGTATTGCCATGACGAGCAATACGGAGTGTTAGGTCTAACTGTCTGAACTTGCGCTAAGCTTCATGTGAGGTATTCTCGCTTGTATACATTGTTGGTATGAATTTCACAAATTTGTTTTCACAACAGGATGCCATTAAACTTGCTCTTCTCCTCCAGGTAACTGATGCATATTGAACTTCTGTCTTTTCAATGATGTAACCACTCCTTAACATGTTGCATAGGCGTCCCTAACTAAAACAAATATTCTGGTTAATGCAGCAAAACTAATATTCACCAAGGTCTTCATTCAAAACATATGGGACTGGGGATGTCCACAGTCTTTTCTCATAAGTAGTGGCACTCCTTTCTGTGTTTGGTGGGTCCTGAGAAGATTTATGAGAAACTGTATCATGTGACACACACACACACACACACACACACACACACACACACACACACACACACACACACACACACACACACACACACACACACACACATGTTTATCATTTGAATATTGCCTAAAAATGCAAAACCCACCCTCAGGATATAATCCTGTAAAGAATCTAAGATAACACATAAAAGGAGATGGTTTTTTAACAGAATATCAATAACGACACAATGAAGCCACAATAAAGTTACTTGGTTATAAATTAACTTAACAGAACAATATTACCAAAAGGTCAATTTAATGGTATGAAAATGTTTAACTTTACCTTTGTTTGCCTCTTGAATGCTCTTGCTTGCACCAATGTCTACAAAACAGATAAGAGGTTGCCTTATGAAGTAACATTGAGAATGTAATTATTATATATTTTATGAAACAAAAGATAAAATATGAAATGCCACAACTTACCCACTATCTCCATTCTGACCTGTGAACAATTACATTTGCGGAGATGAATAAGAGTAAAACTATAATATATAACATACAACATAATATACAAATAACATGTTCGCATTCCATCTATTGTTAGTTTTTTTCGGATACAGTTAAATATGCTTGAGTCTTAACTTTTATTTAAAAAAATTACTTCATTAATTCCTGTATGAAATGTTAGGAAATCGACTGCAAGCAAATACATTATAAATTAAGGAAAGGTACAACAATAAAGTAACTCTTACTGTTCTTTTGGAGAATGATGATGAAACGGTCAAAATCACAACAAGGAAAATGTAGCCTTTCATTCTTGTGTCTTGAAACAAACTAGAAATATAAACAAGATCAATATTAATAAGCATGATAAATTCAAAAATATGGTAATATATTTGTATAATATGAACAAATATAATCGTAAACCTCTCAAAACACGATAAAGTTAATATACATTATTGTGTCCTATTCACTAATCTGAAAATGCAGTATTTAAAGAAGACAGAAAATGCTCATCTGCGTTTACCTTCTGCCAGCTCGATTGTCTGTTCTAAACGTGAAGGTGTTGGCTATACAGTATGAGTTTATATATGTGTGTAAATCATCATGTCCATCTGCGAAAACAAAGTAGAACAGGTTTTAGCTTCAGACAATTATTTTACATTCTTTCCGAATACTTAACAATTGATGCTGAGGTTGCAATGATGTGAAGAGAGAAAACAAAGTATAGACAAAGGACCTTGAGAATTCCATTCGAGAGCAAAGCAAACTCTTAAACTGTTGCATTGTGTCTCAGCTGTCAATCTATTAATTGAGGATCCGGTTTAAACGCAGTGTAGCATTATCTTTTGCACTTTAGTTTAATATATCTACTGCAGCATAACTTAACTCCAAACCGATATCAGATATTACAACTATGCAAAAAACAATAAAACGTACATTTATTCTGATTTAATTCTAGAGCTTTTTCAATTTTATATGAATATTTTAGGGACATTCAGCGTATAGAAAACTCTCATTTCATTCCAATAGCTCCAATGATATGATATATTACTAAACTACACAGAGAAGACCCGGCTATTTTTGTTGGTTTTAGTGCGTGTTCTATGATCTATGAGTGTTTATTGATTCTTCATCAAAATCAAGCATTGTATAACTATAGGTTACTTACGTAACCCCAGTCGTCAGAGTAACATGAAGTGAGATGTCTCACTATGGGATGCGCCTCATCGTGGAGCAAACAGAAGCATCAATCTCATTAAGCCAATCCTGATTGGCTGGTGATCTTGACGTCAGCGTCAGGGGAAATCACCCCCTATAAGTAGCTTGCGCCACAACGCATGTGTCATTCAAAATAAGCACCTCTTCTCGCTTCACCATAGCAAGGAGGGCCGTCTGGTGAGACATCTCACTTCATGTTACTCTGAGGTCTGGGGTTACGTAAGTAACCTATAGTTCTCATTCATAACACTCTGTTCGATGTCTCACTATGGGATATTGTAGCTCCCGTATTGCCAGACGAGCTTATCTCGAAAATCGCCAACCGATCAGAATGTTAACAGGTAGGACTCCGACTCAACCAGGTGCCCAGCACTGCTTGAGTCAGCCTGGGAGTAGAACGCCCAGACTGTTAAAAGGCGGACACAAGTGAGCGGCGAGTACCAGCTCGCCGCTTGCACCAATGTCTTGAAAGGGAGACATCCTGGACAGAGCCCAGGATGCCACCAGACCCTGAGTCAAGAGAAAACTCGCGAACCCGAGGGTGCCTGCGAGCTCTGACTTGTATGGGTCCCACAGCAATTGCTTCCACACAACAGTGGGAGAGCCGTTGCTTAGTAATAGGCTTGCCCTTGTAAGGGATAGCCCAGGACACAGGGGGCTTGGTCATTATGACAAAGCACCCCCGATCATGGTACCGCTCAGGGGCCAGGCCCATAGAGCCAAGCGCTCTGGGTGTGGGTGAAAGATCGCACCCCCCGCTTGGGACAGTATGTCCCTGCGTAGTGGGACAGAGGGTCACAGACATAAGTCCAGCTGTCATATGTATTATCTGCCCATTATGGACACAAGCAATTTTCACCCATGTATTAATTATATGTTTTAATTTGATAACCCAATGTGTTTCGTGTCCCCTAAACTCCAGGGATTATACAGTTTAATACTGGCACTTCTAATTGTGGGAAATACGAAACGTCTTTTAAAACTACATTTCCCAGTAGAGACGTGCCATAGATTCTGGGGGGGGCCAGGCGCCCGTCCAAGTCCAGTTTTGACAGTCTGGCGTGTTCCATTCCTTAAAAGAGCTTTGACGCTCAGCTAACCTTGTCACACTGCCACTCCAATATCCAATCACAGAGCTTGAGGGCTAATCACGGGGTTTGTAAAGCAAGGCGGATGTTGTAGTCCCAAACGATAGCTGGGGATTCTGGGTAGTGTAGTGTCTTCGGAACTCTGTCGTGTCTAAACTCCGAAAAAACAATTTGTTTCTCCGATCGAAGGTTAAAACACAAAAGCATTGTACACAATTTAAACCAATCAATATTGTGTAATTAACAAGGATAAACTGATGTTTTTTAGTGGATGAGTAATGGAGATATCACTGCGTAATCATTTGACAGTGTGGGGAATACTTCCGGTTTTATTATGAAACTTCGAGACCGGAAATACTGTTTTCACCCACGCTAACTTTACATGGAAGTTGCCCCATATACAGTACACGTTCTCCTGGCGAGACCTCAAATCATCTTCGTATATCTATCAAACTGTAGATCCTACACATCCACTGGACGTGGATTATAAAAGTACAATACACACTTCTCGCTAGAAATCTAATAAAAAAACTATTCCACAATTTAGGATTTTCCAGAGAGGGTTATTTGTGAATAAATGACCCTCCGGAGCGTTTGCAATCGACAGGAGCATGTTGTTTCTTACACGACCACTAGAGGCGCTACACTTTAAAACGTGTCCCTGGGTCGTATTTAGCTGCTGAACAATCGACCTATATGGTCGTTTTTTGTAGGAGGACAGGCTGGTAGTGGGAGCTGCCAAGGCTGCCCGCACAGCAGCTGATATATCTCCGCTAGCCAGTACATAGCTGGCCAGAGTGGAGCTATCAGAATAAGTGTGTGGCGTTGCTCTCTCACTCTGGCCAGAGTTGGAGGTATCAGAGCCAGGGGTGGAAACGCGTACAGAAGGCCCGGGGGCCAATCGTGCGCGAGTGCATCCACGCCTAACGGTGCATTTAGATCACGCATCGAAAAGAACAGCCGACACTGAGCGTTGTCTTTTGATGCGAACAGATCCACCGCGGCTCTGCTGTAACGCACCAACAGCTGGCTCACAATCCTTGGATGTAGAGTCCAGTCTGCATAAAGTGGTGCATCTCTGGACAGTAGATCTGCCCCGAGGTTCATCACTCCCGGTACGTGCGTCGCTCTCAGAGAGAGGAGACGTCTACCGCTCCATAGGATAAGTTTGCGCGCCAGTGTGTGTAACTGGAGAGAACGCAAACCCCCTTGGCGGTTAATATACGATATTGTCGTCGTATTGTCTGTCCTCACAAGGACGTGATGTCCCCTGAGGAAAGGCAGAAAGCGTCTTAGGGTGAGAAACACCGCTAAAAGCTCCAGGTAATTTATGTGTGCCTGCTGGAGGTCTCTGCTCCAGAGACCACTCACCGGGCAACCTTCATAAATACCTCCCCAACCTGTCAGACATGCGTCCGTGGTGACCACTTTCCGTGAAAGGACAGCACCCATGGGCATACCTCGTACTAGAAAAGTCGGGTGCAGCCAGTGGCGCAGTGCCCTTATGCATCTCACAGTAACCATCACTCTATCACATCACAGTAAGGTTTAGTTTTAGGGCGGCCACCTAGCGCTGAAACTCCCTCATGTGTAAGCGTCCCAGTCGTACAACCAGGATGGCTGACGCCATGAGCCCCAGCAATCGCAAGCATGATCTGAAAAGAACATGTTTGCGCAGCTGGAAAAGAGCAAGACAAGCTCTGAAAGCTTTCACTCTTTCCGCTGACAAGCGAGCTGAAAAGGGCACCGAGTTCAGGCGTAAACCCAGGAAGAGTATAGTCTGCGCGGGGCACAACATGCTCTTCTCTGTATTTATTACAAAACCCAGGTTGAGCAGGTGCTTAACGAGGACATTTGTCTGCGTAACAGCCTCCTGCTCCGACTGTGCGAGAAGCAGCCAGCCGTCCAGGTAGGTCGCCAGGCGAATGCCCTGTTGTCTTAACGGGGCTATCGCGGCTTCCGTACACCGTACAAACACCCTTGGACTGAGAGACAGACCAAAGGGGAGTACTCTGTATTCATAACAGATCCCCTGAAATGCGAACCTCAGATATTTCCTGTGTGGATAATATACTGGGATGTGAAAATACGCATCTTTCAGGTCGACTGATGTAAACCAGTCATCTTTTCGCACGAGCCGCAGCAGAGATGTGTGAGTGAGCATTCTGAACTTATATATATATAAGTATATATAGTATATATATATATATATATAAGATATTTGTTCAGAGCCCTTAAATCAAGTATTGGCCTAATTCCGTTCCCTCCCCGTTTGGGAACGAGGAAGTACTTGGAATAAAAGACGCCCTGACTCTGCTCGGCGGGTACAATAGATATAGCCCTCTTTTCTAGGAGCGAGAGAATCTCTTTCTCCCACATGAGGGCTGACTCTCCTCGGGCCTGCGAGTGCAGAATGCCCGAGAAGCGAGGGGGGGTGACAGCAAACTGGAGTCTGTCGCCCCTGTTACTGTCTTGAAAACCCAAGCGGATGATGTGAGCATCTCCCACTGCGTGCTCCTTAAAGCCAGAGGATGTCACATCTCCTCCTCTCTGATCTCTATTTGTTGTGTTATGGGGCCCTCTAGTGTCTGAACACAGTGGTGCCCCTTATCAACAATACCCACCGACACTGCGCATGCGCGTGGCGGTGGTGCCTTTACAGCCCCAGCCGGCACTGTGCATGAGCGTGCCGGTGGTGCCCTAAAAGCCCCAACCGGCATTGCGCATGCGCTTGGCGGTGGTGCCTTCACAGACCCGTCAATAATCCGCCTTTTGAGAGTGCCGTAGCTGCTCTCAGAAGGGGAACAATTGGCGGGCTGTTTATTGGCTTTTTTGATTTTCTATTCATCATTTTTTTGAGCTGCGCCCTCGGCCTGAAGCCTGGATGCGTCAGCGGCAAATGTTTTATGACAGAATGATCAACCAATGTGTGACATGTGTTTGTGCAGACTTGAGGATGGTGTTTAGGCATCTCTCGAGGCGGCGGGAACACATTCAAGGATGGGAGAAGGAGGGGCTGTCACGCCGCTCGCTTCTTCTTCCTCGACTGCTGGCCGAAATTGTGGGTTGGCTGAGCCTGAGCTCGGAACCGGAGAGTTTCTAGGCCAACTTGCCCTTGTCTCCAGCCTGGGCTGGGGACTCTGGGTGAGCTGCGACCTCTGCGTCTTCGGTGTTCTAAACCGAGCAGAGTTCGAGGCAGCTTGGGCAGAGGACTGCTGCTGTGAGAGCAGCAGCTGGACCCTAAGAGGGAGGCAGAGGTGGAGTGCCTCGTCCTCCCTCTTCTTCATCTCACACCTCCTTTGCATGGAGGCGAGAGCAGAGCCGAAGATTCCCTCGGGAACGATGGGCATATCCAGCACATCCTCCTTTTCCCGGTCTGGGAGAGTGGTGAGGTTGATAATAATAATAATTCCTTACATTTATTATAGCGCTTTTCCAGTGCTCAAAGCGCTTTACAGATACACATTACCCATATTCTTTATACATGCAATGGTCACTGTGGACAATACCCACAGGAGCAAGTTCAGGTGAAGTGTCTTTCCCAAGGACACAACGGCTTTACAGACGCAGCAGCGGCGGGTTTCACCACTTGATCTGATGATCATTGCACAGCGCACTGCGCCACACCGTCCATCTTCACGCTTCAAAGTCGTATACATTGATATTATACATGTACTGTGGACAATACCCACAGGAGCAAATCCGGGTGAAGTGTCTTGCCCAAGGACACAACGGCCTGACGCAGTGGCGGCAGGAGCGGGTTTCAAACTGGAGTTCCCCAGCACCCCCCTTGATCTGATGATCAGATGCACAGACCACTGCGCTAACTAACCTGTGGCTAGGTTGAGCCATCTCGCTCTTTCCTGCACCACCATGATCCCAATTGCTTTGCGTGGCCTGGACGGCGCAGCGTTGGACACGGAGACAAATGTCCGTGACCGTTGCCATCTCGTCCAGAGTGGCTGCCCCCGGGTTACCCGACAGATCCTCGCAGAGCTCCGCTTGGTAGGCGGTTAACAGCGAGGACACGTTCAGGGCCCTGGCGGACAACGTTGCCGCTTTGTAGGCCTTTTCAGTCATTGCTGACTGAAAACGGTCCGACTTTGCTGGCAACGTGGGGTTCCTGCGTGGTGACGGGCCCACCTTTGGTATAAGGTGAGCCGCTACCAGCATGCAGAGCAGGCCGAGCTTATCCATTCCGTCACAGTCTAGGGAGGAGGCACCCTGGATTGGGACCTTGTTGCTGAAGGGCCGGTCTCTCCACGAGACCGACACCTCATCCAACATCTCCGGGAAGACTGGAAGGAGTTGTCTCTTTTTCCCCGCTGCTTGGGGAAGATGTTTTCCCTCGTAGCGGGACCCGGAGGTCTCCTTGGCCATTTCGGGCCACGGGACATTGAGTCTGACCGCAGCGCGTTTACACACGGCCTGCAGGTCCATGCTCAGACCGGGCGAAGCTGGTGTGCTATCGCCCGCCCAGCACTTGCCTCAGGCTTTGCAGCCTGAGCCGGTGACATGTAGGTGTCCTCTTCCTGTTCATCCGATTCGGACAGGAGGAACGCCAGGGCGTCCTCCTCTTCGTCCTCCTCGTAGTCAGTCCCGAGGAGATCCTCCGCGGGTGAGACCATGGTGAGGTCTAACCGGGAGCCCCAGCTTGGTGGAGCGCGGGAAACCGTTCCCGCGTGTCTTGCCGTCACCGGGTCCCGGCCTGCCAGGGCGCGGGATTCCGGTTCTATAGCCCTAGCAGATAGTGAGCCCCAGACCGACACGGAGAGGGGCTCACTCTCTGTGGTAGACGCCTCCGTGTCATGACTGCCGGTCGGCGGGTCCGTGGACATGGGGGGTCCTGTTCCTACAGGCTAGCTTGTCGAGCTAACCTTCGGCGGAGGCTCTTAACAGTGAAGTGGACGCAATTTCCGCATGAGCCAGGGTTGTCGATAGCGCCTCGGGCGTGTTCCAGCCCGAGGCAGGACGACCAGACCTGGTGTGTGTCTGTGCCCAATATCTTCAACCCGCAGCCGCAGAGTCGAGCCACCGAGTCCCTGACTCCTCTGGTGTGAGGGAGAGGGGTGTCCATCTTGGTCGCCTCGTGGCGTGGAGAGGGCACGCTCTCGACAGGTGGGACGGGAGAAAAGATAAAACCACCTTGTCCTTAATCCGGAGAAAAGAACAGTGTGGGTCTTTTATTCCCGGAGAATACTGACTGGTGTGGCAGTATGCTCTTTAAATCCTTTCTTCCTCCATGGAGAAGAGAAAAGAGAAAACTTCCTCGCTACCGTGGTGTCGGTAGAGAGGGAGCGAGCTAGCAACAGGTGTGCTGCTAGCTTGAAAAAATCGGACCTACCTTACTTTCTCGGGTACGAGAAGGGCGAGGTCGATTTTAAATACTAACAGCGTTAGTACTACCGTCTTCCTGCGAAGCAGAAGGAGTAGCCGGCGAGCGCCCGTCAACCGAAATGGGTATTTGGGTTCAGTCTGTGGACAGTGAAGCTTGCCCGGCTACTGTAGAGATGTGCTCTGAAGCGAGAAGAGGTGTTTGAATGACGCATGCGTTGTGGCGCAAGCTACTTATAGGGGGTGATTTCCCCTGACGCTGACGTCAAGATCACCAGCCAATCAGGATTGGCGTAATGAGATTGATGCTTCTGTTTGCTCCGCGATGGGGCGCATCCCAAAGTGAGACATCGAACGGAGTGTTATGAATGAGAACTACAGTTTGTGTGTCTTATTTGCACTGGACGAATAATACACACCTTTATGGTTTGGATTCTGGGGCTTCTTCTATTATATATGAACAATGTTATGAACATGCATGATTATTTCGTTTTATCCATTCATCCACCCATCCTCCCCCCACGTGACTGAAGCACTTCTCCCCCTGCTCCGATTCTCTGGCTCATCTCATGCTCCATTGTCACCTCACACAAGATCAAGACTCCCAGATATACCTAAACTCCTTAACTTGGGGTAAGGACTCGTTCCCTACTCTGAGTTAACCGACCATTGTTTTTTCTGCTGAGAACCATTGCCTCACATTTAGAGTTGTTGATCCTTATCCCCGCCGCTTCACTACAAAGAATCTTGCCAAGTATATTTGTCTAATATCTAGTCAACATATCGAATATGTCTTTACACTTGCTGTAAGACATAATAACTTCAGAAGTAACACTGCAATGACATATGGGGTCTTGTTTTTAGACAATGCATCCTCTTGTTAAGTCAAATAATCTTATTTTGAGTTGTATCTCAGATGAAAGACATTTATTTTTCATATTAATTGAAAAATAACCAACTAACATCAGAAAAACAGAACACTTTTGAGTATTTGAGGCTTATATTGTAAAAACATTTCCTGATTCTGGTCAAATATAGTTCAAAATAAGTTTTCCCAGCTTATTATAAGATCTGATTTATCTTTAAGTATGCAGTATCATAACTACAACTTTGATGTTTATAACAAACCAAACCATTTGAAAATTGAGCAATCTACTGTTATTTCAATAGTGCACCATAGACATAATGTTATGAATGAACGAGCTGCCTGTAGCAAGATGGTCGCCATGTGGCAATGTCGGTCTCCATTGGCCAGCAGCGCAGGTGAGTCATCTAGTGTTTATATATATATCTATGTCAGATACAGCCAGGTAGCGCTTAAGCAACGTAAGGATATGTGGTGGTTGTAATAGCTTTGGCTCGGTCTGAACTTTTTGCGAGTGGTGGAGGCTCAAATGCTAGTGGGAGTTGGGTTTGCACTTCAGTCTTCTTTTGGTACCGGTGATATTCGCGTTTGGGTGATGCCTTTTCAAATGAGTGTGCAAGTTTGATGTATTGCCAGCCGCATAACCAATTTTAGTTGAACAATGCCAAACAGCTTTGGTTCGGTCCACCTGTCTTTGTCCATCATCCTTGTACATAACTGCGAAACCAAAATGTTCCCAAACCGGAGACTTCAATGATGCTGGAGGATTTTCGAGCTCAACTTTATCTGCGTTTGCCATTTCAACAGTTTCTCAAATTACTGACTAAATTTGAACGCATCCCTCTGACCAGCTCTCATAGTATGCCTCTCGTCCAATGAAATGACTTGATCGCTCCATGACGCGTTGAACCCAATGGGAGCAAATTACACTGACCGCTGCGATGCAGCACATGAGACTACTTCCAAAAAGTTGTTCACGTTCTCAATTTTTTACGTTTAACGTTATATTCGTTCGGTACACTTCGGTACACACCTGTACTGAACCGAACGGCCCGTACCGAATAATTTCGGTACGTATACCGTTACACCCCTAGTAGTAATTGAAGGATGGTGTTTTGTAGTTTTCCAGACTGTCAGAAGAGTGAGGGTTTGTTTTGTAAATCAGGCCGTTCCACATTCTTTGACACGCAGTCGCAGATGGACACAGTATCTCTAAAACGTTCAACATATTCTTTTGTGTCTGTTTTTTCCTCTCAATACATGTCATCTGTATCACTTACAGTTGGTTTAAGAATAGTTTTAGGGATTATGTCAGGAAGAATGAAATAGAATTGAAATAAAATGTGTGAAATTTGTGAAGATTATATTACATGAATTTGAAAGCTAAGTTTTAGGGACTTAACCCCCTAACCCTTTTTTCTCCATTTGATGTAATACTACAGTCCTAAAAACACCATGGGTTAGAATACAAGCACATACATCAAATATCCAGTGTATCTACACTTTCATTGTAGAACACTTAAATAAAGTCTTAGTAAATCCAAATAAACGTATCACACATATCCTGCATAGAAGCCAATTGGGAACTAATGTGTACTTTTCTTTTGCTGACAACTAAAACAAGTCATATATCAGGTTTTTAAGCAACTACAATACACTTAGATCAGGGGTGTCAAACTAAATGTCACCGTGGGCCACATTAGCATTATGGTTACACTCAAAGGGCCGGTTGTAACTATATACATATACAGTACCAGTCAAACGTTTGGACACACCTTCTCATTCGAAGGTTTTTATTTATTTTAATAATGTTCTACATTGTAGATTAATACTGAAGGGATCAAAACTATATAAAAACACACATATAATTATCTAGTAAACAAAAAAGTGTTACAAAATCCAGAATATGATTTATATTTTAGATTCTTCAAATTAGTCCCCTGTTGCCTTGATGACAGCTTTGCAATATACATATATAAATATATAATATATATTAAATAATGTATTATATTACATTATTGGCTCTGCATGGGATTATTATCAGTTTTGGTAATAACTTCATAAATAACTACGTCTGAAAGAAGAAGTCTAGGGCAAATAATTGAAAGCAAATATTCAACAATTACACCAATGGTATAGTATATTATATTCTTTGCAAGCTCTTAAAAATGAGGTCGCAGGCCGGATTTGGTCCACGGGCCTTGAGTTTGACACCCCTAACTTAGATAATGTCATTAAGTATCACACTGATAAAACAATGAACACATAAACCGAAAACCCCTTCAGCCACATTAACCCGATTAAGCTTTTCCGTCCTGCTGTAGGGACAACACAGAGAAGGACTGAAACAATCAAATAAAAGTTACAAAGAATATAGTTATCCGGGTCAGATTCAGCTCTTGGGGATCATTCTTTGTAAATACTAGTTAATTTTTCTTCCGTATGTTAGACAAAATCAAATTTGGAAATGCAAATTACTGGAAGGGTATGGAAATGTGTGTGCGAAGTGGAAATTACAATATTTAACGGTAAAGAGGTATACGTTTTATGAAATACAACTTAAGTTTTGTACTTTTATAAATGAAATGTTTGCGTTGTAAACATGTTGTTTGACAGGAAGGTGATAATTTTTTTTTTTTACTGTTTTCTATTCTGTCAGAAGAGGTAAGGGGCGTTTTGTCATACGGGCTTTTCCAAATGCTTTGTCATACGGTCTTATGTATCTTTTTTTACTTTGCGCTTTTCATCTAAATGTCCATCTGTCAGCTGCATCTCTTACAGTTGGTTTAGGCATGGCTATCTATTTGTCTGCATGTAATTGATTAATTCAGACACATTACAGCCTTGGTCAGGTGTCTCAGTTAAAGACTTGAGACATCTAGAAATAAGTGTAATTAAATTCATTATTTAAATTTGACTGCCTTAGTTAATGAAGTCATACAACTAAGAAATGTGTTGTGATTCAATCACCTTCATTTCTTGAAAATAGGAAACACTATAATATCAACTTGTCTCCTTGGAGATACAGTAACGTCCTTGCAGTCAAACATTCCTATTGCTTATTTATTATTTATTCAGAGAGTTTAATGGACAGAATTCAACATAACTCCTCCAGCAGTTTGATCAGATTTGATATCCTGTGGTTACACAAGCAAACAACCCTGATGACCTCAATCTTGTTAAAGGAGCACACACACACGCACGCAAACACACACAAGTTACCGGAACCTCTCCCTTTCTTGCACTGTATGATACAATGTATTATACCTTCTCACTCTGTGCCCCTCGAGAAACACAAACCTCTGACTTTCTCGCGCTACATGCGCCTCCCTTACTGTCTCTCAAGCAGTTATATTTGTGCCTTGCTCACATTTGACTCATTCACACAATGAGCAGGCGACCGATTAGGCGATTTTCTGTACGAGAGGCTCTGGACAAATGTTTTGAACCAGATGAAGAGGAGATTGAGGATGATGTCTTAGAAATGGAAGACAACAGCGATCCAGACTATGAGCCTACAACAGACCAGGAAGAGGCCCCTGAGATAGAGGCCCCTGCGGGAGAGGCCCCTTAGGGAGAGGAGGGAGAGGCCCCTGATATAGAGGCCCCTGAGATAGAAGCCCCTGAGGGAGAGGAGCCTGAGGTGACATTCCACAATTTTGCATTGCCAACTATGTGCGTGAATACTTGCTTGCTTATGGTTGTCCATCGAATCCGATGATGACGTCCACTTCTATCGGTGAGTTCTTTGGTGGCTGAATAGCCCTATCCTGGACTAGTGTTAATTTCGTTGACTAAAACTATGACGAAATATGTTCGTCAACGACCTTTTTTTCCATGACGAAAACGAGACGATGACGAGACGGCACCGACGGCAGTAAACAATAACTGTAACGAAATCATCACGCAATATCGTTGACGAAAAGTGACGAGACGAAAATGTAGTTTACTAAATAAAAACTATGCCAAAATCTCTCTTTACTTTCGTTGACGAAAAATGAGAAGACGACATTTTATCAAAGATAACGTTACATCTCTGATAGTCAGTTTTTCTCCCTGCAGTTCCATTTCCGGTGCTGCAGCAGGGCAGCAGATGTGTGTCTGTGCAACACACTCTCACTCCATAATCGACCAGGAGCGACGTTTGGTCAGTGTCCGTGGCGTGCAGTTGTGACGCTCCTAGGCTCCTTCAGCTTCATAAAGGGACGCAAATAGCTTTCAACTGATTACAATGTATTCCCATCTGCGGCGGGATTTGACGCTCATGGAAGCACGGCATTCGTTTGTGTCGGCTGCCCTTAAAGGCAATGTGAGCGTCCATTCTCATTGGATAACGGAGAATTGTACACCCGGAAGTAAGTATTCCCCTTACTGTCGATTGATTTTACAGTGATATCTGCACTACTCATCGACTAAAAAACACCAGATTATCCTTGTTAATTACACAACATTGATTGGTTTAAATTGTGTGCAATGCTTTTGTATTTTTCCCCTTCGATTCAGAGAAACAAATATTTGTTCAGAGTAAAGGATGGCAGAAGACACTACACTACCCAGAATCCCCAGCTATGGTTTAGGACTACACCATGTGCTCTGTTTGACAAACCCCGCTTTTTTTCACCATTCATTCCAATGGCTGGCACCTATGTCACGTGATCTTCAAATTTCTCCCTGCAGAAAAAAAAAAATGCCCGAACTTCGTTGTATTCTCGGTGGAAAATGCCTATTTTAAAATTAGTTTGGCCATTAAAATGCGTTTTGATGTTATTTGATGCGAGTTGTTATTTCAGATTATGTGTGCAGTGGATGTACATGATCTTTAGTTTGCTAGTTATTATGAAGATTACTTCAGGAAATTGCGTCCATAGAACGTTTTCATTGTTACCAAGGTGGTTGCTAGGGACGCTGCTATCAATATTATTTCTGTTATGTTGTGTAACTGTTTAATGGTGTTATCTTTATTGCTACCCCCTTCCCCGTCAATGTATAGTGTTGGTCCACAGCGCAAACATATTAGTTTAACAAAATCCGCATCTAAAGATACATTATTTTCCCCTGTGCAATTCCAGTCTCACATCTCAGAGCACATCGTCATTAACAAATACCGGAAACAGACCGAAAACATTTAAAAAAATAAATAAATACTTTATTCCGAGTGTGCTTGCTTTTCTCTTTGAAAGTCATCACATAACGGCATTGTAATACACGGTTTGTAGTTCTGTATTTATAGAGCCCTGATGAGAAGACTTCTAGACAAACATGAGGAACTGAAAACGTGACGTGGATCATAAATATATCAGCAATTAAACAACATCTTATATTTATTTTCACACAATATGTCTCCTTGCAGTATCAACACTAATTCGGCTGACTTTTATATTTGATCCAATTGGTAGATAGGCTGTATTTGTATTATTTTTTATTATTAGATATTAATAGGATCCCTATAAAGTATATTCATTACTTGTTATTCTCTACTAATAGTTAATTAAAGACTGTATATAATGACTATTTTGCACATCCCTTTCAAGATTTCAAGATTTTCTAAGGTTTATTGACATATCATATAGGCCTACACAACTATGGTGTAGTTCTGCACTGAATGAAAAACTTGGGTCGCAGGTTCCTCAATAGTGCATTACAAGACATCTATCAATATTTGTGCATACCTCTAGCAATGTTAACTATGTTGAAGCACTTATCTTAACTGATATTATACATATGTATTATACTCTTATAAGATGTTTGTAGATATTTCATCTCCGGCCTTGTCAGGTATTGAACAATCAATAAATAAAGAACACAGAATTGTTAAATATAAAACACAGAATTTGTGTGATTATACTAAATGATTTACAAATAAACACCACTGCATATTTACAACTGTTACACATGCTGATGTAACGCAAATGTTCCAACTTGGGATCAATAAAGTATATCTTATCTTAAGCTGATCGATGGCTACTGCCATATTTGCAAAATGTGCCTCTGATTTGAATTACACCGGGCAGCGGCACAATATGAACTGTCAGGAAGACTCGGGTCTAACTCATGATCTAACTAACCTTATTTAACAGAAAATAAAATGGCAACAACAGGGCTTGGGAGCAGTGGTCGCACTCGCGTTAACCAAATATCCCCCCGTCAGCGCGAGTGATTGATAAATTGTGCACTCGACGGGTAATAATGGATTATGACGGAAATGTTACGATCCTGTCCGTCAAAATGACTGACAACGAAAAAGTCTAAAGCCACCACTGCTTGGGAGAAATAAACGATGTGATATTTGGGCCCATTTTCGTTACAATGAGGCGGAGAAAAAAAGCGAATGCATTGTTTTATCAGAAGGGAAGCAATGTGGCCATAACACAGCTGGTAAAAACGTGACCAGATAATCTCTGCAAAGCTTCTTAATCATTCAACCTGTGTTTTTCATCAAATAAGGACAAGATATAATCTTATTTATTTATATATACTAAAATGACAAATTATTGGTTTTGGCTAGACTAGTTTGACGGAAATGTTTTATATAATCTGATGTACTAAAATGTCAGTTTTCATTGACAATAAGTAGACTAAAATAATTAGTTTTCTTTGACTAAAATAAGACTAAAATGCTCAGACTTTTAGTCGACTAAATCTTGACTAAAATGTTTACTGTTTTAGTCGACTAAAATAAGACTAAAATGCTCAGACTTTTAGTCGACTAAAACTTGACTAAATAAAAACAGGATGAAGGTGACTAAATATGACTAAAACTAAAAAGGAAATTTAACACAGGACTAAGACTAAAACTAAATTAAAAAATAGCCGACGAAATTAACACTATCCTGGACCCACAAATCCTATTGAAGGTAGGACAAGTGTATGTGGTGGCAGTAACAACGGCAACTGTAGGCGTGTTCCTCCTGAGTCTCCTCTCCTGTCTCCTGGCTGTCCTTTCCTCCTCCAGCATTTGGGTCCCATCCCGGCACAGCTGGCGCCAGGTGTTACGGTCAGCAGCAGCGTCCTCCAGGGCCTCCGGTCTGATTTTACATTTCTTTAACGCAGTCTTCAGCTGGTCTTTATAGCGCTTCTTCTGCCCTCCAGCAGAGCGTCGACCATGGTGTAACTGGCCATATAGCACTCTGCGAGGCAGGCGGTTTGAGGGCATCCTTACTACATGGCCCAGACATCGTAGCTGGTGCTGAGTAATTGTGGCCTCAATACTCCTGCAGTTAGTCTTCAAGAGTACTTCAGAGTGGGGCACGGGCACACACACACACACACACACACACACACACACACACACACACACACACACACACACACACACACACACACACACACACACACACACACACACACACACACACACACACACACACACACACACACACACACACACACACACACACACACACACACACATTATGTTATGGTATATTTCTCTTTCAATAAATGTTCATTGAGGAAAACAGTATCAGTGTCTTATTTTATATTCATCACAGTGAGTGCAGTGAATGCTGAACTTGATGGGCCCACCGGTGGGTCCGGACCATGACATGAAACACTGGCTTGCTTGTATCAAATCAATACATCCTATACATCATTGGAACGGGAAGAATCTCAGCTACAACACCAACTAAGCATTTCCATCTCCAGTAAACACAGCTTACATGGCAAGCATCTTTATAATATACAGTAATGTAAAATAAGCACTATCTTTGAAATTACTGAAAAAAATAATATGACATTCACCCCTGGTGTCATTCTGTCTGTCACCCCTTGATTCCACTTGCTTTGACTGTTCAAATGAGATGTCAACCATCAAAATTGGATAAGGGGTTCCAGAGATATCACTGTGCAAAACACACCGGTCAATTTTGACCGAAAATAGCATGGGAAGGGGGGGGGGGGGGGGGGGTGACCTAACGCAAGAGAAGGGTTAAAACCTTCATACATTTCTATGTAGATGTTGTTGTAATTTTGGGCACAAATGTGCACAATGATTGGAGAAATGTGCAAAGGTTCAAAGTAAAACATGACAAAGCTCATAAAGATGCTCTATGATAAGATAAAAACAGTAAAACATTTGAAATTATGATGACATGTATTTGAATGTTTTTTTTCTAAATCAAAGGTATGCAATAAGTGAGCTGAAATGCTGAATACATAATTAAATGTACTATTCTTTATATTTGATCGCACTAGTTTAAGGCTCATTTATCAATTTTCCTTGGTATCAAGATACAAGTGAAATGCTATAAAACTAAAATATTTTTGTCAAATACATTATGATTCCATATTTATCTTTTGGGATGTTTCTTCAGTACAATATCAATAAAGTACCACAAAACATAAGTTCAACAAGGTGGCCAAATGGCTATAGTGAGCTTGAAGAGTCAAAATACAGAACATGTTTTTGCACAAACTATCACGTGACTTGTTGAAGTGGACGAACAGTTAAACTGACCCTTTACCCACTCGATGTGTCTACAGTTGAGTTTCCTGAATCCCTCACACACACATTAGGCTCAGTTTCACCACTTGGTGGTAGTGTAGACTTTTCTATTGGCAAAAAAGTGACTATGACACCCCTGAGTTGCATGATGCATCACTGAGTGGTGGTGGTTGAAAAAAAACAAGTCATTTACTTAAATGAAACTAGTGAAAGCTTACGATAACAATACTAATAATACTGAATTCAAGTTTTCACTTAAAATCCAGCAAAAAGCATTCTGTACTCAAAATGATATTAAAAACGAATCACTGGTCAGAAGGGCCCGTCACTATTTCCTCATTATATCATTGATGCATTAGTATGCAAAAAGTACTTTAATGTCACATGCTTTAAGTACTTTGAAGCAGTTAAGTCTATAACACAACATCCTCTTCACTATATTGGTGACTGTGAGGAGAATCTAAAGTAACATAAAATAAAACTAACAATTTTATTGGCAACCATTCATCAAAGGCTTCTGTATCAGGTCTACAACCAATTCCTTTACTTTAAAAAGTAACATTAGCAACAAAGCTGTGCTAATATTACTCGCAAAACCATTTATCTAAGTTGTAAAATTGGAAGTATTTGCTACATATTATTATAAATATTAACAACGCATTATTAGTATGTGTGTTATAAAGGGATTATTCATATTCATTAACATTTAAACACTTTTAAAATATACTTGGTCAGGGTGAAGCTAATTTTCACTGATTCCTAATAATAGCTATTCTAAAACATTTAACATGTGTTATAGCCTGATCATTAAGTATGTTAACTCTTAATATAAAAGAAAAAATCGTCGTTAGTAAACTGTAGCAATGTTAATGCTACTCCCTCTGAAATGTGGTGGAGTACAAATGTTCATGTTACTTTGATACAGTACTTGACTAAACATAAATAGTCACTTTCCAAATAAAAGATAACGACTGAAGTGAGTTCACTAAAGCCATTTTTTATATGAAATGCATTCTTACTTTTCACCTGAAAAACAGATACATTTGGCCTTATTTATTGTGCAGTCAAATACATATGCTCTTAAAGTAATATTACATTTGTAAACTTACAGAAGTCAATCTCAAGCTTTTGATTAAATGTATACAAGTTTGAGGAAATCAGTGTGAAGAAAGAGACTAAGTTCACACAGTTTAAACAGCAGCATCTCATATTTCTTACAGCATCATTGGATTGTATTATATTCAAGTTGTTAAGTCCCCTAAGGCTGCGGCCCCACGAGGACAAAAACGGCTAAACGCATAGGATTAACGCAAACGCAATCGCAAACGGCTTCCGTCCACATGCAATAATTATCCGGATAGTGTCTGCCCACACGAGACCGCTCCGTTTAGCTCCAACCGCTGGAGAAGCTGCAGTACATATGCAGGAGCCTCTACGTGGCGCTGTAACTTCCTCCACAAAAGCAGCGAAGAAGCATGGTTGTCATGGTTGCCCTTCTGTTTATTCTCCGCGGTGGGGGCCGAGGGAACCGGGCAGAGTTTTTCGCCAGTCAGCGTGTATTAAAGTTGAAATCTTCCGGACAAAATTATAAAAGTGCCGGTCAAAGGTCTTCTTTGTTATTTATTGAGCTTTAAAACAAATGAATAACGACTCTATATAATATAATGATAAAATACACGGAGCCTCTCTTTTTCCTCCCTCTCTTCGGACAGCGCCAGTGTCTGTCTCATGCAGCAGCTCATCCAGTAATCAGTGACCCGGCCGACTGTAAAAATAAACATATTTATAACTAGTTTAGGGAGTTTGAGAGGTAATTAAAATAGCTAAGGGTGATGATCTGACTTGAAGTGTGTGTTTTGCTGCAGCGGGAGGAGCTGCAGGTGAGCAGAGCTGCGTGTCTCCGTCCTGTCAGATTAGACTTCACTCGCGAGAGAAAGATAAATAATCTGAATTCAGGGTGCAGTTTACTTTGACGTGGGGGTGAGCAGCAGAGGTGGGGAGAGGCGGGGCTATTGCCTCATCATTATTGCTGTAGATGTTGCACAAACAACTGTAGCATGGTCAATAGCGTCCGGAGCACGATAGCAACTCTGCGATCCGCCATTGTTGTTGTTGTTGGTGGCGAAACACTTCAGCACTGGCGCGGGGTAAGCGGAGGTGAGCAGAAGAGGTGGGGAGAGGCGGGGCTATTGCGCAATCACTATCAGTGATCTGAAAATGTCCGTATAGGGCGCACACACGGAGCTGTTTGACCCCCCAGAGAGTGGCGTATGCATTTCTATCCACCTTGGGACCCGTTGTCGTTTCCTCAGTCGTTTAGTGCCATATTCGGTCGTCCTCGTGTGGCCGAACGGTCTATATGACACTAAACAGTAACGCAAACGACCGAATTCGTCCTCGTGGGGCCGCAGCCTGAGACTCCTCAAGACCATCCTGCTCTAAAACCAGACCAGCTGATAGTGGACAACAAGCTGGAGCAAACAACAAAGCCTGCTCTGATAGCGTTTACAATGACCAAACGACAAGAGACAGCCATCTTCTCATCTCCACAGGCACTTATCTGCTTATCAAACCAGCAGCAAAAGTCTAGTAACAACCTCCTATCTACATCAAAACAACTGTGAAGCTCTGTTTGTAACCACGGTCATAAAGGCAAGATGTGTCTTGTTCAAAGAAACTTGTGTGCGTCAAACAACACCTCCCTCCTCCTCTCAATGGGCTGCGTCGTAAAGTGGAGTGAGACAGACAGACAGACTTCGTAGCTTAGGAAGTAGCCATTAGGATCAAGACCTTAATGGTGCCTTTTGGCTGTGTTGACTGATAATGGAGTGTGAATGGCTCTTCTTGGTGCCATCACAAATGCTAATCAGGTGTAAAAACAGGCTGGGGCATGAACATCAGATTTGCATTTGTAAAGTTTTATAGAGCTTTGCAGTAGTTTGAATAGTCTTAATGAATGTAACACTTAGAAGTTCTGCAGTTACAATTAGGGCAGATATATGTTGTGGGACTCACAGTTTCAGAAAATAAGTATACACTTTGGCCTCATGCTAAAAGTGCATTTATTGTTACTCAATGAAGCTTCATAAAGAATCAGTCAGAAACAAGTTATTTCCCAGTCAGAATAAAGGTATTTAATCTTCAGGGTGAAGTTTGTAATGAATGATTTGGCCTTATATATCTAGATAACTCAATAACACACTTTTCCACCTTATTCACCTGGGAACACATGTGCATTGCTTGTGTGTCATGTGTGCATGAGTGTAAAGTTAGCATTGTATTTGGACTCTGGACCTCCGGCAGCGTCACTAGAGGTGGATAAGGCTTTGTTTTGGATGTTTACAACTAAGACATTGCACAACTTTTGTCCACCCTGGAAGTATTTTTGTTGCTTCCAAAGTAGCATTAAAATAAAATGTAATAAAATGTAGATTCACATGATTTTTAGGGCTTTTAAAAAAAATGAAATCTAATGGGATGAATCAATACCTGACGTATAGGCCTCTCTCACAGTACCTTGGTCATCCATGTTTTTGAAAACATTTCCCAATTTTAGTATCAGGGTTCATACACTTTTTCACCAATGATTTTCAATGACTTTTCCATGACTTCTCAATGACCTTTACCTAATTTTCCATGACCAAACAAAAATTACCACTGAAAATGGCTTATTTGAACATGGAACAGGAAAATAAGTTCTGCATATGAAACATGTAGTGCCTATCTAAAACAAATCAAATAGTAGGCTTACTAGCTTCTACACGCTAAAGCAACTGTAGTCAGGGATGCAAAGTCATCAGGTATGAAAAAGGTGACAAGGATCCGAGCCCCCCGACCCCACGGAATATTGGCTTTAAAATGAGGAATAACAGAGGATGTTAGCCGTCAGAACAACTAAAGCAGCAGGTAATAACAGAAACGCCAAAGAGTCACATCTAATATAAATATATAAAAGCATTTATTTTATAGCAGTCAGTTTATAATTCTGGCAGCACTGTTGAGCATTTTGAAAATGTATTGTCATGCCTCTGTGCAAGGCTGAGTCTTTCTATCTTTATAGCCACTGGTGTAACTAAGTTCATAAACTCAAGTACTATACGGGGGTACAGTTTTGAGATACTTGTACTTTATTAAGTATTTCAATGTTTTGCTACTTTGTACTTCTACTCCACTACAGTTCAGAGGTACATGGTGTACTTCTACTCACTACAGTTCAGAGGTACATGGTGTACTTCTACTCACTACAGTTCAGAGGTACATGGTGTACTTCTACTCACTACAGTTCAGAGGTACATGGTGTACTTCGACTCCACTACAGTTCAGAGGTACATGGTGTACTTCGACTCCACTACATGTATTTAATACATTTAGTTACTTCACAGATCTGGATGAATGATGTGAAATCTAATCAAGTGTTAAATCAGACTTTAGTTCCACCTGGAGTAAATCCACAAGCTACCCTGCAGTACAAAGTCATTCAAACTAGCTGCACCTTCACCAGCTTTGAGAACACTTTCATGATCAATCATTATAAAACATATCATATATATTATTCTGAAATGGACCAATCTGCACAACGACTACTTTTACTGTCGCTACTTTCACTATATTTTGATGAGAATACTTTTCTACTTTTACTTGAGGAACATTTTGAATGCAGGACATTTACTGAAACAGAGTATTCCTACACTCTGGTACTTCTACTTTTACTCAAGTACAAGATCTGAGTACTTCTACTTTTATTAAGTACAAGATCTAAGTACTTCTACTTTTATTAAGTACAAGATCTGAGTAGCCTACTTCTACTAAAGTACACGATCTGATTACTTCTACTTTTAATCAAGTACAAGATCTATACTTATACCACCTCTGTTTATAGCCTATGAAAAAAAATATTAGAAAACGAAGGCTAAAGCTAACGTTAGCAGATAGTGACAATGTATGCTAGCTAGCTAGCTAGCTCAACAATTCCTTAAATGATATTGCGACAGAAAAACGTTTCAGTTCACATCACGCTCTGCCGCTCTGCTCTGAACGTCCCGTTCTAACAGCTGTTCACCAGTGGTGCAGTCTGTGCCACAGTGACTCCGCACAGTTAACGAACACACCGGAGATACAACCCAGTCTCACGGCATTTCGTGTTCACCAACACGTATTTTAATCTATTGATTCGTGTTCACCATCATGATTTGCCCCTTTTTTTCGTGTTGCACAGCACGATTTTAAAAGCAATGTATTTCTACTGGTAACGTGTTTCGTGCCTGCAGGCTGCAGCACGTTTTTTTCTCCGGTCAGGTCGTGGAAGACCGGAAGCTGTGTGGTTCATAAAAACATGTTCTTACTCAATATCAAGCCACAGTTATTGCTTTTATTTTAAATCGTATAATTTCGGACTTTTGTTGTCGTCTGTGAGGAAAATAAATGGGGCTCAGAGCCTCAGGATACTGAAATCTGTATTTTTTAAATCTTTTTGTTATTCTTTTCAAAATAACACACTGTTATTTACTCACCAATAACACACAATTATCCTTGCTTTTATTTATTGGTTTAATTCCATAATCTCGGGCTTTTTCGGCGTCCGTCAGGAACTGAATTTCAAAATAAATATAACCGGAAACAGACGTAGGCATTTCGAGGGATTACCCAAGATCCTCAGCTATGGTTTTAAGCTCGCTGATTGGATGTGTTAGCCGCAATGCATGCTGGGATTTGGTGTTTATATTATATGAAATCCGGAAAAAATTTAAAAAGTATAAAATAATACTTAATTCCGAGTGCTCTTGCTTTTCTCTTTGAAAGTCATCACATAACGGCATTGTAATACACGGTTCGGCTGCATTACATATTACAGATCTGCCGTAGTTCTTTATTTAGAAAGCCCTGATAAGAAGACCTTTGGAAAAACTGGAAGAAATGGCGCCGAAACTGACGCCGAAACTGAATACTTGACGTGGATCATAAATATATCAACAATTAAACAACATCTTCAATTTCTCTTCACACAATACGTCTCCTTGCAGTATCAACACTAATTCGGCTGACTTTTACATTTGATCTAATTCATAGATAGGTTATATTTACACCATAACGGTGCACAGCTGATATAAAAGGACTGTAGTTTTTAAAGATATTACTGATTTTCTTTGAATGTAAGAATGTAAATACTGAGTCTGAAATAGTATAGCAATATGCTGTAAAATGACGTGAAAGCATGCATAAAACTATACATCTTCAGATGTTGTACATACACACTAATAATACAAAGTTATTATGGCAGTGTGCACCTTGTGTGCACCTCCTAGTGGTTAAAGCACGTTATTGAATTATTGTACAGAGTACATACTTTCATAGGGGGAAAGTATAAATATAGAAATATAGAATATAAAAAATCAAGAAGATACTATAAGTGATCTCTACAATAAAACAGTTTAGTGCAGGATGCACAGATATTAATAGGAGGAGGTGCAAAACAGAAGAACGGATTAACCTTTATTTAAACATTAAATATTAAATATTAAGCCTGACAAAGTAATTAACATCTAATATATTGCTTTCCTGCAATGTTAACTATGTTGAAGCACTTATTTTAACTGATATTATACACATTAATTATACTCTTATGTATGTAGATAGAATAAGAAATGTGCAGAATATGACAGTTTAATGGTGGAGGTACACACATATTGATAGATGTCTTGTAATGCACTGTTGAGGAACCTGTGACCCAAGTTTTTCATTCATTGCATAACTACACCGTAGTTGTGTATGATATGTCAATAAACCTTTGAAAATCTTGAAGGGGATGTGCAAAATAGCCATAATATACAGTCTTTAATTAACTATTAGTAGAGAATAACGAGTAATGAATATACTTTATGACTTGTTTCCATTCATGTCAATTGCAGATACATGTTTAGTCTTCTCAAGCACCAACTATCAAATATCTCTCCTGATTGTTGGCACATGACAATCACCTTACCTGAATTTTACTCAGGTGTAACTCAAGTCTGATTTAAGGGTTGTTTATATTTCACATAATTAATCAGAATCTGCAAAGTAACTCAAATAAATGCAGTGGAGTAAAAATACCAGCTTAACCTCTGAATTGTAGTGGAGTAGAATTACAAAGTAGCAATGAGCTGTCATGTGGGTATATATTAATGCTATATATTAATGCTGCGCATTATGGACACAAGTGATTTCCACCCATTTATTAATTATATGTTTTACATTTGATAACACCAATGTGTTTACTAATGGCAACTTCTAATTGTGGGGAAAACGTTCAGTAGAGACGTGACGTCCCATAGAACATTTTGCGAAACACAATAGCCAGCATGTGTAGTTCTGGGGGGGTGTTCGATTCCAGTTTTGGATAATCTGGCGTGGTTTCGTTCCATTTCACACAGCTGTTTGACGCTCTGCGTAACCTTACGGGAACTGTAGTCCTAAACGATAGCTGGGGATTATGGGTAGTGTAGTGTCTTCGGCCATCCTAAACTCAGAAATGTTGACAATCGCAATGATGCTCGAAATGTCCCTTACAGGCCTACGTCTGTTTCCGGTTATTTTTATTTTGAAATTCAGTTCCTGACGGACACCAAAAAAGCCCGAGATTATGGAATTAAACCAATAAATAAAAGCAAGGATAATTGTGTGTTATTGGTGAGTAAATAACAGTGTGTTATTTTGAAAAGAATAACAAATTAGAAGGAAAAAATATTTAAAAATACAGATTTCAGTATCCTGAGGCTCTGAGCCCCATTTATTTTCCTTACAGATGGCAACAAAAGTCCGAAATTATACGATTTAAAATAAAAGCAATAATTGTGGCTTGATATTGAGTAAGAACACGTTTTTATGAACCACACAGCTTCCGGTCTTCCACAACCCGACCGGAGAAAAAGGCGTGCTGCAGCCTGCAGGCACGAACCACGTTACCAGTAGAAATACATTGCTTTTAAAAATCGTGCTGTGCAACACGAAAAAAAGGGGCAAATCGTGATGGTGAACACGAATCAATAGATTAAAAATCGTGTTGGTGAACACGAAATGCCGTGAGACTGGGTTGGGAGATAATGTACACAGCTCGCGCTTCATATATTAAAAATAACACCATGCGCGTCATGATGGCACATAACAGCTCGCGACCGCAGATTATTTCAGCGATTAGATTAAATGTAAATTATATTTGACGCAACTTTAGTTACATTTCCATGACTTTTCCAAAACTTTGGGAAAAATATTGTTTTCCATAACTTTTCCAGGGCCTGGAATTTGCATTTTCAATTTCCATGACTTTTCCAGGTTTTCAATGACCGTACGAACCCTGTTGTATTGAAAACAGGAAGGTGCAGTTTCATGGCAAGCATTGACAAGTATCTGAATAGGAACATAATTCTGCCTCTGGATAAAGATTGAGACGAAACTGTGACAGGAGCCAGGACATGTTAAGACATGGAAGAAATACAAGTTACCTCCTATGAAAAGCAGCACATGCCCCACCGTGACCACAGCAGTCCCTCTTTAT
Source organism: Pseudochaenichthys georgianus (assembly GCF_902827115.2). Classification (NCBI taxonomy): domain Eukaryota; kingdom Metazoa; phylum Chordata; class Actinopteri; order Perciformes; family Channichthyidae; genus Pseudochaenichthys; species Pseudochaenichthys georgianus. Next base: position 37,707,667 of record NC_047518.2, on the reverse strand, counting down.
GTTTATGTAGTAACCATTTGTTTGTTTTAGAGATGTTTTGATAATTCACTGTATGCTCTAAAACAGCGTAAGTACAAAACATATATTTAATGTTCTTTTTTAGGATTAGATTTATTGTAGATTTACATCATCTGTAATCGACTAGAAATACAAAAGTATTGTTTGCAGATGCAAGTATTTATTTTTGATAACATAACAGAGATTACAAAAAAGTCACAGTTTCCAACTTCAAAACACAAATATTTACAATTTCGACAAGTGCAGAGCTTTGCAACTTGTAATAAATATTAGTTTAATTTGGTTTACAGTATTTGACATGCTTCCAGTAGAGGTCAGCATCCTGATGAACGATGGAGCAGGTGTGGAGGTGGACTTAGTTGCCCTTGATAAAGGACTCGTAGAAGGAGGTTAGCTGGGCCTGGAGGTCCTGGGCGTACGGGTCCAACTTTTTCTTCAGGTCCTCAGCGTAGGGGGCCACCATCTGTTTCACCAGGTTGGCTCTCTGCATCAGCTCCACCTGGACTTTTTCCGTCACAGGGGCCACGCGCTCCTGGAAGTCCTGCAGGTGCTGGTCCACCTTCAGCTTCAGGTCGTCGGTGTAGGGCCCGAGCTGAGCATGCAGGTCCTTCACACTCTGCTTCAGCTCCTCGCTCTTCTGCTCCAGGGCGGCTCTCAGGGCCTCGGTGTCAAGGGACTCAGCATAGGGGGCCAGCTCCTGTTTGAGCTGCTCCACTCTCTGCTGGATCTGGACCTTCATGTCGTCAGTGTAGGGCTCCAGCTTGACCCTGACAGTGCTCAGCTCCTTGGTCAGAACATTTCTCAGCACATCAGCCTCTGCGGTGATCTTGGTCATCAGGTCTTGGGCGGCAGGGGGGAGCTGCTCCTGCAGGGAGACGGCATACTGGCTGGCAATGTCAGTGCTGTCGGCTAGGCGGGCACTGGAAGACACGCAGGGTGAATGTTAGACAATCAGACGTTTTTGTGTAATACCACGCCAACCACACATACCACTAATAGTCACCATGGTTCCTGTGTGTCACACTACTTACTTGACTTCCTGTCCAAACTCTGATTTCCTGATCATCTGGAGGGTGTCATCAGCTGTTTGGGTGGCCTTCCCAATGTAGTCCCAGAAAGCATCAGTCAGTACTTCAAGCTGTGGCTTGGGTGCATCAGCATAAAAGATGTTGGCATTGCAGCCTGTTGGACGGACACAGAAGCAGCTTTATAAATGCAGTTCATATTAATAGCTCTTAGTTGGGTAAACCATACTGAGTGATGTAGAAAAGACACTTGAGAAAGCAAAAACAACTTACCAGACAGTACGGCAATGGCGAGTACAAGGAATACCTTCATGGTTGCTGAAAAAAAGTTATAAGATTGTTAGCTTTCAGACTTCATTATTGTGTCATGTGATGTATTGAAATATAGTGTAATTCTCACCTGCTGTTGGCTTGTGCGTCTCTCAGAGTTAAGCGTGTTTGTGAATGACAGACTGGTGATTCCATGTATATATATATACTGAAGCACAGAACAGTTGTAGTCAAGAGCTCAAAGTCCAGAAGTCAAGTTCCATGTTGTCACAATGACTCTCCTCCTGACTCCTCTGCTTCCGCACTACTATCACATGAGCTGCTGAGCCTCCAACACATGCGCACTGACACAACCTTTACAGTTTTCACAGGCAATAAAACCAATGTACCTGACCATGAATATTGCAATAGTTCTGGTTTGACCCCTTTTTAGAAAGCATCTAGGACAGTGGTTCTCAACTGGTGGGTAGCGACCATAAACTGTATATATAAATGGACGTAGGGTCCGTGACGTCACACATAGGATTCTGAAGAGTTGCAGAGAAGCCCTTAGTAGGCGGAGTCGGCCACTAACGGCTCGACTGTGACGTCAGAGTTCAACTCCCGCCTGTTCCAGCCTGCTCCAAATAAGGGCAAAGAGGCGGAGCCGAGGCAGGACATGCTGCCACCGAGCTGGAAGTTCCAGAGCTAGCTGAAGCTACCAAGCTAAGCTAACATGCTCCCCATCTGCACACTGCCGTCGCATTTTACGTTTCTAAGGGAAGCTACATAGTGCCCGGCCGTCCAATTCTCCCACAGGGATATAGCAGCGCCGTCCATATATTGGGGCCAAGGGATGGTCCACCAAATTTGCAGTCGGACATGAAACTATTCAGCAAAACTATAAATAATAATCTAAGTTATTGAGTTTTTAGCATAATACTTCAGAATCTTAAAAACCCTTAACGTTTGTATGCAATTGTGCTAAATTCAACACTGGAATCAAGCAAATATTAATTAATTAGTTATTTATATTTTGATATCACTTAATTACACGTTTAATACATTTAAGTCAAGCTAAGGTACATGTGATGGTAGCTAGTTAGTGCTCTTACCGGTGAGGCCTCCTTTAAACAGCATAATAACCAGACTGCATCATTAAAACTAAGTACCAGTTCTAGATCCTTGACTTTAGACAAACAATTCAAAAGACAACATGTATTTAAAGACCAATCTTTATTTGAATGTGCCTCTTAACCTGAGATATTAGTTATACAGTAATAGTATTGACAATCTAAAAAAACTGAGCAACTCAACAGTCAACTTTATGTTTCTTATTGTCTAAAGCAGTGGTTCCCAAACTTTTTGTGCCCAAGGCACACCGTTTGGGAACCACTGGTCTAAAGCAGTGGTTCCCAAACGGTGTGCTGCGGCACACTGGTGTGCCGTGAGGCAAGTCCGGGTGTGCCGTGGGATTTTGTGACAACCATACATTATTATTGCAATATACAACTACATAAAAATAATTATTTTTTTATTTACTATATCAGTACTTTGTAGGTTTATATGTACGTAATCTGCGCGACTACATCTCCACGTGCAGTGCTGCATAAACATGGCTGAGTCAGCGATAACTCTCGAGGGGTGGAGGACGTATGCCCATTATTTTGAGTTCATCCGAAGAATAGACAGGAATGTGACGGTGAGGTGCAAACTGTGTCCAGGCCAGAAGCTGTTATCCACTGCTGTAACACCACGTCAAACCTCAACAAGCACCTGCAAAGAACACATGCTAAGGTGGAGCTACCGCACACGCTATGTGTTTGTTTATATCACAGTCTGTTCTTCTTCTCTGTCTTCCGGTTGTTGCCTGTTTTGAATGACGAATACACACTCCCGCCGCCTGCTGGTAAGGAGAGTTATTGCCACTCACGCATGCGCAGTTCGTACGTGCTCGGCTGAAGTCTTTGCGGTGTCTGGTTCCAGTGCAACACATGGCCAACACGCAGGAGAACACGCCGACGCAACAGAGTGAGCAGAGATAGACTGCACAAAATATACAGATAGCAGGAGACAGAGGACAGCCACGGTCAGATAGCAGGAGACAGAGGACAGCCACGGTCAGATAGGAAAACATTCAGGATGGAAACTGAACTAAAGAGAACATTTGAAACTTTAGCAGTCTGCGTGATCTGCCTGCAGGGAGGGGCGGGCCGGCCCTGCGAGTAAAGTAACGAGTTACTTTATGTAGAGAGTAACGAAGTAGTGTAATACTTAAGTAATATGTAATATGTAATATATTACTTTTTTTAGTAACGACTCTGCTGAAATGTTACATTTATAATTTGTAGTTCAGGACCATGGACAATGCAGCTTCCTTGCATTGACAGTTATCTGTGCTGAATTTCCTTTGTCTCATTTTTAATGTTGTGACCTGTCTGGTTTAAATGAGTGTGTTGCTGCTTTGATGAAGCCTAATTTGATAACGTTTCAAATTCATTTCTGAAATATTTCGTTACTAAATATTTCATGAGTAATATAGTTGTCTTTGTTACATTTTATTTGGCATTTGTAAATAATTATGCACATTTACAGATATTTTACATATGAGTGATAACACGTGTTATCAGGGCTATTTTGCACAATAGGTGTGCCTTGAGATTTTGACTTGTCCTTTGGTGTGCCTTGGGCACAAAAAGTTTGGGAACCACTGGTCTAAAGCATTTATTATTTTCATTTTTCCCCTCTCATATTCAGTGTGGACAGATTGAGACAGCATGGTGTCCAGATAACTGCAGAGACTTCAGGCAGAAACCTCCGTGTGATGGACGTCCTGTATGTTGGTTTGGAGAGGACTGAGGGTCTTTCCTCTGCGAGGAGGACCAGGCCTGATGGAGGAGCCCATGCTGGGCACAGCTGATACCTACTGCACAGGCCAAGTCTGTCACTTTATTTGACTAAATGTGTTTACTTACATTTAATAGGTTTACACCTTCTGTCCATATGTGCTTTTTATTTAAAACATTTGATTAACTTTTGGTTCACATTTCAATAAATTGTATTTGTATTTGCACTCCTTTTGTCCATTATTCTTACTGAAAATGTTATATTACACATTCACATCTGACTCAAGATTGGCCCCATTTATTTGTGACGTTGCAAATTCTGCGGTTCAAGGCACAAGCAATGTGAAGCTCATAAAGTGAGGCAAATAGAAATAATCAGCTGATGGAGTGTAGATGTGGAAATAGGTGCATTCGATCAGCTGACTGTTTTTACAATAAAAGTAGTTTCTTAGTGTACTAGTCTTAAAATCTCATAACATCAGCTTTTAATGTTCCTCTTGGATGTTCTTCTTGACCCTCAGAGAAGGAGAAAATGTCGTGTCTTTCAGGCATGTCCTTTCCTAACAAAAATTACAGAAAACAGAAAACATATTATTGCAGAACAAGTGTGTTATTTATGAAAGCGGTGTGTTTGTGTGTTTAGGGGCTGTAGATATAATTATTTTGTCATTGTAATGTTTTTTTTTATTTCAACAGAGCTACAAAGACTATCAGATTATGAATGAACACTATGAAGCTCATCAACATTGAAATATATGTTATTATCAAAATAATATTGAACTGTTACAAAACGTAGTGCAACTGTAGAAGCTTGCTCTGTTGTCTCACTGAAAGAAAAACCTTTACCACGTTTTTTACTGATAATATTGAGAGATAAATAGTAGCAGTTCTCACTGTGTTAAATATCTTTGCCTTAAATACATTAAATTAGAAAGCTGACAAAATCATAGTGCTTGTTAACATCTAAATGTAACTTTTTGCATGGAAAAAACCCTCAACTTAACTGATGTGTAGGTGATCTAGTATTTAGTATTGTTTAATGGAATGTATATCAGTGTATTAAAGTCAATACTTCATTCATTCAAACCAATATCTTTCTTGATTCTTTGTACAGTATGAAAAAAGAGTCTTTGTACCTGTGCTGAAGTTCACTGCTGTGAGGAGTCCAGTTATGTCTCTCACTCTCTGGTCCAGCCTGTCTGCATCACCTGGACAGCTTAAACAAACAGATATATATATATGTAAAGTACCATGTATACAAACAATATAACTGATTCTCTTCTGTTGAACATGTTGGATTGTGTATTGTCCGAGTCAGGGTCCTTTTTATTTTACTGTAACTTTGGAAGTTGTGTTACCAATGCTTACTGTTTATTTGATACCCATTTGGTAATGCAATTAATAAAAACAACACGGTTTGGGTTCGTTCTTCAGATGACTGTGACGTTAACGTGTAAGCTCAATAATGAACTCCAGCTCAACCAACCATATTGTAATATCTAAGTAATCATCTTGAAATATGACATTAATAATTGTAATATACAAATCTTATTGTGCGGTTGATTTCACATACACTACTTCGACATTAGCTTGTCTACATACTTGAGCATAGTCAATTTAAATTAACCTTAGCGATGCATACAGTTCCTACCTACATAATAAAATATCTCTAAGTTACAAGGATGTAACCTTATTGTATCAACCTCAAACAGAAGCCGTTTATTCAACAGTATTATCCCACTTAACGTCTATTTCATTTCAACCTTTATATATACAGTCTATTATTTTAACTTGGAGGCTACGATTAGCAACGTTAGCACCGATGTAGCTACCACTCGCTACACGCTAACCCAAGCCTTAACATTCATTACGTAGCTGATTAAAATCATTAACACATAAATAAAGCACTCGAATTTCACTTACCGCAAAACCGCATTCATGCACCATCTGTTTTAATCTCAGAGCGAGTCACAATAGTCCGATATATAAGCATAAAGAACAAACAACCACGGCCGGCTTCAAGTTGTGTTTCCTGGATGAACTGACCAGGCAGAGTCCCTGTAGCTAGCTTCACGGAGCAGGTAGCAGAGAGACAAGAAGCTAGCAGCAGCAGTCACTTGACAGAGCCGTCACTCAATGTGACCACGCCCTAATTTATGCAAAAACGTTAAGACCTAATATAAATAAAAGGGTCCTGTTAGAAAACAATTCACTCACAGATCCATAATCATGAAGGTGGAATCTTTTTTTTTTTTGGAGAAAAAGTCAAACTTTTATTTTGAAGGCCCGATTTTCTAACGCTGTGCATGCAGTAGGCGTTGAACTGGAAGTACCAGAGACCATAAACGGCTTTGAAAACTTCTGTCACGTAGTGATCATCTTCTCAATAAAACATCTTTGCTGATGTTTTTCGAGTCTTCTGGCCAATCAGAATCAAGATTGTTGCTGGAGAATAACTTTGCGGTAGAACTTCATACAAATGAACACGTAATGAAATATGAACCCCGGTTTGATGATTGACAGGTCACAGAACAATGGGAGCTATCTACCCTAACCCACAATTTAAAGTAAGTCACACAGACTATCTCCTCTTTGCTCTTCTCTCCGTGAGGAGCAGCAAGTTCAGCTTCAGAACAAAGTGAAAAACAAACAATGGCATAAAACATTATTAATATGTCGGGTAGTGATAGATTTATTTATTTTCTTCTCAGAGTGTACCAGAATGCGTAGTTTATGTTAGTATTTCTAAAAATCTCCTGGGGGACAATCCCCCCAGACCCCCCTGCTGGGGTTGGGTTTTCATCATGTGTGCCTTTTTATACAGTTCAGCTTTGATTCCATCAACTCATTAAACTTTTTTAAAAGCATACTTTAGTTATGTGAAGGGATATAAGGGATATATGCACTGTACTTCACTTTAATTAATATTGTATGCTGAAAAGCGTATATTACAGCACGATTTTTTGTTGAATAGATTTGAGTGCTTCAAAATGTTGGGTCGCGATTTATTGACCAAGTAAAAAGTGGGTCCCGAGGCCTGACCAGTTGAGAACCACTGATCTAGGACATAGTAACCGTCCACGTTGTCCAGTGGTAAAAGTGTCCTCAGCTAACTCCAGATAACCTCAATATGCTTGGACTGGTGGACTTTGTGTTAGGGGCAAGCAGCGTGAATAAAATATGCGTAGTGAGAAGCCAAAAGCCAAAGTGTTGGTATCAATTTTCCTTGGTAATGCGGTTGAGGTGATTTAAGTTAGCTTTAAATCAAATTGTGGCCTTTTAAAAAATGCTTCAAACTGACCGAGGGGAATAATTGGAATAAGTAGTTTGTAATAAATGTACGAAACTGCCTCTTAAAAGGCGTTGTAAATATAAAGCAAGGGATCTGTATGTTGGTATTCCTTCCCATTCCTCGAGAACAGTTTATCTGACCTTCTTCACACTTTACAGATGTAATGCTTCGGATTGTAAAGTGCCGAAGAGGGTCAAATAGGACATGTCCAATATTATAGAAAACAAAGAAATGAACAGGACTCTGGGCCGGAGCAGGTCAGGAGTACAGGGCTCTGAATACTGAGTTTATCATGTCACCATGTCTGCAGCAGGCTATTACCCACCCAGTTCAGTCACAATTGCTGCTGGGTATACAAAAATTACAACCCAACTTCACACGTTTGCTGTTCTGACCTATTAGACTATGATCTTTGTTTTTTGACAAAGACATATGCCATCAACATTGATACGGGAATGTGTTTCAAATAGGTGCAGCAGACCTTGAGACAATTGACTTAAACTCAGGGCATTTCTAAAGGCGAAATGTTCAAGCTAATTAAATCCTTGATTTACCTTATAACCGGTTATCTCAAAGCCAGTGTCTATCTCATTTTGGAACCTGATACATACATTGAGAAATGAAAAAGCCACAACTTATCATAAGGACTCAAAAAGAAGGCAGTGTTGAGGGTTAAGTTGTTTCTACGAGTTGTTCAAGCAGCAATTATATAGACTAACGCCGGTTTTGCATGGGCACTATACATATGTTGAATACCAAAAGAAGTAGAAGATATATACATATTAAGTTTAACCCACTTGTACAAAAGTCTTAGAATACTATCATGGTAAAATGAGAATAATCGTTTCTATAAAATGTCATATTTTCAAGTCTAAGACATTGTGAGTAGGACACTGTCTATAGAAAAAATTGAAGAAACGAAAATGTTGTTACTATGGTTTGCCTTGTGTGAAACTGAGGCTACTTTGTCCTCTGAAAGCTGACGGTGTTGGTGTCTGTTGACCTTTGGCCAAACTGACTCATATGACTCATAGCATGACACAGACTAAAACCACAAGCTACGGTGAAGTTGGTTGGCAACATGGCAAGCTAATAGTGACAATAAATCAACCACTGTAAATCTAATCAAAGCTGGACATCAGAGACATAAGGAGAGGGATTTTGCCATTCCTGGCAAAGCGTTATCTCTGGCGATGCAGAGCTGGCATAAAAGTGATTACAGACATATTTTTGAGGACAGTAGGGCTTTTGAGGACAAGGCCCATTTAAGGTTACACTTGAGGATGTAGTCACACTCTAACACAGAGGAATCACACATATTTAGGCCAAATCATGATAAAAAGGCACATAACTAAATCAATGCTGTTTGGTAGATGATAACTGACATATGAAACTGTTTAAAATACATGATGTACTTGTTGTGTCCGTGCATTGGTGCAACAATATGGGGTTGTGCATGATTGTTGCGTGGTGTCTGGCACTGGGTGTCAGTGAGGATAGCAGGGTGAGGCAAGGTGACAGCAAGACACTGGCCCCTGGACTTTGAGATCATTCCCAGTCCGGCTTGCTTTATAAGCTGCAAAACCTCACCAGCTCAACACAAGCAGTGCCAAGTGGATTTGCAGATACAACAGCAAACTCAGGTGAGAGGATGAAGGATTGGAGTAGCTTCTGAATTTTTTCTTTTTACACTAAATCTTAGTGAACATGCTTTACTAACTATCTTTGTATCTCGTTATTAAGATATAAGAGCCATGAAGGTCATTGTTGTGCTCGTCCTTGCCGTTTTCACTGGTGAGTACTGTGGAAACATATCCCTATTTGTTTTGGAGCGTGACATCAACTGGTACGCTCAAGTCAAAATACTTCAAGGACAAATATAGAATTGCAATCAGATTTTTGGACCACTCAAATCACTTTTAAATAACACCCAGAAATTCCTTGGATGTGAAATTAACCGATTCACACATTCATGAATACATGTGTACTAATATGGAACCTTGTATGGGTGACCATATAAGGATCCAGACTGCACATCATCTAACATAATGCTCATTCCCACGCACTTACACATGCCTCTGGGATTTGGAAGATCAGTATGAGTGCCACTTTACCTCCTTCTGAATATTTTTTGGGTTAAAAAACCTGAAAACACTCCAACTGAACCTTCCAACTGTTCTTCAAAACTGTTTTTTCTGTCTGTTCAACAGGCTGCAATGCCAACCTCTTCTATGCTGATGCACCCAAGCCACAGCTGGAGTTGATGACTGAAGCCTTCTGGGACTACGTCGCCAAGGCAACAGCGACAGCTGATGACACCCTCCAGGTGATCAAGAAATCATCGTTTGGCCAGGGTGTCAAGTAAGTCTAGACAAGACCATTGATACCATTGTCAACATTCTAATGAAGCAAAAACAAAAAAAGTATACTGCAAACTGATATGCAATTTCTCCTCACTGAATTCGAATTAAAGGTAACATCCCATTGTTCTCGCTCCATTCTAGTGCCCGTCTGGAAGAAACTATGTTTGTGGCTGCCCATTATTCCGTCGCCGTGCAGGAGCAGCTTCCCCCTGCAGCTAAGGACATGATCAGAAAAGTCACCACAGAGACCGAAGAGCTGATGGGGCGTGTGGAAAGGGAGCTGGCCGCTGCCCAGGACGTCCTGAAGCCCTACACCGACGACATGAAGGTCCAGATCCAGCAGAGAGTGGAGCAGCTCAAACAGGATCTGGCCCCCTACGCTGAGTCCCTTGACACCGAGGCCGTGAGAGCCGCCCTGGAGCAGAAGAGCGAGGAGCTGAGGCAGAGTGTGAAGGACCTGCAGGCTCAGCTCGGACCCTACACCGATGACCTGAAGCTGAAGGTGGACCAGCACCTGCAGGACTTCCAGGAGCGCGTGGCCCCCGTGACCGAGAAGGCCCAGGTGGAGCTGATGCAGAGAGCCAATCAGGTTCAAGAAATGGCCGCCCCATACGTTGAGGATCTGAGAGTAAGGCTAAACCCCTACGCCGAAGACCTCCAGGCCCGCCTCACCTCCCTCTACGAGGCATACGCCAAATCAACATAAGTCAACCTCCCCCTCACCTTAAAGGGAAAGTAACTGCATCAACAGAAACACAATAATCTGACCCCGGGACACAAAATGAACAAAACGACAACACAAGCTAACCAGTTATAGATGTTTTAAGAAAATAATGATTTGGGGGTTACGAACTGTGTTAGTAAATGAATGAAAAGTGAACATAGATTGGTAGATTCTGAAAATCTGAAAAACAGATGTTTTTTCTGCAATGTGAAATCAGACTGGGGAAAGTGAACATGACAAATTAAAAAGACATAAACACATTATGAGCTGCACTGAAGCTCATGAGTTAACTGTGCATCACCTATAATTACTCCTGAAAGCAAGACAGGTGAAAACATTTGGTTACTAAAGTGTACTGAATAAATGTTGTGTAATATGCATTCTTAAGTAAGAAACTAATGATTGTATTTATAAATAAAATAATCTACAGTTATATATTTGTCACACATTATTCTGAATACTTTATGAATGTATGAGAAGGAAGTTATTTTTAAAAGAAGAACATACTAAAGGAGACTGGCATGTTTTTCATAAATTAGTCACTCTGCATCTCCTGTCCACAAGTGAAACCAACACGTACTCAACACGTTGAATCAAGATTGTGTAAATAAACAAGTTGTACAAATATTAAGTTGTGTTTACTACAGAGGGCTACAAAGGGTTTTGTCTGAGACTTAATTAGCAAGGTTTAGAGGTTCTGGTATTGTTTTTTAAAGTCTTGACGGAGCCAGGATAGTTCTTATCCCTGATTTCAGACTGTACTGTAGCATCATTTTAAAACCCAGGCATGATGAGTGGTATTCATCTTTTTATTTATATATATGCAAGACTGCTAACCAACGTACTTCTAGACATGTGCAGCTAATCCTTAGATTAGATGTAATTTAGGCATTATCAACTTTCAGCACAGCTTAAACTCCTTCATAAGGCTTTTGACATTTAACCTTAAAATATACGATGACCTTTTACCCAGAACTTGGTAAAGGGGGATGTGACACTTGGCTGTTTTTGTTGATGGACATGCATAAGCTATAAAACCTGACTCCTTCATTATATTGAGACAGGCCTATAAACTCAGACATCTGGCTCTGTTGGCAATACATCATCCATCAGCTGATAGCACTCTGACTCAGAACTAGATGATGGTGGTTACGTTGCAGGAAAAACACTCAATGGTGTACTCCACTACCCAGTTCAACAAATCTTGACCCACAGACAAACGGCAGTAACCTCGCTGACTCGTCTGAACATATGTTTGCCTGTTAGGAGGGATGAGATCATACAAACTTAAAATAAATCTTCCAGGGAACAACAACAATGGGGCAGGCGTCACTTTCGTTCAAAGCATCTGAAGATGCCCTCTGTCACAGTGGCTCCTTATAGACATAAGACATGACCTCCTCCTCTGTCGTGTCAGATAGTTTACTGTATTACCTCATGCTTCTAGTTGAATCTCTGTTTCACTTCCCCGTCCGTCCTCTGCCTCTTTACCCTGGAGGTTCAGGAAAGAGAGGCTCAGTATTTTGGGTTTTTGCAGCCTGTGACCTTAGTTGGTACGTGTAGTTTGATCATTGTGGTCCATCACGTCTGCAATACATAAACACAAAATATATCATTTATGTCTGTTATGGAACTGCATTTTAGTTGCTTATTTCAGTGGTTCCCAAACTTTTTGTGCACCACACCAAAGGACAAGTAAAAATCTCAAGGCACACCTATTGTGCAAAATAGCCCTTATAACACGTGTTATCACTGATATCATGTAAAATATCTGTAAATGTGCATAATTATTTACTAATGCCAAATAAAATGTGACAAAGACAACTATATTACTCATGAAATATTTATTAACGAAATATTTCAGAAATTAATTTGAAACGTTATCAAATTAGGCTTCATCAAAGCAGCAACACATTCATTTAAACCAGACAGGTCACAACATTAAAAATGAGACAAAGGAAATTCAGCACAGAGAACTGTCAATGCAAGGAAGCTGCATTGTCCATGGTCCTGAACTACAAATTATAAATGTAACATTTCAGCAGAGATGGGGTCGTTACTAAAAAAAGTAATATATTACATATTACATATTACTTTAAAAAAGTAAAAAAAGTAATATATTACACTACTTCGTTACTCTCTACATAAAGTAACTCGTTACTTTACTCGTTACTTTACTCGCAGGGCCGGCCCGCCCCTCCCTGCAAGCAGATCACGCAGACTGCTAAAGTTTCAAATGTTCTCTTTAGTTCAGTTTCCATTGTCGCATAAGACTGATCCAGATCCTGAATGTTTTCCTATCTGACCGTGGCTGTTCTCTGTCTCCTGCTATCTGTATATTTTGTGCAGTCTATCTCTGCTCACTCTGTTGCGTCGGCGTGTTCTCCTGCGTGTTGGCCATGTGTTGCACTGGAACCAGACACCGCAAAGACTTCAGCCGAGCACGTACGAACTGCGCATGCGTGAGTGGCAATAACTCTCCTTACCAGCAGGTGGCGGTAGTGTGTATTCGTCATTCAAAACAGGCAACAACCGGAAGACAGAGAAGAAGAACAGACTGTGATATAAACAAACAACAATAGCTCCACCTTAGCATGTGTTCTTTGCAGGTGCTTGTTGAGGTTTGACGTGGTGTTTACAGCAGTGGATAACAGCTTCTGGCCTGGACACAGTTTGCACCTCACCGTCACATTCCTGTCTATTCTTCTGATGAACTCAAAATAATGGGCATACCTCCACCCCTCGAGAGTTATCGCTGACTCAGCCATGTGTATGCAGCACTGCACGTGGAGATGTGGACGCGCAAGTCGCGCAGATTACGTACATATAAACCTACAAAGTACTGATATAGTAAATTAATTATTTTTTTTTTTTGTATAGTTGTATATTGCAATAATAAGGTATGGTTGTCACAAAATCCCACGGCACACCCGGACTTGCCTCACGACACACCAGTGTGCCGCGGCACACCGTTTGGGAACCACTGGCTTATTTGGTTAATTGTCACACAAGATTAGACATGTTCCTAAAACAAAACAAAAAAGTGACACCTCAGCCTGTACTTGAAATTGCATCAACTTGTTTAATCTAATGGATTACCATTTTATCAGAGAAAATTTAAATGTTAACCACAAGAAGAAAGCTGATCTACTCATGTATGTACAGTCTCCCAATCACTCAAAACAGAGTTGACCCTTTTGGGTTATCACACACTAATGTTATCATGTTCTCACACTAATTATCTGACCAGGACAACACTTCAAACTGTGTTCCTGTGTAAAGTGGATTTTCTGAGGAAAAAATGACTCTTTGATTGACAACAACCAGGCCACGTCCTAAAGAGCAAAGGGCAGTGATGAAGCTTGTATTTCATCATAACTAATGCAAGCTTAAACAAACACTGATATGTCATTACCGGTAACAATAAATATTTGTTTTGTAAAAGCACAGTGTTTATTTGAATTAAAACTACCTAAAATACAAGAAAAGTACTACATGTATTAATTACCATTTCTGTAAATGTGACAGTGTAAGCCGAGCGTTTGATGTATCAAAACCAGTGATTTACAGACAGAGGATTTCAAGACACAAATAAGACAATGACAGAAACCTAATACTGACGTTCTCAGGACAATACCGAAGCAATGCAGAGCAACAAGATGCAGAAAACAAAAGTACAGTAACATTAAATAAAGAGTCAATACCACGCCACAACATTAAAACAAATAAATACAATCAACAATATCTACTGATTTCTACATGTAGCAAGCAATGTTTAGCAACACAACACAACCAGGCACCATGGATTAGAGCCAGTTTTAGATCAAATAGTAAGCTTTTACTGGGAATAGGGAAGTTCCATTTTCTTGACGATCATGTCATCATGTCTGCAGCAGGCTATTACCCACCCAGTTCAGTCACAATAGCTGCTGGATATACACACATTACAACCCAACTTCACAAGTTTGCTGTTATAACCTATAACACTATGAACAAAATGCTGCATCTCCCCTGAAGTTTGAGTTTTTTGACAAAGAGATATGCCATCAACATTAATACAGACTGTTAATACATTTGCTTGACGATAGACTTAAACTAAGTAAAATCCTTGATTTACCTTATAACCGGATATCTCTTTTTGGAACCTGATACATACATTTAGAAATGCAAAAAGCCACAACTTATTATAAGGACTCAAAGAGAAGGCAGTGTCGGGTTAAGTTGTTTCTACGAGTTGTTCAAGCAGCAATTCTATTGACTAAGGCCGGTTTTGCATGGGCGCTATGCGTATTATGAATACTAAAAGAAGCAGAATATATATACATATCAAGTTTAGCGCACTTGTATAACTGTCTTAGAATACTGTCATGGCAAAATTGTAACAATCGTTTCACAATCGTTTCATTAAAACTCTGATTTGTAAAACATCACAGACAGAAAGGTATATCCGTCATTTAATGTTAAGCTATTGCAATTGTGATTCCATAGAGTGTCTCCCATCACCCAAATCCCCTGACTATTCTCTCAACTCAGTATTTACATTCTTATATTCAAAGAAAATCGGTAATATCTTTAAAAACTATAAGTCCTTTTCTATCAGCTGTGCACCGTTATGGTGTAAATATAACCTATCTACCAATTGGATCAAATATAAAAGTCAGCCGAATTACTATTGATACTGCAAGGAGACGTATTTTGTGAAAAGAAATGCAAGATGTTGTTTAATTGTTGATATATTTATGATCCACGTCACATATTGAGTTCTCCAGTTTGTCTCCAGTTTGTCCAGAAATCTTCTCATCAGGGCTCTATAAATAAAGAACTACGGCAGATGTGTAATATTTAATGCAGCCGAACCGTGTATTACAATGCAGTTATGTGATGACTTCCAAAGAGAAAAGCAAGAACACTCTGAATAAAGTATTATTTATTTTTTATGTTTTTGGATATCATATCGTATTAACATCATATCCCAACATGCATTGCTGCTAAAAACATCCAATCACCGAGCTTCACGCTGAGGATCTTGGGTAATCTGTTATGGGTGGTTTGTGGTGTGTATCGCTCGAAATGTCCCTTATAGGCCTACGTCTGTTTCCGGTGACTTTATTTACGGCTAACAAGCGTGCTAAAAAGCCCAAGATTATAAAATTAAACGAATAAATAAAAACAAGGATAATTGTTTGTTATTGTTGAGTAAATAACTGCGTGTTATTTTGAAAAGAATAACAAATTAGAAGGAAAAAAAGATTTAAAAAAATACAGATTTCAGTATTTTGAGGCTCTGAGCCCCATTTCTTTTCCTCACAGACTGCACAAAAAGTGATTTTAGGACTTAAAATAAAAAAAAAAATGAAAAAGATAAAACACTGGCATGTAATTAATGTTAGAATAAATAGAATTGTTTTGAATAATATATGAGAGTAAAATCTACGTCACTTTACAGCCACGCCCACTTTTGGGGAAACCAACGCTGTCATTTGAACGGCGATCAAGCCTGCAGCCACAGAGATCTTCTTTTACTGTCCTTTCTTCTTTGAGGAAGTACCGAAACACGTAACTCTGGATTTGTTTTAATGTTTGAGGTGCAATAAACGACACAGCAGCTTTTTGGCATGTTAAAACTATTATTTTCTGCCTCGCTCATGAGAGTAACAGCTGGCGAGATTACAGCCTCGCCTACTGATTTCAAATGTGTGCTCTAAAATGATATTTATAAATGACTATTATCATTATCATAAGCAAGACAATAAATGGCAAAGATATGTAGAAAATAAACGTATTTGAGATACGTTCACAAGAAACGTAATGTGGGAGAAAATACGTTTCTAGCTAAATGTAATAGAGAATGCAGTTTAGTTCTGTGGGAACGTAATCTTTAGGAGACAGAGTTGCCATAATACATTCTGACGAAAAATACAAATTATTATGAATACAAATAAAATAAAAGAAGCCTCCCGTGAGTTACTACAAGCTATAAAGTAGATTTTAAAAACGTTTTATAGAATAAAAGCTCACTGCAGGACGTTGTAGAAATGCGTGTGTGCACCACGACAAAGGAGCCTCATTCACTTTACATTGGGGTTGTTTGCGTGGTGAGGACACGTAAATAATAATTTAATAATTCCTTACATTTATTATAGCGCTTTTTCAATGACTCAAAGCGCTTTACATATACACACATTACACATATATTATATATCATACATGCAATGAAGAAACTGTGGACAATACCCACAGGAGCAAGTTCAGGTGAAGTGTCTTGCCCAAGGACACACCCAAGGACACACCGCAGATGCAGCAGTGGCGGGTTTCACCTCTTGCACAGCGCACTGCGCCACACCGTCCATCTTCACGCCTCGAGGTCAACGAGGAGCTTTTTACAAGTATACATTTGTATTATACATGTACTGTGGACAATACCCACAGGAGCAAATCCAGGTGAAGTGTCTTGCCCAAGGACACAACGGCCTGACGCAGTGGCAGCAGGAGCGGGTTTCGAACTGGAGTTCCCCAGCACTACCCCTTGATCTGATGATCGGATGCACAGACCACTGCGCCACCCGTCCTCAATGTAGCAAAGTTTGTGACTCCACTACGCAATGCGGTGTTAAGGAGTATTGGTTGAGTCACGCATTCTGGTGAGATCAGGTTGGTCCAGAGCCTTGAGGTACACCTTGGTTGACTGAGGCCGAAGGGGAACTGCAGTCACTGATGGTGACAAAGTGTTTCCGGTTTGAGAGGTAGGACTCAAACCAGGCAAGAGCTGTGCGACTGACATACCTTTGAGGACAGGAGGGCTTTTGAGGACAAGGTCCATTCAAGGTTACACTTGAGGATTTAGTCACACTCTAACACAGAGGAATCACACATAATCAGGCCAAATAAATATAAAAAGGCACATGACTAAATCAATACTGTTTGATGATAACTGACATATGAAACTGTCTAAAATAAATGATTTGCTTGTTGTGTCCGTGCATTGGTGCAACAATATTGGGTTGTGCATGATTGCTGCGTGGTGCCTGGCACTGAGTGTCTGTGAGGATAGCAGGGTGAGGCAAGGTGACAGCAAGACACTCACCCCTGAACTTTGGGATCATTAGAGTCCGGATTGCTTTATAAGCTGCAGAACCTCACCAGCTCAACACAAGCAGTGCCAAGTGGATTTGTAGATACAACAACAAACTCAGGTGAGATGATGAAGGATTGCCTCGGAGTAGCTTCTGAATTTTTTCTTTTTAAACTAAATCTCAGTGAACATGCTTTGCTAACTATCTTTGTATCTCCTTGTTATTAAGATATAAGAGCCATGAAGGTCCTTGTTGTGCTCGTCCTTGCCGTTTTCACTGGTGAGTATGGTGGAAAAATATCCCGTTTTGGAGCGTGACATCAACTGGTACGCTCAAATCAAAAGACTTCAAGGAAAAATATAGAATTGCAATGAGATTTTTGGACCATTGAAATCATTGGTCCACCCAGCAATTCCTTGGATGGGAAATTAACCGATTCACACACACATTAATACACTGGTGTGCACTGATATGGAACTTTGTATGGGTGACCACATAAGGAGCCAGACTGCTCATCATCTAACCTAATGCTCATTCACACACACTCACACATGCCTCTGGGATTTGGAAGTTAAGTATAGTGCCACTTTACCTCCTTCGGAATATTTTTTGTGTTAAAATACCTGAAAACACTCTGAAATATTTTGAACCTTCCAACTGTTCTTCAAAACAGTTTTTTCTGTCTGTTCAACAGGCTGCAATGCCAACATCTTATATGCTGATGCACCCAAGCCACAGATTGAATTGCTGACTGAGGCCTTCTGGGACTATGCCGCCAAGGCAACAGAGTCAGCTGATGACACCCTCCAGATGATCAAGAAATCACCGTTTGGCCAGGGTGTCAAGTAAGTCTAGACAAAACCATTGTTACCATTGTCGACATTCTAGTGATGCAAACAACAAAAAGTATACTGCAAACTGATATGAAATTTTTCCTCACTGATTTCGAATTAAAGCTAACATCCCATTTGTCTCGCTCCTTTCTAGTGACCGTCTGGAAGAAACTAGATATTTGACCGCCCATTCTTTGCTCGCCATGCACCAGATGCTTCCCCCTGCAACTCAGGACATGCTCCACAAAGTCATCAGAGAGGCCGAAGAGCGGAAGGGGCATGTGGAAAGGGAGCTGGCCGCTGCCAAGGACATCATGAAGCCCTACACTGACAACATGAAGGTCCAGATCCAGCAGAGAGTGGAGCAGCTCAAACAGGAGCTGGCCCCCTATGCTGAGTCCATTGACACCGAGGCTGTGAGAGCCACCCTGGAGCAGAAGAGTGAGGAGCTGAAGCAGAGTGTGAAGGACCTGCAGGCTCAGCTCGAGCCCTACACTGATGACCTTAAGCTGATGGTGGACCAGCACCTGCAGGACTTCCAGGAGGGTGTGGCGATGTTTTTAATGTATTTTGAAATCAAACTGGAGAAAATGTACATGAAAAACTAAAAAGACAAATTGAAGCAGTAAACACTTTATGAGCTGCACTGAAGCTCATGAGTTTAAAGTGCATCACCTATAATTACTCCTGAAAGCAAGACAGGTGAAAACATTTGGTAACTAAAGTGTACTGAAGAAATGTTGTGTAATATGAATTCTTAAGTAAGAAACTAATGATTGTATTCATAAAAAAAAAGAATCTAAAGTTATATATTTGTCACACATCATTCTGAATAATTTATGAATGTATGAAAAGGAAGTTATTTTTAAAAGAAGAACATACTAAAGGAGACTGGCATGTTTTTCATAACTTAGTCACTCTGTATCTCCTGTCCACAAGTGAAACCAACACGTACTCAACACGTTGGATCAAGATTGTTTAAATAAACAAGTTGTACAAATATTAGGTTGTGTTTACTACAGAGGGCTACAAAGGGTTTTGTCTGAGACTTAATGGTTTAGAGCAGCAGTCGGGAACCTATGGCTCGCGAGCCATATATGGCTCTTCCGGTGACGGCATATGGCTCCCAGACAATTTTGAGGAATTTGCATTTGTGGAGAGAGCAGGATCTGCGATATGTCTAATATGCAATGATAAAATTGCATCGATGAAACGGTCAAATATAAAGCGGCACTTCGATACGCACCATGCTTCATTTGCATCGAAATATCCAGCGGGGGACAGCAGGAAAAGGGCATGCGAGGAGCTACAGCGGAGAGTGCAGACGAGTCAGCAGCAACTACGTGTGTGGACCAAGCAAGGTGATGGGAATTCTGCTAGCTTTGCGGGTGCTTTGGCAATAGTAAGGAATGGAAAGCCATTCACAGATGGCGAGTATGCCAAAACATTCATGCTTGATGTGGCCAATGAACTGTTTGATGACTTCCCAAATAAAGACAAGATAATCAAACGAATAAAAGACATGCCCCTGTCAGCAAGAACTGTGCACGATCGTAGCATCATGATGGCAAATCAAGTCGAGGAAAGACAAATTAAGGACATAAACGCCGGGACATACTTTTCTCTCGCGTTAGATGAGTCAACAGACGTTAGCCATCTATCTCAGTGCAGTATAATTGTCAGGTATGCTGCAGGTGACACACTGCGTGAGGAAAGCTTGGCTGTTTTGCCAATGAAAGGGACAACAAGAGGAGAGGATTTATTCACCTCTTTTATGGAGTTTGCTAAAGAAAAAAACTACCGATGGATAAACTTATTTCTGTCTGTACTGATGGTGCACCCTGTATGTTGGGGAAGAACAAAGGATTTGTAGCGCTTCTCCGTGAACATGAAAAGAGAGCCATCCTAAGTTTTCATTGCATCCTGCACCAGGAGGCGCTTTGCGCTAAGACGTGTGGCCAGGAGCTTGGTGAGGTGATGTCGCTGGTCATTCGAGTGGTCAACTTTATTGTTGCCCGAGCTTTAAATGATCGCCAGTTTAAAGCTCTGTTAGAAGAAGTTGGGAATCATTATCCCGGTCTGCTTTTACACAGCAACGTGCGTTGGTTGTCAAGGGGGAAGGTGCTCAGCCGTTTTGCAGCTTGCCTGAGTGAAATCCGGACTTTTCTTGAAATGAAAGGCGTCAAGCATCCTGAGCTAGACAACACTGACTGGCTCCTGCAGTTTCACTATCTCGTGGACATAACTGGCCATCTGAAGCAGCTCAATGTAAAAATGCAAGGTATTGGAAATACAATCTCATCCCTTCAACAAGCAGTGTTTGCATTTGAAAGCAAGCTGGAAGTCTTTCTCAGGGACATTGAAACAGGTCGTCTTCTGCACTTTGAAAGACTGCAACAATTTAGAGATGCATGCTTAGCAAGTGACTCCACTCAACATCTGGATCTCCTGCAGCTAGCTGGCTTTACGTCCAATCTCCTGCAGTCATTCAAAGCACGTTTTGGAGAATTTTGTGCGCGCACTGGTCTTTTCAAGTTCATCACTCATCCACACGAGTGTGTAGTGGACAAAATCGACCTGACATGCATCCCCGGGGTCTCTATCGGAGACTTTGAGCTGGAAGTTGCTGACCTGAAGGCATCAGACATGTGGAGGAGTAAGTTCAAGTCACTTAATGGAGAGTCAAGTGTCCATCTTGTGTTGCCGTCCGGACTTCCGGACCATCTCGCACATGCGCAGTACCGATCGGGCAGGGTGAGCCATATGCCATACATGTTTGCACACATTCACAGTAAATATGTATTCAGTATGATAGCTGTCTAACAGAAGTTAAATCCATTTCTCACTTATTCTGACAATGTACTTAACCCCAAATAAAAGAACCCAATAAAAAGAGTTGTTAAATAATAGTGAAGTCACGTTGTATTAACAATAACTCATCTCTCTCGGTTTTTCTTTTTGAGTTTTGCTAAAAGCCACTGTGTCAAGTGTCCATCTTGTGTTGCCGTCCGGACTTCCGGACCATCTCGCACATGCGCAGTACCGATCGGGCAGGGTGACGGATCGGGTAGCATTAAAAACGCCCTGCTCTGCTTTTTGTGGTGTTCCCTCTACTGTAGTGTGTTCTATAGGTTTGTGTGCATGTAAATGGTCTGCAAAGGCTAAAATAAATAAAAAAATGAAAAGCTTTTTAAACATTAAAGCAGCTCTTTAAGAACCTTTTCCTAAGCATTGCCAACATTTTAAAAAAAAAGGTGGAAAGAAGTGCCATCTGAAACAAAAAGCTACATGTTTCAGCCTTTAAGTGTGTATTAAAGGTCCCATGTCATGGCCATTTCCACTGAACATAATTCCATTGTTGAGGTCTACTAGAATAGATTTATACTGTGCAATTTTCCAAACTCACATTGGTTTCGCATACAGCATCTCTGTAAACTACGTGTATTCACTCTCTCCACTAAACGGCTCGCTGCAGCTCTTGCCCCCCCCCCTCCCTGTGAGCCCAGTGTGCTCCGATTGGTCGGGACCAGTCGGGACGTTGTGAATCGCGCTAAGCTCCGTGGAGGTGTGATTTCCTTGTTTAGCGATACACAGCGAAACACAGCCAAACTCACCCTGAGCACACACAAAGTCAAGTGTTGCAAGAGCTGCAGCGAGCCGTTTAGTGGAGAGAGTGAATACACGTAGTTTACAGAGATGCTGTATGCCAAACAATGTGAGTTTGGAAAATTGCACAGTATAAATCTATTCTAGTCGACCTCAACAATGGAATTATGATCAGTGGAAATGGCCATGACATGTGACCTTTAAGACCAACCTACGCTCACGTTTAACTGATGGAAGCCTCAACGCCTGCATGAAGCTCAACCTCACCACGTATGAACCAGATTACAAGGCCATCAGCAAAACCATGCAGCACCAGAAGTCGCATTAAAAGTAATACATATTTCATTTATTATACGTTAAAAATACTATATGGCTCTCAATCAAATATATTTAGAAATATTTGGCTTTTATGGCTCTCCCAGTCAAAAAGGTTCCTGACCCCTGCTATAGACTAAGGCCGGTTTTGCATGGGCGCTATGCGTATTTTGAATACCAAAAGAAACAGAATATATATACATATCAAGTTTAGCGCACTTGTATAACAGTCTTAGAATACTGTCATGGCAAAATTATAACAATCGTTTCATTAAAATGTTACATTTTCAGGTCTTAGCCATTGTGAGTAGGAGCTTATCCTGTCTATAGAAAAAATTGATGAAACTAAAATGTTGTATATATAGTATGCCTTGTGTGAAACTGAGGCTACTTTGTCCTCTGAAAGCTGACGGTGTTGTTGTCTACAGACCTTTGGCCAAACTGACTCATAGGACTCATAGCATGACACAGACTAGAACCATAAGCTGTGACGTTGGTTGGCAACATGGAAAGCTAATAGTGACAATAAATCAACCACTATAAATCTAATCAGAGCTGGACATCAGAGACATAAGGAGAGGGATTTGCTATTCTTGGCAAAGCCTTATCTGTGGCGACGCAGAAATAACATAAAAGTGATTACAATAATAATAATAGATTCAATTTGTATAAAGCACCTTTAAGGGACCCAAGGCCGCTTTATATGGTGAACAAACAAACAAACAAACAAACAAAAGGGGCAAATAACAAAGTAAAACCTTTTAAATTAAATAAATAGCTGTAGGAGCAGAAGCAGGGGGACTGTGATGGGTTAGGGGTCAAAGGCCATGGTGAGTTTTTAATGATGACTTGAAGATGTCCAGGGAAGCAGCATTGCGGATCTTTCCGTGTATTCCAGAAGGTGGGGGCCGTAACACTGAGCGCCCGGTCACCAACAGTTCGGAGCCGAGAGCGGGGAATGGAGAGCAGGCCCGTGTCTGAGGACCGCAGACTCCAGGAAGGGGTGTAGGGATGGAGGAGGTCCGATAAGTACTTGGGGGCGAGGGCATGGAGAGAATTGTAAGTGAGGAGGAGTGTTTTGTACTAAATCCGGGACTTGACCAGCAGCCAGTGAAGGTGGATTAGGGTGGGGGTGATGTGTTGCCAGGGCTTGGTGCGGGTGAGAAGCCTGGCAGCAGAGTTCTGGACGTAATGTAGCCTCTCCAGGGCTTTGCTGGGAACCCCAAACTGGACTCCATTGCAATAGTCGAGGCGGGAGGTGATGAAAGCGTGTATGAGTGTATCTACCACGGAGTCAGAGAGTGAAGGCCGTAGTCTGGAATTGTTTTTGAGGTGGGAGAAAGCAGATTTGGTGACAGATTTTGGGAGCCACAATCATGAGCTCGGTTACATTGCTCTTTAGTTTGAGCAGGTTTGATGACATCCAGTTTTGTATGTCCTGTAGGCAGTTGACAAGGGGTTGAAGGGGGAGCTGAGTGGATGATTTGGTGCAGAGATACAGTGTAGAGCTGTGTGTCATCAGCGTATGAGTGAAATCTGAGACCATGGTGGCGGAGGATTTGACCAAGTGGGAGCATGTAAATGGTGAAGAAGAGGGGTCCAAGCCAACCTGATCTCACCAGAATGCGTGACTCCACCACGACTCCTTAAGAGCGCATTGCGTGGTGGAGTCATGAACTTTGCTACATTTACGTGTCTTCACCACGCAAACAACCCCAATGTAAAGTGAATGAGGCTCCTTTGTCGTGGTGCACACACGCATTTCTACAACGTCCTGCAGTGAGCTTTTTATTCCATAAAACGTTTTTAAAATCTACTTTATAGCTTGTAGTAACTCACGGGAGGCTTCTTTTATTTTATTTGTATTCATAATAATTTGTATTTTTCGTCAGAATGTATTATGGCAACCCTGTCTCCTAAAAATTACGTTCCCACAGAACTAAACTGTATTCTCAATTACGTTTAGCTAGAAAAGCATTTTCTCCCACGTTACGTTCGTTATGAACGTATCTCAAATACGTTTATTTTCTACATATCTTTGCCATTTATTGTCTTGCTTATAATAATGATAATTATCATTTTAGAGCACACATTTGAAATCAGTAGGCGAGGCTGTAATTTTGCCAGCTGTTACTCTCATAAGCGAGGCAGAAAATAATAGTTTTATCATGCCAAAAAGCTGCTGTGTCGTTTATTGCACCTCAAACATTAAAACAAATCCAGAGTTACGTGTTTCTGTACTTCCTCTAAGAAGAAAGGACAGTAACAGAAGATCTCTGTGACGCCAGATGTGGTGTTGTTAATGCGATATAATATCCGAAAAAAAAATCAGTTTAGGATGGCCGAAGACACTACACTACCCGTAACCCCCAGCTATCGTTTGGGACTACAGTCCCGTTGACAAACCCCGTGATTAATCTTCAAGCTCTGGGATTGGATGTTGGAGTGGCAGTGTGCCAAGGTTACGCTGAGCGTCAAGCTCTTTGAAATGGAACGAAACCATGGCAGACTATTCAAAACTGGACTCGAACGCCCCAGAACTACACATGCTGGCTATCGTGTTTCGCAACATGTTCTCTATGGCACGTCTCTACTGGGAATTGTAGTTTTAAAAGACGTTTTTGTTTTTCCCAAAATTAGAAGTTGACAGTATTAAACTGTGTACAGCCCTGGAGGTTTAGGCGATAGGAAACAAATTGGTGTACACATTTAAAACATGTAATTACTAAATGGGTGAAAATCGCTTGTATCCATAATGGGCAGCATTAATATATACCCACATGACAGCTCACTGTTACTTTGTAATTCTACTCCACTACAATTCAGAGGTTAAACTGGTATTTTTACTCCACTACATTTATTTTAGTTACTTTGCAGATTCTGATTAATGATGTGAAATATAAACAACCCTTAGAGAGCCTGTGACACGAGTTTCCCCCATCATCCAAACCCATCAATTTGAGTAAATATTGTCCCCTTGAAAACCGTTACTGAACTGATTTGGATATTTGTACTTGGATAACCATTAATCTGCCCTTCAATGTTGACAATTAAACACAAATATCGCAATTCCAATCGCAATATTTGTCAGAAAAATCGCAATTACATTTTTTCCCAAAATCGTGCAGCCCTACTTCAATGTTGACAATTTTCTGGATCTTCTCGGGGATTCTTCAAGTCCCGCCAAATGATGTGTGACGTCATTGCGGGCACAGAGCTCCAGATGCACCGTTCAGGATCCCAGCTTCTGCATGTAAACGCACGATGGCGCACACAGCAGCAAGCTCAGACAGCGATGACAGTTTAATTTTGAACGTATCTGAGAGCTCATATGAGGCTGAAGGATCGGTTTATGTTGTATGATATCTGTTAGAAGTTTAGGAATGAGGTGCGTCAATATGGGCGATCATACGGTCATGTAGCCAGTGGTGGAATGGGACTAAAAATCATCCCGGGACTCTCGACCGGCCCACTTCGGTACCGCTAGTAAATTGTCAACGGGGGGAGTGGGGGATGTCAGGGGCGGCGGGTGCTGTAGATAGTAAATGTAAATATGTAAATATTTGTTTCACTGCATCCTGGTAAAATACAAATATAATGTATAATCAGGGTTGGGTTGTAACGGAATACATGTAACGGCGTTACGTAATCAGAATACAAAATTCAAGTAACTGTATTCAGCTCGCGTTACATTTGAAAAACGAGTAATCTGATTACAGTTACTTTCGTAAACCTGAAGTGAATACATTTTGGATTACTTATTGGAATTATTGGTGGAAAGATTTCCTCTCAACATGTAATATTCATTACTAGTAGGTACAGCCGATTCGAATCATCAGAGCCGCCGCAGATGGACCAAAAAAGCGTTTGAAAAAAAATCGCGGGTCCGCTCGCTCAGTGAAACAATAACAACGAAACATGGAGGAACAAAAGTCTGCGTTTAAATCGCGTGTGTGTGTGTGTGTATAGGTGTGTGTGGTTAAAACACATCAGCCTGCGGTTGCTCTTTAGCCTTACTAATGATTATTTCTGAAGGTACACACAGTGAAGGCGGTGCGTGAAAGGCACTGCGCAGCATGCTCGTCTTCTCAGAGGTGGAGTTAACCCTCCCGCTGCCTCCTGGCGCTGCAGAGATGTCATGAAGTGAAGGAGGTGTTCCTTCTATAAAACAGCTGTGGGCAGCAGATACTGTGAGAGTCACGGACATGAATTCATAGATCAAGGCAGACTGGTGCACACTCTCCTGTTTTGCCAATCCGGTGCTTAAACAAATATAGCTCTACACCCCTGGCCGAAATGTCCTTAAAATGAAGTCTGAGTTCGACATTTTAATTCATGTCCTGCCAACACTGGCAGGACAGAAGGCGACACGCCCGTTCTAAACCGTGTCCCTCTCCTCACATCCCAAGCTGCATCCCCAAAACGTGTATTATGTTGTTACACAGGGCTCTCAAGTTTTGAACAGAGTTCAGAGTGAGATTTTGGCAGCGGCGGGGCTTTGGGTGGGGACGGTGGTCTTATCTGATAAATGACACATAAATTCATATAAAAACATATTTATTTCATTCTTAGTGAAGGGATGTGTGTGTGTGTGTGTGTGTGTGTGTGTGTGTGTGTGTGTGTGTGTGTGTGTGTGTGTGTGTGTGTGTGTGTGTGTGTGTACGTGTGTGTGTGTGTGTGTGTGTGTCTGTGTGTGTGTGTGTGTGTGTGTGTGTGTGTGTGTGTGTGTGTGTGTGTGTGTGTGTGTGTGTGTGTGTGTGTGTGTGTGTGTGTGTGTGTGTGTGTGTTTTTTGTTGTAGGTGTTGGTGGCAACCCTCTCCGCGTCGGCATTAGAGTGAGGGAGCACTAGAACAAGTTGAGCTATTTTAGTGAGCCTCCCAAACTGGCTCAAACCGGTCACCTTTAAAAAAAGGAACCATGGGGATATCCATCAGCTGATATTCCAGGAACTCCTCACACACCTAAGGTGTGAGAAAAAGTTTTTAGAGAGTACTTGTCCATGGACAAGTGAGTTTGGAAATTTACTTGTCCGAATACATTTTTCACTTGTCCAGAATGGACAAAAATTGGGGCCACTGGAATCTTCTTCTTCGTCATCGTATTTTACATTTTCCCACGGTTTTTATGACACCGCTAACGTAAGTGAGAAGTGAGATTTTACTGCATCACACATAGGGTTGGGTATCGTTTGGATTTTAACGATTCCGGTTCTGCTTTTCGATTCCGGTTATTTTCGGTTCCGGTTCTTTGAGAGGGTAAAAATAAGTCCCATGACAAACTGGGAGAAAAATATATTTATGAAAACATTAAGTCAAATCTGTATTCCTATTTACAAATCACATACTGTTTAATTTCTTACGGTTATTGAATACAATTATATAAAAATAATCTCTGCATTGTTTAGTTAGTTCTAAGTGGTGCAGTTTGAGAATGTACAGTTGGCCCAGTCTCCTCTGATGTTACACTGCCTGTGAGACAGAGTCCAACCACACATGTCCAACACATAGGACATAACCTAATAATAATAATAATAATAATAATAATAATAATAATACATTATATTTATAGCCTATAGGCCTAGCGCTTTTCTACAACGCAAAGACGCTTGCACGCTTACACACGTCCTGCAATACACATGCTGCAGCTGCTCACTGTTTGTAAAAGTAAAGAAATAGTATTTTCATTTCCATAATGTACTTTCTATACCCTGCTTCATAAACAATACTGACATCCTGCTCCTCCGAGTCTGGGGGTCCGGGGATGTGAGGACAGCGCGAGGACAGACAGGGAGGCTGCTTCACTTCATAAAGGAAATGGTGGTTAATATTAACAACACAGGAGTTAAAACGCTTAATAACCTTCATTACGTGTTCGAGAAAGAACATAAGAAAGTTTGACAAAGATGAGGCTGTTAAACGGGCAGCGGATCCGCTGTGTGTAGAAAGAGAGAGAGAGAGAGAGACGCTGAGCCGCACCGAGCAGCGATCAGCTGATACGGAGCATAGAGAGAGCTGCAGTCCGCGGGGCTCGGCCTCGCCTCCTGTCCTCACAACTCTTATTAATCCCGGTACCGGAAATTGTTATTTGTTCCTACTCGGAACCGAGTTTTGCTTCCCAAGCCTGCCACTGTGCTACACTTCCCGCCCCGCTCCGCCCCCGTCTAACTGTACAGAAAGCGGCGAGATGCATTTCCTTAGGAATCGACAAGCAGAACCGAAACTAACACTTCTAAACGAACAATGTCGGACACGTACAATTTGCGAATGAGTTCTGCCTTTTGTAAACTGAATGTATCAATAATTTGTCAATAAATCAGGTCGAAAAACGTCACTTGTCCGCCGGACAAGTCAATTGAAAGATCTACTTGTCCGATATTGTAAATAACACGTCCCGGACACACTTGTCCTGTTCCTCCGGCCCATGGAAAGGTAGTAGTTCCTGAAATCTAAAAAGAGCACCATGTGTAAAGAACTGATTAATGTATTCAATCAAAGTATTGAAATCCTGGAAAATGTTGAAACCCTTACCTGTCTATAAAGTATAGGGCAGAATGTCTAAATCCTACCCGGATACAGCCATGTTATTTTCTAATTGGCTGTTCGACAGCTTACATTCTTTTGATTGGTTGATGCGTGGCTACAGTGATTCTGTACTAGTTTGTTTACAAGATTGCGGCGCAACTTGGTGGGCGGTACCCTGGAAAGAAATCTCTGCGTGAGAAATACAAGGTGTGGCGTGTGAGCGTGTGAATGGAGTGGAATGCGTGTGTCTCACGCCAAATGCGTGAGACTTGAGAGCCCTGTTGTTACATCGTTTCAGATGTGATGTTTCAGTGTGCTCTTGATACGCCATTAAAACAGTAAAAACACGTTCAGTTTCCTTTTGCTTTTTGTGTCTCCTGTTCACCAAAAAATACCCAGGAAAAAGAAAGTAATCCAAAAGTAATCCAAAAGTAATCTGATTACGTTACTTTTTTAAGGCACGTAACTGTAACTGTATTCGGATTACTTTCAGAGCCATGTAATCAGTAATCAGTAACTGATTACATTTACAAAGTAACCCTCCCAACCCTGTGTATAATGTCTGTGTCTTTGACATTAGCGCTGCTAGCCACCTGTGCCCTGTACTACGAAGCCAGTTCAACATACCCTGGATATGTTTGAGTAACAAACAAACTAACAACAACAAACTAACACACGAGATCTCGCTAAGTGGTCCTACGACGCTGGTTATCAACTCGGTAAATCAAGCCAGGGTTTCTCTCTCCAGCTGAGAGCGCGTTCACGTCTAAGACACGAGTGGATCTGACTTTAATTACATTTGACTCGAGTGTTTCGTCAACATAATGTGTTGCTTAAAATAATACTTCGGCATACAGTATGTGACACTGTAAGTGTTGCACGGCCAGATACGGCTCAGCTGACTCAGATAAGGAAATATATGATATATTATGATATTATCTGATTGATGATGTAATATGAATGATAAGTGCGACACGTCGGCGTCTTCTCTGCATACGGCAGTTTAAACTGTATTTCCTTTATCCTGTAATATGACTTGAGAGATTTAAACTCCGCACACTGAGTTGATCTCTTTTCTATAGACGCCGGAGGCGGGCAGCGTCAGGTAAAAAAAGTTATTGAGCCTTCCCAAACCTGAGCCTCACGCGCCGCCTATGGGGGATGTGCTAGTGACTTATCCGACCGGCCCACTTCGGTACCGGCCCATCGGGATTTGTCCCGATGACCAGTCCGCCACTGCACCCAGCCCACGTAAACTGTCAAACGGTGGACCTAGTGTCCCGATCGGAGTGGGAATAATAATAATAATAATCCGTGCATTTTATCCATTAATTTCCCCAACATTGTGGTAAAAAAAACACACGTTTAATCCATGTTGGTGTACTACAACTACAAAAAGCATCGGTTTGTTTTCTCATCAGGAAATGCAGACCGTCACAAACAAACGATTTTTAATCATCATCCTCACGATCATTTAATGTATCATATGTTCGCCGCATTGACATGAAAGCACTAATACATGTAGTTTCATCCACTTGAGTTTACAACTACAAAAATAATCGATTTGTTTTTATATCACATCCTACGGGAGGAAATTCAGTAGCTCTCACTACCGATTTTTAATCTTAATGTAATCATCATCTTCACCACGATCATTTATGTTTATGTCGCCGAATTGACATGAAAGCACTGACACATATGAATATACTGTAGTCAACTTCATTAAAACGTTATTAACGTGCCTAAACTCAGTAATTCACCATTTCTACGCATGACAACACACTTTGTCCGTGTTTGGCTCTCTCGCCGCACAGTGAAGCGTTCCCGCATTGACGTCACTTCCGGCATCCCCCAAAACTTCAAAATGAGTCGAAGGAATTTCCCTGCGATGTTCGAAATTATTGATATTTAACGGAACAGTATCGCTTTTTCTTTTTTAAACTGACGGTTCGAGGTGACTAGTAGCCCAATATTTCATTGCACAACAGTTGTTGGGATGCTGTCACAGGCTCTTTAAAGCAGACTTTAGTTACACCTGAGTGAAATTCAGGGAAAGGTTATTGTCAAGTGCCAACAAAAAAAGATATTTGATTGTTGGTGCTTGAGAAGACTAAACATGTATCTGCAGATCTTTATAAAGTATATTCATTACTCGTTATTCTCTACTAATAGTTAACTAAAAACTGTATATAATTGCTATTTTGCACATCCTTTTCAAGATTTCCTAAGGTTTATTGACATATCATATACACAACTACAGTGTAGTTATGCAACAGTGCATTACAAGACATCTATCAATATGTGTGTATACCTCCACCATTAAACTGTCAAATGCTGCACATTTCTTATACTATCTACAGACATAAGAGTATAATTAAAGTGTATAATATCAATTAAAAGAAGTGCTTCAACATAGTTAACATTGCAGGAAAGCAATATATTAGACGTTAAGTACTTTGTCAGGCTTAATATATATATCCGTCGATAGATACCCCCAAAGCTTTTTTCTTATTTGAAAGAAGACCTAAAGTATTCTTTAATGTGTTAATAAAGGTTAATTAGTTTGTCTGTTTTGCATATCCTCATATTAATATCTTTGTACATCCAGCATTAAACTGTATTATTGTAGAGATCACTTACAGTATCTTCCTGATTTTTTATATTCTATATGTATATCATTGACCTTCTACTTTCCCCCTATGAAAGTATGTGCTCTTAATATTTGTTTCATCAAATAACATTATTCAACAAAAATAACATTATACAACAAAAATAATTCAATAACATGCTTTAACCACTAGGCGGTGCACACAAGGTACACACAGCATCAGAGGTTGCGCTAGACTTTTCCGCTGCCCGTCATTTTGACGGACAGGATCGGAAAACTTCCGACAAAATCCAGAATTACCCGTCGGCCTTTACACAACTCTGACGAGGGGGGGAAGCATGCTCGTGAACTGCCAACGGGGGGGGGGGGGGGACAGTTCACATGCGCCGTGTTATGCATGGCTGCTGCACCTCGCGGGAGCGTGCACAGCGTAAAGCCAAAACTCACAGACATTTCAATGATTTGTACGGCACAGTTAGGTTTGGAAACGGTATAATTTCCTTTTTGGAGGCCATGCATAACACAGCATAACACCGGAGCCTCGCTGCGGGGAAACTTTGGCGCTGTTCCGAGTTTGTTCTAATCTGTCAAAATGACGGACTGCTTTCAGATTTGTCCGTCATTGTTAAACAAAATCCGTCATTGACGGAAAATATTCGGTTAACGCGACCTCTGCACAGCATACTAATAATAACTTTGTATTATTAGTGTAGGACACTTAGGTATGTATAACATCTGAAGATGTGTAGTTTACTAGTTTTATTCATGTTTTTACATAATTTTACAGGATATTGCTATACTATTTCTCATGTTTTACTTCTACATATTAATATCTGATTTGTAAAACATCACAGACAGAAAGGTATATCCGTCATTTAATGGTAAGCTATTGCAATTGTGATTCCATAGAGTGTCTCCCATCACCCAAATCCCCTGACTATTCTCTCAACTCAGTATTTACATTCTTATATTCAAAGAAAATCGGTAATATCTTTAAAAACTATACTAAATCCTTTTCTATCAGCTGTGCACCGTTATGGTGTAAATATAACCTATCTACCAATTGGATCAAATATAAAAGTCAGCCGAATTATTATTGATACTGCAAGGAGACGTATTTTGTGAAAAGAAATGCAAGATGTTGTTTAATTGTTGATATATTTATGATCCACGTCACATATTGAGTTTTGGCGGCAGTTCTCCAGTTTGTCCAGAAATCTTCTCATCAGGGCTCTATAAATAAAGAACTACGGCAGATGTGTAATATTTAATGCAGCCGAACCGTGTATTACAATGCAGTTATGTGATGACTTCCAAAGAGAAAAGCAAGAACACTCGGAAGTATTATTTTTTGTTATGTTTTTGGATATCATATCGTATTAATATCATATCCCAACATGCATTGCTGCTAAAACATCCAATCACCAAGCTTCAAGCTGAGGATCTTGGGTAATCTGTTATGGGTGGTTTGTGGTGTGTATCGCTCGAAATGTCCCTTATCGGCCTACGTCTGTTTCCGGTGACTTTATTTACGGCTAACAAGCATGCTAAAAAGCTTATAGAATTAAACGAATAAATAAAAACAAGGATAATTGTGTGTTTTTGCTGAGTAAATAACAGTGTTATTTTGAAAAGAATAACAAATTAGAAGGGAAAAAAGATTTAAAAAAATACAGATTTCAGTATTTTGAGGCTCTGAGCCCCATTTCTTTTCCTCACAGACTGCAAAAAAAGTCAGACATTATAGGACTTAAAATAAAAATGAAAAAGATAAAACACTGGCATGTAATTTATGTTAGAATAAATAGAATGGTTTTGAATAATATATGAGAGTAAAATCTACGTCACTTTACAGCCACGCCCACTTTTGGGGAAACCAAGGCTGTCATTTGAACGGCGATCAAGCCTGAAGCCACAGAGATCTTCTTTTACTGTCCTTTCTTCTTAGAGGAAGTACCGAAACACGTAACTCTGGATTTGCTTTAATGTTTGAGGTGCAATAAACGACACAGCAGCTTTTTGGCATGTTACAGCCTCGCCTACTGATTTCAAATGTGTGCTCTAAAATGATATTTATAAATGACTATTATCATTATCATAAGCAAGACAATAAATGGCAAAGATATGTAGAAAATAAACGTATTTGAGATACGTTCATAAGAAACGTAATGTGGGAGAAAATACGTTTCTAGCTAAACGTAATAGAGAACGCAGTTTAGTTCTGTGGGAACGTCGTTTTTAGGAGACAGGGTTGCCATAATACATTCTGACGAAAAATACAAATTATTATGAATACAAATAAAATAAAAGAAGCCTCCCATGAGTTACTACAAGCTATAAAGTAGATTTTAAAAACGTTTTATAGAATAAAAGCTCACTGCAGGACGTTGTAGAAATGCGTGTGTGCACCACGACAAAGGAGCCTCATTCACTTTACATTGGGGTTGTTTGCGTGGTGAGGACACGTAAATGTAGCAAAGTTTGTGACTCCACCACGCAATGCGGTGTTAAGGAGTATTGGTTGAGTCACGCATTCTGGTGACATCAGGTTGGTCCAAGCCCAGAGCCTTGAGGTACACCTTGGTTGACTGAGGCCGAAGGGGAACTGCAGTCACTGATGGTGACAAAGTGTTTCCGGTTTGAGAGGTAGGACTCAAACCAGGCAAGAGCTGTGCGAATGACATACCTTTGAGGACAGGAGGGCTTTTGAGGACAAGGTCCATTCAAGGTTACACTTGAGGATTTAGTCACACTCTAACACAGAGGAATCACACATAATCAGGCCAAATAAATATAAAAAGGCACATGACTAAATCAATACTGTTTGGAAAATGATAACTGACATATGAAACTGTCTCAAATAAATGATTTGCTTGTTTTGTCCGTGCATTGGTGCAACAATATTGGGTTGTGCATGATTGCTGCGTGGTGCCTGGCACTGAGTGTCTGTGAGGATAGCAAGGTGAGGCAAGGTGACAGCAAGACACTCACCCCTGGACTTTGGGATCATTAGAGTCCGGATTGCTTTATAAGCTGCAGAACCTCACAAGCAGTGCCAAGTGGATTTGTAGATACAACAACAAACTCAGGTGAGATGATGAAGGATTGCCTCGGAGTAGCTTCTGAATTTCTTCTTTTTAAACTAAATCTCAGTGAACATGCTTTGCTAACTATCTTTGTATCTCCTTGTTATTAAGATATAAGAGCCATGAAGGTCCTTGTTGTGCTCGTCCTTGCCGTTTTCACTGGTGAGTATGGTGGAAAAATATCCCGTTTTGGAGCGTGACATCAACTGGTACGCTCAAATCAAAAGACTTCAAGGAAAAATATAGAATTGCAATGAGATTTTTGGACCATTGAAATCATTGGTCCACCCAGCAATTCCTTGGATGGGAAATTAACCGATTCACACACACATTAATACACTGGTGTGTACTGATATGGATTCTTGTATGGGTGACCACAGAAGGAGCCAGACTGTTCATCCTCTAACCTAATGCTCATTCACACACACTCACACATGCCTCTGGGATTTGGAAGTTAAGTATAGTGCCACTTTACCTCCTTCGGAATATTTTTTTTGTTAAAATACGTGAAAAAACTCTGAAATATTTTGAACCTTCCAACTGCTCAAAACTGTTTTTTCTGTCTGTTCAACAGGCTGCAATGCCAACATCTTATATGCTGATGTACCCAAGCCACAGATTGAATTGCTGACTGAGGCCTTCTGGGACTATGCCGCCAAGGCAACAGAGACAGCTGATGACACCCTCCAGATGATCAAGAAATCACCGTTTGGCCAGGGTGTCAAGTAAGTCTAGACAAGACCATTGTTACCATTGTCGACATTCTAATGATGCAAACAAAAAAAAGTATACTGCAAACTGATATGCAATTTTTCCTCACTGATTTCGAATTAAAGGTAAAATCCCATTTGTCTCGCTCCTTTCTAGTGACCATCTGGAAGAAACTAGATATGTGGCCGCACATTGTTTGCTCGCCATGCAGGAGATGCTTCCCCCTGCAACTATGGACATGCTCCACAAAGTCATCACAGAGGCCGAAGAGCTGAAGGGGCGTATGGAAAGGGAGCTGGCCGCTGCCAAGGAGATCATGAAGCCCTACACTGACAACATGAAGGTCCAGATCCAGCAGAGAGTGGAGCAGCTCAAACAGGAGCTGGCCCCCTATGCTGAGTCCATTGACACAGAGGCTGTGAGAGCCACCCTGGAGCAGAAGAGCGAGGAGCTGAAGCAGAGTGTGAAGGACCTGCAGGCTCAGCTCGAGCCCTACACTGATGACCTGAAGCTGAAGGTGGACCAGCACCTGCAGGACTTCCAGGAGTGTGTGGCCCCCGTGACCGAGTGGGTTCATGATCAAATGATCCAGAGAGCCGAACAGGTTCATGAAATGGCCGACTCATACGTTGAGGATCTGAAAGTAAGGCTAAACCCCTACGCCGAAGACCTCCGGGCCCGCCTCACCTCCCTCTACGAGGCCTACGACAAATCAACATAAGTCAACCTCCCCCTCACCTTAAAGGGAAAGTAACTGCATCAACAGAAACACAATAATCTGACCCCGGGACACAAAATGAACAAAACGACAACACAAGCTAACCAGTTATAGATCTTTTAAGAAAATAATGATTTGGGGGTTACGAACTGTGTTAGTAAATGAATGAAAAGTGAACGTAGATTGGTAGATTCTGAAAATCTGAAAAACAGATGTTTTTTCTGCATTGTGAAATCAGACTGGGGAAAGTGGACATGACAAACTAAAAAGACAAATTGAAGCAGTAAACACATTATGAGCTGCACTGAAGCTCATGAGTTTAAAGTGCATCACCTATAATTACTCGTGAAAGCAAGACAGGTGACAACATTTGGTAACTAAAGTGTACTGAAGAAATGTTGTGTAATATGCATTCTTAAGTAAGAAACTAATGATTGTATTCATAAAAAAAAAAAGAATCTACAGTTATATATTTGTCACACATCATTCTGAATAATTTACGAATGTATGAAAATGAAGTTATTTTTAAAAGAACAACATATTAAAGGAGACTGGCATGTTTTTCATAAATTAGTCACTCTGCATCTCCTGTCCACAAGTGAAACCAACATGTACTCAACACGTTGGATCAAGATTGTTTAAATAAACAAGTTGTACAAATATTAAGTTGTGTTTACTACAGAGGGCTACACAGGGTTTTGTCTGAGACTTAATTAGCAAGGTTTAGAGGTTCTGTAAGGTATTGGTTTTTAAAGTCTTGACGGAGCCAGGATAGTTCTTATCCCTGATTTCAGACTTTGTACTGTAGCATCATTTTAAAACCCATGCATGATGAGAGTGGTATTAATCTTCTTATTTATATATATATATATATATATATATATGCAAGAGTGCTAACCAACGTACTTCTTGTGTGCAGCAAATCCTTAGATTATGTCATTACCGGTAGCAATGAATATTTTTTTTGTAAAAGCACATTGTTTCAGGAGGGTCAGGCCGATTGTCGAACCTCAGATTGAGGAGGAACAATGCGGATTCCGTCCTGGTCGTGGAACGACGGATCAGCTTTTTACTCTCGCAAGGATCCTGGAGGGGGCCTGGGAGTACGCTTATCCGGTCTACATGTGTTTTGTAGACTTGGAGAAGGCGTATGACCGGGTTCCCAGGGAGTTACTGTGGGAGGTGCTGCGGGAGTATGGGGTGAGGGGGTCTCTACTCAGGGCCATCCAATCTCTGTACTCCCAAAGCGAGAGCTGTGTCCGGGTCCTCGGCAGTAAGTCGGACCCATTTCCGGTGAGGGTTGGCCTCCGCCAGGGCTGCGCTTTGTCACCAATCCTGTTTGTAATATACATGGATCGGATTTCGAGGCGTAGTCGTGGGGGGGGGGGGTCTGCAGTTCGGTGGACTAAGGATTGCACCACTGCTTTTTGCAGATGATGTGGTTCTGATGGCTTCATCGGTCTGCGACCTTCAGCACTCACTGGATCGGTTCGCAACCGAGTGTGAAGCGGCTGGGATGAGGATCAGCACCTCCAAATCTGAGGCCATGGTTCTCAGCAGGAAACCGATGGACTGTCCACTCCAAGTAGGGAATGAGTCCTTACCCCAAGTGAAGGAGTTCAAGTATCTCGGGGTCTTGTTCTCGAGTGAGGGATCAATGGAGCGTGAGATGGGCCGGAGAATCGGAGCAGCGGGAGCGGTATTGCAGTCGCTTTACCGCACCGTTGTGACGAAAAGGGAGCTGAGCCGGAAGGCAAAGCTCTCTGTCTACCGGGCCATTTTCGTTCCTACCCTCACCTATGGTCATGAAGGATGGGTCATGACCGAAAGAACGAGATCGCGGATACAAGCGGCCGAGATGGGTTTCCTCCGCCGGGTGGCTGGTGTCTCCCTTAGAGATAAGGTGAGAAGTTCGGTCATCAGGGAGGGACTCGGAGTTGAGCCGCTCCTCCTTCGCGTCGAAAGAAGCCAGTTGAGGTGGTTCGGGCACCTAGTTAGGATGCCACCTGGGCGCCTCCCTAGGGAGGTGTTCCAGGCACGTCCAGCTGGGAAGAGACCAAGGGGTAGACCTAGGACCAGGTGGAGGGATTATATCTCTTCGCTGGCCTGGGAGCGCCTTGGGATCCCCCAGTCAGAGCTGGTTGATGTCGCCAGGGAAAAGAAAGTTTGGGGCTCTCTGCTGGAACTGCTACCCCCGCGACCCGACCACGGATAAGCGGGAGAAGATGGATGGATGGATGGACAATCATGAGTAAGAATGCATATTACACAATGTTTCTTCAGGATGCTTTAGTCACCAAATGTTTTCACCTGTCTTGCTTTAACGAGTAATTATAGGTGATGCACAGTAAACACATGAGCTTCAGTGCAGCTCATAATGTGTTTACTGCTTGAATGTGTCTTTCTTTGTTCCCCATGTCCACTTTCCCCAGTCTGATTGTACAATGCAGAGGAGAAGAGGGGCCATTGATCCAGATTGATTTTCATTTGAAATACACCCAAAACCTTCCAATTTAACTTCATTATAAATCAGGGCTGTGTGTGAGCTTGGAGGGTTAACGGTGAGTGTGTGACAGCTGGGGGCAAAACACAGGAATGTTGTTTGCCATGGGGTAAGGCAGCGTGGGAGCGACCTGGCAGCAGGGATGGAGACACAAAAAGGAAAACTAAAAAACAAGGTGGAAGCACGAGGAGTTTCAGACTTACAGAGACAAATCTGAACATGCCCTCTCCCAGACCCATAACGGAATCTTACAAGGGTGTGGAAGGGGAAGCTAGATTTTGCAACCAGATACTGAACAAACAAGAAAGGATTTGTACTCCACTCTTTTTTATGTGGAGTTTATAGAGAAAGTCCCTCTTTATAACTGTCAAAAGTGAAATTCATGCATTGAAAAAGGCTGCTGTCCTGCATACATCTGTACAAGATAACATGCTGTAACTCCATATGTTCAGCAGGTGGCACTAATTCTCTTCAAAGAATAATTATGAAGTAATACAAAAAGTCTATAATGATATTCGGCACATCGTTTCTATTTCCATTACAACATTTAAACAGTCTTATTGTTGTGTTTTATTTTTTACATAAATATGAAGTAGATCAATTGTGGGTACTTGCCTTGATTTGCAAGAAAACATTTTACATCATCAAACCTAATTTCACATCTTTGTAAAGAACACAAAAGACTTAATAATAATACTAATAGATTTAATTTGTTAGCGCTTTTACAGGTGCTCAAAGACGCTTTACAGATATAGTGAAGATAAAATAAAATAAAGGAACAACAAATAAATATATAGTTAAAGTTAAAGTCAAATAATACAAAAACAATCACACATTAAAAGCCAGATTGAGGAGGTGAGTTTTTGTAAGTTTTTTTAAGGTGGTGAGGTCAGTGCAGTCTCTGATGGGTTGTGGGAGTGAGTTCCAGAGGGAGGGGGCAGCGACGGAGAAGGCTCTGTCCCCCCAGGTCCGGTGATTGATGCGGGTGGGGATGGATAGGAGGTTGGCTTCTGATGAGCGGAGGCAGCAGGAAGGGGTGTGGTGGTGCAGCAGGTCTGTGAGGTAGGGGGGGGGGCTGATTGTTGAGGGCTTTGTGAGTAATCAGGAGGATTTTGAAGTTGATTCTTTGACGGACGGGGAGCCAGTGGAGGTTCTGGAGGACGGGAGTGATGTGGTCTCGGGAGCGGGTATGGGTGAGGAGGCGGGCTTGCAAGTTTATGTTTCAAATGTTAACATTATATCCATAAAATAGGAAGAGACAACACTTAATATGACGTATTTATATTTTTAATGTACTTCATATACTTAAAACATCTATAACTGGTTAGCTTGTGTTGTCGTTTTGTTCATTTTGTGTCCCGGGGTCAGATTATTGTGTTTCTGTTGATGCAGTTTATTTCCCTTTAAAGGTGTGGGGGAGGTTGACTTATGTTGATTTGGCGTAGGCCTCGTAGAGGGAGGTGAGGCGGGCCTGGAGGACCTGGGCGTAGGGGTCCAGCTTTACTTTCAGATCCTCAACGTATGGGGCGGCCATCTTTTGCACCTGATTGGCTCTCTGAATCAGCTGACGGTGAACCTTCTCGGTCACCGGGGCCATGCGCTCCTGGAAGTCCTGCAGGTGCTGGTCCACCTTCAGCTTCAGGTAATCGGTGTAGGGCCCGAGCTGAACCTGCAGGTCCTTCACACTCTGCCTCAGCTTCTCGCTCTTCTGCTCCAGGGCGGCTCTCAGGGCCTCGGTATCAAGGGACTCAGCATAGGGCGCCAGCTCCTGTTTGAGCTGCTCCACTCTCTGCTGGATCTGGGCCTCCATGTTGTTGGTGTAGGTCTCCAGGACAGCGGCCAGCTCCCTTTCCAATCGCCAAGACTCTCTGTTGACTTTGTGGATCATGTCCTTAGTTGCAGGCGGAAGCTGCTCGTGCACGGCGGAGGCAAAATAGAAGGCCGCCATGTACCTGCTTATCAGAAGGTTACTAGAAAGGAGCGAGAACAATGGGATGTTACCTTTAATTTGAATTCAGTGAGGAGAAATTGCATATCAGTTTGCAGTATACTTTTTTTTGTTTGCATCATTAGAATTTCGACAATGGTAACAATGGTCTTGTCTAGACTTACAAGACATGCTTGCCAAACTGTGAGTGATCGATCATCTGGAGGGTGTCATCAGCTGTCTCTTTTGCCGTTGCGACATAGTCATGGAAGGCTTCAGTCAGCAATTCAATCTGTGGCTTGGGTGCATCAGCATAGAATATGTTGGCATTGCAGCCTGTTGAACAGAAAGAAACATATTTTGAAGAACAGTTGGAAGGTTCAAAATACTTCAGAGTTTTCAGGTATTTTAACCCAACAAATATTCAGAAGGAATCCAAATCCAAATTTGTGGAGGAAACTTCTGTGTAGCAATGCAGTGGGAGTCACCGACTCATGAAGGAGACACGGGACAAGCAGGAGTTCTGATGTCAAACACTGATATTTAATACAAGCATCGGCCGGAGAAATTCACATCACAAGTCACACTGCAAGGTTCTGACTGCACGGGTGGTTTGCCATGTCAAATCTGATCAGCCTCACATCTTGGTAGACCTTTTAACTAGTTTACAGAGACTCAAATCCACATATTGGGGATGGGCATAGACATCTACAGACACAGGAGATGTCTCTCACATCTGTGGAGCATACAAAGCCAGTGCTCTCACACTCGCAAAACCCCCCTATGCCCTGCAGGTCAGGCCATAAAACCTAGTATCAACATACGACTGTGTTACGTTCCCTCTTTGCTAGGGATAAGGAAGGGAAACGACACGACCAGTTTGTAATTGGTATTGGTTACCGGTGGTTTTATTGGTAACGGCAAACTGAGCAAAACGTTGCACACAAACAGCTTGGCCCAACAACGGGTCAAGCTGTCACTAGTTCACAAAAGGGTCTCCAAAAGAGAGTAGCCCAGTACTATACAAAAGAAAGAAAATACCTCACTTCTAAAGTGGAAACAAACAACAAAACGGGACTGTGAGCAAACACAGCTGGTGCGGGTCTACAGGTGCTAATCACCTGGCTCTACGCAATATACACACAGGAATGCTGATCTACAGGTGCTAATCACCTGGGTCTAAGCTGTTTCACAAGGTAACTATCCTAAGTGCGGTTCTACAGGAGCTAAGCAACCTGGATCTACGCAACACACACACACAAACCCTACACTAAACACAGAATACCACGACACACTGCGAACCAGGGTGCTCGCACAGAACCCTACCGAATACACTGCTAGTCAGTCTACAGAAGCACAGAATACACACTGCTAGTCAGTCTACAGAATCACAGAATACACACTGCTAGTCAGTCTACAGAAGCACAGAACGAAAGCTTTGTCACAATGAGAGGGTTGAGGCGTCTGTCACACAATACAGAGCCTCCAGGGTGTTGTCCGTGCTCAGCCTTTATACTCCTCCCCAGCAGGTGTGCGCCGGCTGTGCGCTGCGATTGGCCGACGTCACTCCAATCCCCATCTTCAGAGGCGGACCAGGAGATGGGCAGCCAATGATGTTGGCGCAACCACACAGCTCATTTACATGAACACACACACAGCTGAAAACACTCACAGGCAGATTAAAGAGCAGACAACAGCATCCGTAACACCCCCCCCCCTTAAAACACAAACCCCACAGGGTTTTTGTGAACCATAACACCTCACAACACCATGACCACAGAACACATCACTCCAGTCTGGACAGAGCATCTGCGAACACATTTTCTGAACCTTTCTTGTGGCAGATTTGCAGGTTGTAGTCCTGGACGATCAGAGCCCACCGCATGAGACGCTGATTGTGGTTGTACATGCGGGACAAAAAGACAATGGGGTTATGATCGGTAAACACTGCAACCGGCAAAGAACTAGACCCGACATAAACCTCAAAGTGCTGGAGAGCTAACAACAAAGCAAGGGTCTCCTTTTCAATGGTAGAGTAGCGTACCTGGTGTTTGTTGAACTTACGGGAGAAATAGCAGACAGGATGATCAACTCCCGCCGCATCTTCCTGCAGTAAAACAGCACCGGCCCCCACTGCACTAGCATCCACCTCGAGTTTAAAGGGCTTCGCAAGATCGGGAGCAGCGAGCACAGGAGCGTGACTCAAAAGTGTCTTTATACACTCAAATGCATGCTGGCACTCAGGGGTCCAAACATAATCCACCTTGGGACTTATCAACCTAGTTAGGGGTTGGGCTACAGTGGAGAAGTTGCGGCAGAAGCTGCGGTAGTAACCTGCCATGCCGAGGAAACGGCGGAGATCACTCCTGGTGCCGGGCACCGCACATTCAGCCACCGCAGTAACCTTAGCCTCCACTGGTCTGACTTGGCCTTGCCCAACCTGCTTTCCTAAATAGGTGACGTAGCCTTACCAAATTCACATTTGGCCAGATTCAAAGTAAGAGACGCCTGTGCGAGCCGGGTGAATACCTGCCCCAGGATCTTCATGTGCATCTCCCATGTGGGCGTGTACACAATGAGATCATCCAAATATGCGTTACAATTGCTTATTCCGGAGAGGACAGTATTCACCAATCTTTGAAATGTAGCGGGAGCGTTACACATACCAAACGCCATGACTGTGTACTGCAGAAAACAGTCAGGTGTAGCGAAAGCGGAAATTTGTGAGGCACGGTCCGTTAAAGGTACCTGCCAGTAACCTTTAAGTAGGTCCAATTTACTGACAAATTAGCGGAACCTAAATTGTCGATGCAATCCTCCATTCTCGGCAATGGGTAGCAATCTGTCACCGTAACAGCGTTCACCTTACGGTAGTCCGTAATAAAGCGCGGGAACCATCAGATTTCGCCTCTACCAGACACGGCGAACACCATGGGCTAGAGCTCTGTGTCGCCAGGCCATTTGCTACAAGATAGTCAGCCTCCTGTTTCATAAGTGCGCGTTTGGTCGGGTTGGCACGGTATGGATGCTGTTTAATCGGCCTCGCGCCCTTTACATCGATGTCATGCGTTATCACATTAGTTTGTGTCGGGACATCATGGAAAAGGCTCGGGAATCGATCCACCAACTGGGTTATGTCATGCTGCTGGGCCTCCTGCAGATGACCTAACACAGTGGGCAATGTCTTTACCATCTCCGAGTTGCACAATCGAGCACCCGGCTGGTGATGTGAGCGCATTACCAAACCGTCGTCAGACGGGCCGGAACTATCTACCACTATTAACGCCGAAACAGCTACTCTTTGATTCTCCGAGCCGGCAGGCTGGCTATCAGCGGCGGCGCGGGAATGGTAGCGTTTCAACATATTAATATGACAGACGCGCGTTTTGCGCCGTCTCTCCGGAGTACAAATAACATAATCCGTGTCACTAAGACAATCGTGGATTTTATATGGACCGAGGAATTTGGCTGAGAGCGCAGAGCGCAGAGCCGGGGATAGGTAATAGTGCGAGGACCTTGTCACCTATTTCAAAGTGCCTAGGGACAGCGGCACGGTCATAGTTACGCTTCATGACAGCTTGTGAAGCGGAGAGCGACTCTCTAGCGAGTGAATTTGCTCGGTGCAAACGCTCACGGAACTGACTAACGTAATCTAATACGTTTTTATCAGGAGGACTATCAGCCGAAAGAAACTCATCGTGTAGGATTTTAAGTGGACCGCGGGGCGTATGGCCGAAGACGAGCTCCGCGGGACTGAATCCTAATGACTCCTGAACAGCTTCACGGGCTGCGAACAAAACGAAAGGAATTCCCTCATCCCAATTTTTTTCTGTCTCCATACAGTATTTTCGCAGCATGCTTTTTAAGGTCTGATGCCACCGTTCTAATGCCCCCTGCGACTCGGGATGATACGCACTAGATATCACATGTTTAACCTGCAGTGTTTGGAGGACCTGTTTGAACAATTTAGATTTAAAATGTGTCCCTTGGTCACTCTGGATTACTCGCGGAATTCCAAATGTAGAAAAGAACTTCGTCAAGGCCTTAACTACAGATGTTGAAGTAATGCTACGCAGCGGAATCGCTTCCGGAAAACGAGTCGACGTACACATTATCGTGAGTAAATACTGTTGACCTGTTTTCGTACGTGGTAAAGGACCAACACAGTCTATCAACACCCGGTCAAAGGGCTCACCTATAGCAGGTATGGGATGTAACGGAGCCTGCGGAATTTTTGATTAGGCTTACCGACAACCTGGCACACATGACAGCAGCGGCAGAAGCTAGAGACATCTTCTTCAAACCTGGCCAAAAGAAATGCTTCAGAT
The DNA here is from genome assembly GCF_902827115.2 of Pseudochaenichthys georgianus. Lineage (NCBI taxonomy): Eukaryota > Metazoa > Chordata > Actinopteri > Perciformes > Channichthyidae > Pseudochaenichthys > Pseudochaenichthys georgianus. The sequence continues at coordinate 37,662,921 of NC_047518.2, read as the reverse complement.
TATTTGGTAGGTTTTTGTCACGCCCAAGTGTCCCGACCATTGACTTTCATGCGCTACAGATAGCACATGTTGACGGTATGGCACCGGCACGACTACTTGATGCACTACACTCCAGTCAGCTTCAGCAGTAGCAGTGAGGGACCATTGGCGCACTAATATCTCCTTATCCAACACATAAGCCACCTTCTCACCCCTTGCTTTGTCATTACTCACCACCTGCTCGAAACACTTCGCAAGCGTCGGATCCGCCCTCTGCGCGGCGAGTAACCGCTCTCGGGTTACCGGGAGTGTGGAACCGTCAACGGCTGGGCTGGCAGGTTGCGCTGCCGCGGCGGTCATAGCAGGGAGAACGGAATTCGCCACTACTGGCTTTTCCTCCGGCATTTTTCATCTGTAAACAGGGTCCCAAACATAGTATCATTTAGCGACACCTCCGAGTCACTCTTATGCGCCTGCGCGCGGGTGACAGCACAAATGGGGAAAATGTGAGCATTTGTGGCCTCAGACAACACAGTCTGAGGAGAATCCAATATTTCAAGTGCAGGAGTTACCTTACCTCCTGCGATGTCGTTTCCCATTAAAAGGACTATACCCCGTATAGGTAATGCTGGGCACACAGCAACAGGGAAAAATCCAGTAATTAATTTTGACTGTATGTGTACATTGTGTACGGGACGGGGCACGTAACCCATTTCAATGCCACATAATAGTGATCCATACCCACACGCTGACTTGTCTGAGAATGGCAGAGCCGAGGCAACAATCACTGACTGTGAGCCTCCAGTGTCTCGTAGGATGCGGACGGGTCTCTGATCGTCTGACTCACCTGTTAGTGATATCAACCCATCGAACACAAAAGGCTTAAAACAGGGATCTATTTCTTCCTCAGTGTCAGGTGTGGAAATACTGAGTGATTTAGTGTTGATTAAGCCGATGCCTTTCGGCCTGGTCACATTTGGTGACTGCTCCTTCCGCTTCAGAATTAGGCAATTATTAATAAGATGCCCAGGCTGATGACAATAGTGACACTCTCTCTCCTCTTTGTTCCTCGTGAATACTCTCGCTGGCTGACCAACAGGTGCACCCGGCATGCGGCGAGAGTTCTCAGCAATAGCCGGAGAAAACACCGTTTTATGCATTAGCACATATTCGTCTGCCAGTACAGCAGCTGCGGAGAGAGATTGCACTTTCTGATCATTTATATGCCCCACAATACGGTCAGGCAATCCTCTCTTAAATTCCTCCATCAGTATTATTCTTTAAAGGCAGAATACTCTGCAGCGTCACATGATTCAATCCATTTATGGAGCAACATCCCCTTCTCCCTGGCATACTCGACATGTGTTTGATTAGCCCCCTTTCTGTGATTCCGGAACTTCTGCCGATAAGCCTCGGGAACTAACTCGTACACCCTAAGTATGGCACGCTTCACCAGGTCATAATTTAGGCTGTCCTCCACTGAAAGAGCAGCAACCGCCTCCTGAGCTCTCCCGTGAAGTTTACACTGCACTAACAGAGCCCAGGCGTCAGCCGGCCACTGTAATGCCGCTGCCATGCGTTCAAACGCACCGAAATACGCATCCACTTCAGTCTCACGGAAAACCGGCACCAACGCAAAACATTTTCCTACATTGAAGGCAGGTGGATGAGAAGGAAGTGAAAAGCTTTCTCTAGGATTGCCAACAACACCGGATGCGCGCAGTTCGGAGTCTAGCTCCATCTGCCGTATCCGGATCCGGACTTCCTTATCTGCCTCGATTTTCCTTATTTCCAACTGGAACTGCCTGTCTTGCTCCCTGTCTTTAGCCTCTAGCTGAAGCCGGGCGAGACGGATTTTTTGTTTATTCCCTTCCCGGGAATCTGTGCTGCCCACAGGAGAGGATGACGGCGTGAGCGATGCCTCACACGAATCGCCCCCCTCGCTGTCATCACTATTTTCCTCGGTACCTACAAACTTCGCCGCCTGCCTCTGACTTAACGGGTCTTCAGCTACCACATCAGACACTGGGAGCTCAACCGGTACAGCCGGTACCAATAACTATTTTTTCACCATCTCTTCCACCACCAATGCCTTCAACTCTTTCTTTAATATCTGCCGACTTACCACAAGACTGAAGTGCCGCGCTATCTCCATTAGATCGTCCTTTTTACATCGGTCCAGCTGCTCATAGCACGGCCAGACCAAGAACGCTTCTATGTCGAACGGTGCCATACCTGAGTGTACCGCCCACACGTTTTACCAAGTTTTTAGCCACAATACAACCACCTATAACCCCAGGAATTGAGTTAAAGATCCCGGACGAGCCCCCACGTGTTACGTTCCCTCTTTGCTAGGGGTAAGGAAGGGAAACGACACGACCAGTTTGTAATTGGTATTGGTTACCGGTGGTTTTATTGGTAACGGCAAACTGAGCAAAACGTTGCACACAAACAGCTTGGCCCAACAACGGGTCAAGCTGTCACTAGTTCACAAAAGGGTCTCCAAAAGAGAGTAGCCCAGTACTATACAAAAGAAAGAAAATACCTCACTTCTAAAGTGGAAACAAACAACAAAACGGGACTGTGAGCAAACACAGCTGGTGCGGGTCTACAGGTGCTAATCACCTGGCTCTACGCAATATACACACAGGAATGCTGATCTACAGGTGCTAATCACCTGGGTCTAAGCTGTTTCACAAGGTAACTATCCTAAGTGCGGTTCTACAGGAGCTAAGCAACCTGGATCTACGCAACACACACACACAAAACCCTACACTAAACACAGAATACCACGACACACTGCTAACCAGGGTGCTCGCACAGAACCCTACCGAATACACTGCTAGTCAGTCTACAGAAGCACAGAATACACACTGCTAGTCAGTCTACAGAATCACAGAATGAAGGCTTTGTCACAATGAGAGGGTTGAGGCGTCTGTCACACAATACAGAACCTCCAGAGTGTTGTCCGTGCTCAGCCTTTATACTCCTCCCCAGCAGGTGTGCGCCGGCTGCGCGCTGCGATTGGCCGACGTCACTCCAATCCCCATCTTCAGAGGCGGACCAGGAGATGGGCAGCCAATGATGTTGGTGCAACCACACAGCTCATTTACATGAACACACACACAGCTGAAAACACTCACAGGCAGATTAAAGAGCAGACAGACAGCAGCAGGGATGGTCGTAAATGTCAACACACAAAATAAGGTTAAATGTCTAGGAGTAAAGACAAAATTAATCCCTAACAAAATCCAAGAGGCATGTGTGAGTGCGTGTGAATGAGCATTAGGTTGGATGATGAGTAGTCTGGCTCCTTATATGGTCACCCATACAAGGTTTCATATCAGTACACATGTATTACTGTGTGTGTGAATCGGTTAATTTCACATCCAAGGTTATTCAAAAGTGATTTGAGTGGTCCAATAATCTCATTGCAATTCTATATTTTTCCTTGAAGTCTTTTAACTTGAGTGTTACGCTCCAAAACAAATAGGGATATTTTTCCACCATACTCACCAGTGAAAACGGCAAGTACGAGCACAACAAGGACCTTCATGGCTCTTATATCTTAATAACAAGGAGATAAAAAGTTAGCAAAGCATGTTCACTAAGATTTAGTTTAAAAAGAAAAAATACAGAATCTACTCTGAGCCAATCCTTCATCATCTCACCTGAGTTTGTTGTTGTATCTGAAAATCCACTTGGCACTGCTTGTGTTGAGCTGGTGAGGTTCTGCAGCTTATAAAGCAAGCCAGACTGGGAATGATCTCAAAGTCCAGGGGTGAGTGTCTTGCTGTCACCTTGCCTCACCCTGCTATCTTCACAGACACCACACAGCAATAAAGCACAACTCCAGATTGTTGCACCAATGCACAGACACACCAAGCAAATCATTTATTTTAAACAGTTCCATATGTCAGTTATCTTCTACCAAACAGTATTAATTTAGTTATGTGCCTTTTTATATTTATTTGGCCTAAATATGTGTGATACCTCTGTGTTAGAGTGTGACTAAATCCTCAAGTGTAACCTTAAATGGGCCTTGTCCTCAAAAGCCCTCCTGTCCTCAAAGGTATGTCAGTCACACAGCTCTTGCCTTGTTCGAGTCCAACCTCTCGAACTGGAAACACTTTGTCACCATCAGTGACTGCAGTTCCTCATCGACCCCAGTCAACCAAGGTATACCACAAGGCTCTGTGCTTGGACCCCTCCTCTTCACCATTTACATGCTCCCACTTGGTCAAATCCTCCGCCACCATGGTCTCAGCTTTCACTCATATACTGATGACACACAGCTCTATCTCTGCACCAAACCATCCACTCAGCTCCCCCTTCAACCCCTTGTCAATGGCCTACAGCAGGGGTAGGCAAGTAAGTCTGGCCGTGGGCTAATTTTTTGCTGTGCCGCAAGATGGCTGGCCAGAACATAATCAAAGCCTAATTCAAGGAATTGATTTTGGTAAGAGTGCGCAGCGCCCCTGTTCCCCGGTTCAGAAAAAACTCTGATATCGCTGATGACCCTCCCCATCAACACTTTGATGCGCAGTCAGATCCACTGATTGGTTCACTGATGATATAGGAGCCCAATCCAGAGCCTCTGGCTAGACCCGCCCAAAGGGCCCCATTTCAGTCCCAAAGCCAGGGCTATTATCTGTATTTTAACAGACTTATCTTTTAAATTGAGGTGTATTTATTGTTCTCTTCAAAGTTTATTTTTCCCTGAAATTGTAGGGAGGATGGTCCTCCCTTTCCTCAATGGATGAGCCTCCACTGAGTTAACTAGAGTTATTAACTAGCTAGCAGTGTTATTTAACGTACTTTTATTCTGATAAGTATTGTCATGTTCTCTGGGTTTTTGGCATTTATTTGAGTGTTTGCACATTTGAGAGGTTTGAGGGGCAACAGAGGACGCATGGACAACTGGAATCCTTTTTCCTTTTCTTTATTCAAACTTTTCAAGGACACATTATGATTCTTTCAGGTTGAAAACCTTTAAAAAATACCAAACGACAAAATAAATCAATTACAGCATTTTGCTTTGCAATTTAATATATTATAACCTAAATTAATCAGTAACCAAGTATTTTACTCAAACTCAATGTATTTAATAGTTAAATAAGTACTTTAATTGACCTGGTTCCCCCCAATTTGCCATATGTGACCCGCTCTATCGAAATCAGTCGAAAGTCGCAACGGCTCATTTCAAAATAAACGTGGATTTGTGTAAAAAACTAGTTTTTCGGGGTTCGGGTGTTTTGTTTGATTTTAAAATAAACAAAGTCTTGGGTTTCAGAATATGACATTTTTATTTCCAAAATCACATGATAAATACATGTTTGAAGCGTGTAAAGGGAAGATGACAGCTCTCCCTCGCCACTCTCTTCCACAGCGCCGCTTCCACTCCCTCCGCTGACATTATGAATGTAAGCGGATATTTCGGGACAGAATTTATTTTACCGGACACATTTGAAACTTACTGGTCATGTTTCAATAATAATAATAAGAATGGTGTAGCAGAGTTTCCGTTAGCAGGTAATCACCGGACTATGACCGGATATGCTGATGTTTAAAACTCAGTTAATGGGGCTCATTTTTATATTGCTTCAGTTTATAATCGTTACAGATCGAAAAGTTCAGATTCATTTTTCAATAAATGATTCCACAAACAACAAACAACATTGTGAAGGAAAGTTCTGATCAGCAATGTGAATGGAAGAAATAGAAGACTGGGGTCCACTTTACATCAAACATCGGTGTTTATTGAGAGTCTACGGCCGGAGCATTGGCAAGGTTTCCACACGACTTCCTCATGTAAATCCCAAGCCAACACTCAGGATTACACAGAACACAGCGCAATTCTACACAGAGAATATAGGAGTGGCCTATATTCGTGCTCTTTCTATCCTAATCGATATCACACATGTCAAGGACAAAGAAAGTCTGTTAAAGTCATCTGCGCGCATGGTCCACACTCCCCCACAGGAAGGCAGGACCTTTGACCTGTGCCCTGCTCTAAGTTGCAGGCAGGACACATAGGAAAACACTAAAATTCTCCCCTGCACAGATATCATTAAAAGATTCTCTAACAAACCTAATTATTACATTCAAACAAACTACTTGTAGAAGATGAAGTAGGCTACATTATTCAAAAGTTTACATTAACTTTGAATAATAACACGGGAGAAACGGATGCTCTCTTTTCCCCTCTCCCTCCTTCTCTCTCCTGACAGCCCGTCAGTTTCTCAAGCAACTCGCTAAACAGTGGGCGGGGCTTCAGGTGAGTATGCAGAGCTGCATGTCTCCGTCAGACTCAGCAGCTGATCTGATCTCTCTCTCGGGTCCGGTTATACTTCACTCGCATTTATGTCCATATCGATCAGATCCAGCTCTCCTGATCGGCCTTTAATGAGGGCACCGAACAAACTATTAAGAGTGAATATTGGCCGATAATGACCGGCGGCCGATCAATCAGCGGCTGTTGTAAAAAAATAAATAAATAAATAAATAAATCTCAAAATAATATTTTATTAGTGATTCTCAAGATTACGGGCCAAATATTATTGCTGGCGGGCCAACAATGGCCCGCGGGCCACCTGTTGCCAACCCATGGCCTACAGGATATAAAATGGATGTCATCAAACCTGCTCAAACTAAAGAGCTATATAACAGAGCTCATGATTGTGGCTCCCAAGGCGCAGCTCCGGAAGGTCGGAGATCTGCTCCTCTCCATTGACGGCTGCTCCATCTCTCCGTCCACTGAAGTCCTCAACTTGGAAGTCATCCTGGATACCACCCTCTCCTTCCAAGCTCACATCAAATCTGTCACCAAATCTGCTTTCTACCACCTCAAAATCATTTCCAGACTCCGGCCTTCACTCTCTGACTCCGTGGGAGAAACACAGCACGCTTTCATCACCCCCCGCCTCGATTATTGCAATGGAGTCCAGTTTGGGGTTCCCAGCAAAGCCCTGGAGAGGCTACATTACATCCAGAACTCTGCTGCCAGGCTTCTCACCCGCACCAAACCCTGGCAACACATCACCCCCACCCTAATCCACCTTCACTGGCTGCCGGTCAAGTTCCGGATTCAGTACAAAACACTCCTCCTCACTTACAATTCTCTCCATGCCCTCGCCCCCCAGTACTTATCGGACCTCCTCCATCCCTACATGCCTTCCCGGAGTCTGCGGTCCTCAGACACGGGCCTGCTCTCCATTCCCCGCTCTCCGCTGCGAACTGTTGGTGACCGGGCGCTCAGTGTTGCGGCCCCCACCATCTGGAATACACGGAAAGATCCGCAATGCTGCTTCCCTGGACTTGTTCAAGTCATCATTAAAAACTCACCTGTTCACCATGGCCTTTGACCCCTAACCCATCACAGTCCCCCTGCTTCTGATCCTACTGCTATTTATTTCATTTAAAAGGTTTTACTTTATTATTTGCCCCTTTTGTTTGTTTGTTTGTTTGTTTGTTTGTTTGTTTGTTTGTTTGTTCACCATATAAAGCGGCCTTGGGTCCCTTAAAGGCGCTTTGTACAAATTGAATCTATTATTATTATTGTAATCACTTTTATGTTATTTCTGCGTCGCCACAGATAACACTTTGCCAATAATGGTAAAATCCCTCTCCTTATGTCTCTGATGTCCAGCTCTGATTAGATTTATAGTGGTTGATTTATTGTCACTATTAGTTTGCCATGTTGCCAACCAACGTCACAGCTTATGGTTCTAGTCTGTGTCATGCTATGAGTCCTATGAGTCAGTTTGGCCAAAGGTCTGCAGACAACAACACCGTCAGCTTTCAGAGAACAAAGTAGCCTCAGTTTCACACAGGGCATACTATATTTGCAACATTTTAGTTTCATCAATTTTTTCTATAGACAGGTCAATCTCCTACTCATAATGGTTAAGACCTGAAAATGTAACATTTTAATGAAACGATTGTTATAATTGTCACAATGAACACATTCCCGTATTAATGTTGATGGAATATCTCTTTGTCAAAAAACTCAAACTTCATGGGAGATACAGTATTTTGTTCATAATGTAATAGGTCAGAACAGCAAACTTGTGAAGTTGGGTTGTAATGTGTGTATATCCAGCAGCAATTGTGACTGAACTGGGTGGGTAATAGCCTGCTGCAGACATGATGACATGATCGTCAAGAAAATGGAACTATAACTTCCCTATTCCCAGTAAGAGCTTACTACTTTATCTAAAACTGGCTCTAATCCATGTTGCCTGGCTGTGTTTTGTTTCTAAAAATTGCTTGCTACCTGTAGAAATTAATAGACATTGTTGATTGTATTTATTTGTTTTAATGTTGTGGAGTGGTATTGACTCTTTATTTAATATGTTACTGTACTTTTGTTTTCTGCTTCTTGTTGCTCTGCATTGCTTCGGTATTGTCCTGAGAACGTCCGTATTTAGTTTCTGTCATTGTCTTTTTTGTGTCTTGAAATCCTCTGTCTGTAAATCACTGGTTTTGATACATCAAATGCTCGGCTTACACTGTCACATTTACATAAATGGTAATTAATACATGTTGTCATTTCCTTGTATTTTAGGTAGTTTTAATTGAAATAAAACAATGTGGATAAGGATTAGCTTCACATGTTTAGAAGTACGTTGGTTAGCACTCTTGCATATATATAAATAAGAAGATTAATACCACTCTCATCATGCATGGGTTTTAAAATGATGCTACAGTACAAAGTCTGAAATCAGGGATAAGAACTATCCTGGCTCCGTCAAGACTTTAAAAAACAATACCTACCAGAACCTCGCTAATTAAGTCTCAGACAAAACCCTTTGTAGCCCTCTGTAGTAAACACAACTTAATATTTGTACAACTTGTTTATTTAAACAATCTTGATCCAACGTGTTGAGTACGTGTTGGTTTCACTTGTGGACAGGAGATACAGTGACTAATTTATGAAAAACATGTCTCCTTTAATATGTTGTTCTTTTAAAAATAACTTCCTTTTCATACATTCATAAATTATTCAGAATGATGTGTGACAAATATATAACTGTAGATTCTTTTTTCTATAAATACAATCATTAGTTTCTTACTTAAGAATGTATATTACACAACATTTATTCAGTACACTTTAGTTACCAAATGTTTTCACCTGTCTTGCTTTCACGAGTAATTATAGGTGATGCACAGTTAACTCATGAGCTTCAGTGCAGCTCATAATGTGTTTATGTCTTTTTAGTTTGTCATGTCCACTTTCTCCAGTCTGATTTCACAATGCAGATTTTCAGAATCTACCAAGGTATGTTCCCTTTTCATTAATTTACTAACACAGTTTGAAACCTCCAAATCATTATTTTCTTAAAAGATCTATAACTGGTTAGCTTGTGTTGTCATTTTGTTCATTTTGTGTCCCGGGGTCAGATTATTGTGTTTCTGTTGATGCAGTTACTTTCCCTTTATGGTGAGGGGGAGGTTGCTTTATTTGGATTGGGCTAGGCCCTGTAGAGGGTGGTGAGGCGGGCCCGGAGGTCCTGGGCGTACGAGTCCAGCTTTACTCTCAGATCCTCAACGTATGGGGCGGCCATATCTTGGATGTCGTCGGTGTATTGCTTCAGGGCAGAGGCCAGCTCCGTTTCCACACACCAGTTGTCTCTGCTGACTTTTTGGATTATGTCCTTAGCTACGGGGGCAAGATGGTTGTGCACGGCTTCGGAAAAATTGTAGGCCTTGTCTTGCACTTCGAAGGCAAAATAGAAGGCCGCCTTTACCAGTTGGGCACTAGAAAGGAGCAAGAACAATGAGATGTTACCTTTAATTAGAATTCAGTGAGGAGAAATTTCATATCAGTTTGCAGTATGCTTTTTTTTGTTTGTATCATTACAATGTCGGCAATGGTAACAATGGTCTTGTCTAGACTTACTTGACACCCTGGACAAACGGTGATTTGCTGATCATCAGGAGGGTGTCATCAGCTGTCTCTTTTGCCTTGGCGATATAGTCCCAGAAGGCCTCAGTCAGCAATTCTATCTGTGGCTTGGGTGGGGCCATTTCTTGAACCTGATTGGCTCCCACCTTCAGCTTCAGGTCATCGGTGTAGGGCCCGAGCTGAGCCTGCAGGTCCTTCACACTCTGCTTCAGCTCCTCGCTCTTCTGCTCCAGGGCGGCTCTCATGGCCTCGGTGTCAAGGGACTCAGCGTAGGGGGCCAACTCCTGTTTGAGCAGCTCCACTCTCTTCTGGATCTGGACCTTCATGTTGTCAGTGTAGGGCTTCAGGACATCCTGGGCAGCGGCCAGCTCCCTTTCCACATGCCCCTTCAGCTCTTCGGCCTCTGTGATGACATTGTGGATCATGTCCTTAGTTGCAGGGGGAAGCTGCTCATGCATGGTGAGCGCAGAATGGGCGGCTACATATTTAGTTTGATCCAGACGGGCACTAGAAAGGAGCAAGAACAATGGGATGTCACCTTTAATTCGAATTCAGTGTGGAAAAATTGCATATCAGTTTGCGGTATACTTTTTTTAGTTTGCATCATTAGAATGTCGACAATGGTAACAATGGTATTGTCTAGACTTACATGACACCCTGGAAAAACGGTGATTTGCTGATCATCTGAAGGGTGTCATCAACTGTCTCTGTTGCCTTGGCGACATAGTCCCAGAAGGCCTCAGTCAGCAATTCAATCTGTGGCTTGGGTCTATCAGCATATAAGATTTTGGCATTGCAGCCTGTTGAACAGACAGAAAAAACTGTTTTGAAGAACAGTTGGAAGGTTCAAAATATTTCAGAGTGTTTTCAGGTATTTTAACCCAAAAAATATTCCGAAGGAGGTAAAGTGGCACTATACTTAACTTCCAAATCCCAGAGGCATGTGTGAGTGTGTGTGAATGAGCATTAGGTTAGATCAGGGGTGGGGAACCTCCGGCCCCCGGGCCGTATACGGCCCGCGAGACAATTTGATACGGCCCTCGAGGTAACACACGCAAAAAAGAAAAAAAATTAAGAAATCTAGACCGTAAAATATGTAACAAGCGAGTGCCTGTTTTTCCTGGCCAAGGTCAGGGTCCTTGAACACAACACGAGCCTAACGTGTCATTACATGGTATATGTCTCGTCCGACAGGGGTTTAGAGCTGCCGGAGAGCAGAGCACCAGAACGCCGCTCCGGGCCGGGACTTCACAAATGTCAGTAGTCATAAGGAGCCGTACACATGCCGCAGTTTTTGCGTGGCTGTGTCTTTAGGTGAAAGCCCAGTGGCGATCTGTTCATCTGTCATACTGATCATACAGTCAATAACTTTGTTGTTATTAGCATCTGGTTAGCTAGCTATGCTAACGAATATAAGAAGCTTTTTCTACTACCAGTGAGGTAAAGGCACATCTTTATATGATCATTATAGGTATAAAAAAATAAGAGAATACAGTAAACGGGTATAAAATACTATATGACAGTAAAAAAAAGTTGTTATTAATAAACAAGAATACAGTTTGAAAGGGGAGTGATTTGTTAAATATCCATAAAGAAAAAGAAAATCTGCTTCCAGTTCTGTTTCATATGGGTGTTGAGAGATGTATCCATAGATCTCCTAATGTTGCTCTCAAAATGCACCAGATTGATGCTTTTAACTTCAACATTTAAAAACAAATCTTCCCGGGGGAACATGCCCCCCGGACCCCCCTAGAGGAGGTTAGGTCCCCCCCCACTTAAATCATGTTCACATGGATAGGAAACTAAATTGCACACATCTTGTGTCCATATATTTCTGTTTTGGTGGTCATGCCACAACTGTGCACGTGCATGCATGCACGAATCATGGTAAAATATCTGGATTAAGAGGTTGCTTTTTCTTTGCACAGCATGAAAGAAAGGCGAAATGAATGATTTTAGTATTTTTAAGCAAACGTCAATAATTTGTACGGCCCTCGGAGGATGTTGAAAAAATGTAAATGGCCCTTGAGAGGAAAAAGGTTCCCCACCCCTGGGTTAGATGATGAGCAGTCTGGCTCCTTATGTGGTCACCCATACAAGGTTCCATATCAGTACACACCAGTGTATTAATGTGTGTGTGAATTGGTTAATTTCACATCCAAGGAATTGCTGGGTGGACCAATGATTTCAAAGGTCCAAAAATCTCATTGCAATTCTATATTTGTCCTTGAAGTATTTTGACTTGAGTGTACCAGTTGATGTCACGCTCCAAAACAAATAGGGGTGTTTTTCCACCATACTCACCAGTGAAAACGGCAAGGACGAGCACAACAAGGACCTTCATGGCTCTTATATCTTAATAACAAGGAGATACAAAGATAGTTAGCAAAGCATGTTCACTGAGATTTAGTTTAAAAAGGAAAAATACAGAAGCTACTCCGAGCCAATCCTTCATTTCATTTCATTTCAAACCTTTATTTAACGACATTGGTCCCATTGAGATCATAAATCTCTTTTTCAAGGGAGACCTGCAGCATATAAGTTCCACCATCCATCCATCCATCTTCTCCCGCTTATCCGTGGTCGGGTCGCGGGGGTAGCAGTTCCAGCAGAGAGCCCCAAACTTTCTTTTCCCTGGCGACATCAACCAGCTCTGACTGGGGGATCCCAAGGCGCTCCCAGGCCAGCGAAGAGATATAATCCCTCCACCTGGTCCTAGGTCTACCCCTTGGTCTCTTCCCAGCTGGACGTGCCTGGAACACCTCCCTAGGGAGGCGCCCAGGTGGCATCCTAACTAGGTGCCCGAACCACCTCAACTGGCTTCTTTCGACGCGAAGGAGGAGCGGCTCAACTCCGAGTCCCTCCCTGATGACCGAACTTCTCACCTTATCCCTAAGGGAGACACCAGCCACCCGGCGGAGGAAACCCATCTCGGCCGCTTGTATCCGCGATCTCGTTCTTTCGGTCATGACCCATCCTTCATGACCATAGGTGAGGGTAGGAACGAAAATGGCCCGGTAGACAGAGAGCTTTGCCTTCCGGCTCAGCTCCCTTTTCGTCACAACGGTGCGGTAAAGCGACTGCAATACCGCTCCCGCTGCTCCGATTCTCCGGCCCATCTCACGCTCCATTGATCCCTCACTCGAGAACAAGACCCCGAGATACTTGAACTCCTTCACTTGGGGTAAGGACTCATTCCCTACTTGGAGTGGACAGTCCATCGGTTTCCTGCTGAGAACCATGGCCTCAGATTTGGAGGTGCTGATCCTCATCCCAGCCGCTTCACACTCGGTTGCGAACCGATCCAGTGAGTGCTGAAGGTCGCAGACCGATGAAGCCATCAGAACCACATCATCTGCAAAAAGCAGTGGTGCAATCCTTAGTCCACCGAACTGCAGACCCCCCCCCCCACGACTACGCCTCGAAATCCGATCCATGTATATTACAAACAGGATTGGTGACAAAGCGCAGCCCTGGCGGAGGCCAACCCTCACCGGAAATGGGTCCGACTTACTGCCGAGGACCCGGACACAGCTCTCGCTTTGGGAGTACAGAGATTGGATGGCCCTGAGTAGAGACCCCCTCACCCCATACTCCCGCAGCACCTCCCACAGTAACTCCCTGGGAACACGGTCATACGCCTTCTCCAAGTCTATATAAGTTCCACATGAAACATAAAACAATAAAGGACATCATACATTATATTTATAGGATACATTTACATAGTTATAGACATTTACAAGTGCCCATAGTATCAACGAGCATTCCATTTAGCCTAGCTTTAAAAACATGCAGAGGAATGAGATTGCTCAGTTTCAATTCTTGCTGAAGATTGTTCCAAGCAAGTGGATCTGCGCACATAAAATCTGTCTTACCTAAGACAGTCCTTGCTCTTGGCACATCTAACAATACTACATCATGCGATCTCAGACAATAGCTGCTTGCAACTCTCTGTGTTATCAGAGAGCAGATATAATACGGGAGTTTACCCAACAAAGCTTTATAATCTCACCTGAATTTGTTGTTGTATCTACAAATCCACTTGGCACTGCTTGTGAGGTTCTGCAGCTTATAAAGCAATCCGGACTCTAATGATCCCAAAGTCCAGGGGTGAGTGTCTTGCTGTCACCTTGCCTCACCTTGCTATCCTCACAGACACCCAGTGCCAGACACCACGCAGCAATCATGCACAACCCAATATTGTTACACCAATGCACAGACACACCAAGCAAATCAGTTATTTTATACAATTTCATACGTCAGTTATCATCTACCAAACAGTATTGATTTAGTTATGTGCCTTTTTATATTTATTTGGCCTAATTATATGTGACTCCTCGGCGTTAGAGTGTGACTAAATCCTCAAGTGTAGCCTTAAATGGACCTTGTCCTCAAAAGCCCCACCGAACTGCAGACCCCCCCCCCCACGACTACGCCTCGAAATCCGATCCATGTATATTACAAACAGGATTGGTGACAAAGCGCAGCCCTGGCGGAGGCCAACCCTCACCGGAAATGGGTCCGACTTACTGCCGAGGACCCGGACACAGCTCTCGCTTTGGGAGTACAGAGATTGGATGGCCCTGAGTAGAGACCCCCTCACCCCATACTCCCGCAGCACCTCCCACAGTAACTCCCTGGGAACCCGGTCATACGCCTTCTCCAAGTCTACAAAACACATGTAGACCGGATAAGCGTACTCCCAGGCCCCCTCCAGGATCCTTGCGAGAGTAAAAAGCTGATCCGTCGTTCCACGACCAGGACGGAATCCGCATTGTTCCTCCTCAATCTGAGGTTCGACAATCGGCCTGACCCTCCTTTCGAGTACCTTGGAGTAAACTTTCCCGGGGAGGCTGAGTAGTGTGATGCCTCTGTAATTGGCACACACCCTCTGATCCCCCTTTTTGAAAAGGGGGACCACCACCCCGGTCTGCCACTCCTTCGGTACCGTTTCCGACTTCCACGCAACGTTGATGAGACGTGTCAACCATGACAGTCCCTCAACACCCAGAGCCTTCAGCATTTCCGGGCGGATCTCATCCACCCCCGGGGCTTTGCCACTGTGGAGTTGTTTGACGACCTCAGTGACCTCCCCCCGGGAGATTGGCGTTGATCCCCCGTCATACTCCAGCTCTGCCTCTAACATAGAGGGCGGAGTTGTCGGGTTCAGGAGTTCCTCAAAGTGTTCCTTCCAACGTCCCAACACTCCATCAGTTGAGGTCAACAACGTCCCATCCTTACTGTACACAGCTTGGATGGTTCCCTGCTTCCCCCTCCTGAGGTGTCGGACAGTTTTCCAGAACAACTTTGGTGCCTTTCATGATTGTATTTATAAAAAAAAGATTCTACAGTTATATGTTTGTCAGACATCATTCTGAACAATTTATGAATGTATGAACGGAAAGTTATTTTTAAAAGAAGAACATACCAAAGCACGTTTTTAAATAAATTAGCCCCATGAATCATTCAAACTTTATCAAATATGTTCAGCTGTCTGAAGATACAGTACGTTTGCAGTAATGCCCCGTTGGTTACACAAGGATATATAAAACAAATAAATATGAAGACAGGACACAGCTAGCCAGGCTCTGTCCACAAGTGAAACCAACAACACAAGTTGGATCAAGATTGTTAGATCTGTATAAATAAGTTGTAAAAATGTCAAGTTGTGTTTACTACAGAGGGTTGTTTCTGAGACTTAATTAGCAAGGTTTAGACATTCTGGTAGGCTTTGTTTTTTAAAGTCTTGACGGAGCCAGGATAGCTCTTACCCCTGATTTCAGTCTTTGTACTGTAGCATCATTTTAACACCCATGCATGATGAGAGTGGTATTAATCTTCTTATTTATATATCCAGAGTTCCAATAAACATACTTCGAAACATGTGAAGATAATCCTTAAGTTAGGAGCTTGTTTTCACAACCAATACATTTTCTGCACAGCTTAAACTCCTTCATCAGGCTTTTATACGATGACCTTTTACCCAGAACTTGGTAAAGGGGGATGTGACACATGGACATGCATAAGCTATAAAACCTGACTCCTTCATTATATTGAGACAGGCCTATAAACTCAGACATCTGGCTCTGTTGGCAATACATCATCCATCAGCTGATAGCACTCTGACTCAGAACTAGATGATGGTGGTTACGTTGCAGGAAAAACACTCAATGGTGTACTCCACTTCCCAGTTCAACAAATCTTGACCCACAGACAAACGGCAGTAACCTCGCTGACTCGTCTGAACATATGTTTGCCTGTTAGGAGGGATGAGATCATACAAACTTAACCAAATAAATCTTCCAGGGAACAACAACAATAGGCGCGTTCACACCGGAGTATTGCAAACCACGCCCCGTAAAACTCTGAAATGTTTTGTAGAGCCGCCATGTTATTATCCTCGCATTAGCATTATTAGCATTAGCATTAGCCCAGCGCACAAACACAGAGAGACTAACTTATGGCAACACAAAAGAAAACATGGGAGCGGTGGAGATGAGGAGGTGTCGGCATTCTGGCGATTTAGTCCCCAACTCCGGGGACTTCCGGCCGGGGACTTCGGGTGGCAGTATACGCCGTGAAGTTGTTTGCGGCCTGCCAGTAAACCCAAAGCAGAAGAAGACGAAGTGACGTCAGTTGCTCATTTGCATAATATTCCTTCAGGGAACTTATTCTGGTGTGAACGCGATCGGCTCTTAGTTCCATAGGGGAACTAAGTGCTGGGAACTAAGTGCTGGGAACTAAGTAGGCTACGGCAAAGTAGTTGGTGTGAACGCGGCTAATGGGTCACTTTCGTTCAAAGCATCTGAAGATGCCCTCTGTCACAGTGGCTCCTTATAGACATAAGACATGACCTCCTCCTCTGTCGTGTCAGATAGTTTACTGTATTACCTCATGCTTCTAGTTGAATCTCTGTTTCACTTCCCCGTCCGTCCTCTGCCTCTTTACCCTGGAGGTTCAGGAAAGAGAGGCTCATATTTGGGGTTTTTGAAGCCTGTGACCTTAGTTGGTACGTGTAGTTTGATCATTGTGGTCCATCACGTCTGCAATACATGAACACAACATATATCATTAATGTCTGTGATGTCCGTAATGGAACTGCATTTTAGTAGCTTATTTGGCTGATTGTCACACAAGATTAGACATGTTCCTAAAACAAAACAGAAATTGTGTAACATTATTTATACGTAGAATGGTAGGATTATATTTTTAATCTTGATTTGTTTGTGTTTGAACTGGACTGGACTTGTTATCTAACTGAACTGCATTATCTTTCTGTGTGTGACACACCCCCAGCAGTGACACACTACCTGCTAATGTCGTGGAATATCAAGGTTAAAGGTCTTTTGTATTTTAACAGAAAAGTGACACCTCAGCCTGTACTTGAAATTGCATCAACTTGTTTAATCTAATGGATTTCCATTTTATCAGAGAAAATGTAAATGTTAACCACAAGAAGAAAGCTGATCTACTCATGTATGTACAGTCTCCCAATCACTCAAAACAGAGTTGATCCTTTTGGGTTATCACACACTAATGTTATCATGTTCTCACACTAATTATCTGACCAGGACAACACTTCAAACTTTGTTCCTGTGTAAAGTGGATTTTCTGAGGAAAAAATGACCAGGCCACGTCCTAAAGAGCAAAGGGCAGTGATGACACTTGTGTTTCATCATAACAGCTTAAACAAACACTGATATGTCATTACTGGTAGCAAAGCATATCATGTTTTGTAAAAGCAGAGTGTTTTATTTCAATTAAAACTACCTAAAATATATGTATTAATTGTCATTTCAGTAAATGTGACAGTGTAAGCCGAGCATTTGATGTATCAAAACCAGTGATTTACAGACAGAGGATTTCAAGACACAAAAAAGACAATGACAGAAACCTAATACTGACGTTCTCAGGACAATACCGAAGCAATGCAGAGCAACAAGAAGCAGAAAACAAAAGTACAGTAACATATAAAATAAAGATACCAATACCACGCCAAAACATAACAACAAATAAATACAATCAACAATGTAATCCCTGCATCAACAAGGTCTACTGATTTGTATATAAGCAATGTTTAGCAACATGGATTAGAGGTATGGGGTATGCTTTTTCTGGGAATAGGGAAGTTTTAGTTCTATTTTCTTGCCAATGCAACTACACCATGTGTCATAATATGGTGTGACTTCAGGCTTCCTGACAGTTTTGACTCTTAATACATATTTGAGTTGCTCAATAAACTGAGATAAAAAACAATCCATATGAAACATCCTCTTTCCTGTTCCAATTGCAAAACACTTCAAATGTCTCCAACATGAAAACAGATATGATTTCAGTCTTTGTTCCTCTTAGTTTCCTGTGTAATTTATTTTATTCATTCAGTGCTCAGCTGCAGGTAATACAATTGTTTATTTTCTCTGTATTTTATTACCTCTAATCCTGCTTTTGTAAAGTGGACCCACTTTAACTGAGTGTCCCCCAAGCCCAAACATGTAGTGCATATGCTTTATTTGCATTACAGGCCCTTACTAATCTACAGCTCTACATAATGAAGCAACACAAAACAGCCAGTACAGCACATAGACAATACATGCATGAGATTTGTATACAAAAAAATCCAAGCATCCTACTTTCTCCACTTGAAGAAAAAAGTATTGACATGCAAAGCTGCCATTTGTGTCTGCAGGGGAGTCAGCGGTCAGCACTGCCAGACCATTGAGATTGCCGTGAATGTGTGAAAGACTTATTTACATCCTGGTGCTAGGATAATTTATATAATTTATATCCAGATGAGACCACTTGCTAATAACAATCAATAACCAGTGCTTACTAAAATCAGTAACTTGACTTAAAGTAGGAACGTCACTTTAAAAATAGTAAAGCTTAATTCTGTACAGTAAAATAATCAAATTGTATCTATGTAAAGTATATACATTACAATGTTCTATTGCTGGAATATATCTGTGTACATCTACCCAAGTATTTTAGCAAAGTACATAGCCTACTTGTAGTTTATTTGATTGTTCAATTTCTACTTCTACTGCTATTTAGTTTCTCAACTCGTTTCAGAAGCAAATAGTGTGCTATATAATCCAATCATATTCCTTGTTGCTTTATTTGGCAGCAATGTTTACTAGTTAATCTTAAAATGTAAACAAACATGCAATTTGCTTTCTGTTTCATACCGGTTACTGTTTTCTAACCCACTTATAGTGGATTATTTAATTTTTGTAGTGGGGCTACTTCTACTATAAAGTTAATTTAATACAGTGTCATGTGTAGTAAAGAGGATTATAGTAGATTCACATAATTTTGAAAGAAAACGTAACCGACAGTTCAATGTGAATATTAATTCACATGTGTGTTCTGCCAATAGAAGGGGGGTATTTTGTACACATGTACAATTATTTTGGTATAAATTGAGTGTGAACAGAAGTTGCGCATTGAAAAACTTCCTTAGCAAATGGAACTTGCTTCTTTCTACCTTACTGTAGAAACTTGTTTTTTAAGTCAGTGAACATGTACATTTTCTCCCGTTATTCTCGTGACTGACAGATTGCTCAACCCCCCTCAAACAATGCAAACCTTTGAGAACTTCGGACGCGGTGTTGGTGGCACGTTGCGTGGAGGTAAACAGGAATCTGTGCAGACAAATCAACATTAGCATGTCAACGCGCCCCCCTCCCCCGCGCGCGAACACGCCCAGCAGCAGCAGCAGCCTACTGTCTCTGTATAAAAACCCTCAGTCCCCGTGCCGGAGTACGGAGGAATCTCAACCCCTCAGGTGAGTGGAAGGACGCTGGGATGCATTCAATGTATTTCTGACTTTTTTTAATGCTCAGCTTGAACCACTTTATTTACTCTAAGTGGTTGATTTTTTCTTAACTCTT
Organism: Pseudochaenichthys georgianus; assembly: GCF_902827115.2. NCBI lineage: Eukaryota > Metazoa > Chordata > Actinopteri > Perciformes > Channichthyidae > Pseudochaenichthys > Pseudochaenichthys georgianus. The sequence goes on along the minus strand of NC_047518.2, from coordinate 37,643,145 downwards.
AGCATATGAGCTTAACATCTGGGCAGTATTTGTGCTTGTTGACAATACATTGTTGATACTCATGTTTTCTTCCTTTTATTTCTTAGGTGTATCTATCTGTCCAACAACCATGAAGGCTGTAGCTCTGATCTTCGCTCTGGCAGTCATCGCCGGTATGTGCAACTCTGGTCCAGTATTTAAAAATGTTTTTGTATGGTTGTATATGTATCTAACCTGTCACCTTTGTTCAAATTAGGCTGCAATGCCCGTGTTGTGCGCCAGGCTGATGCCACCCCACAAAACTGGGAAGAAACTGTGGATCGTTTCTGGCAGTATGTCTCTGACCTGAACGAGAAAGCTGATGGAGTCGTGCAGGACATCAAGGTCTCCCAGCTCAGCAGGGAGCTAGAGTAAGTGAACCATAATCATTTATATTTTGTTGAAACTTCAAATCCTCACAGTTAAATTCCTTACTTGTTCATATATCTCTGTAATCTCATCCTATGCCTCCAATCCTAATTTGTAATTTCTTGTCCATCCAGCACTCTGATCTCAGACAGCATGGCAGAGTTGACCGTATACAGAGAAAGCATCCAGTCCAAACTTGCTCCCTACACCGAAAGTTCCACCGGCCAGATGTCTGAAGATCTGCAGCTGCTGACCAACAAGCTCCAGAAGGACATGCTGGACGCCAAGGAGCGCAGCACTGAGTACCTGGGCGAGCTGAAGACCATGATGGAGCAGAACACCGATGACGTTCGCGGTCGCATCAGCACCTACACCCACAAGCTGAAGAAGCGCCTGACCAAGGACACTGATGCGATCCGCAAGTAAGTAGGGTGGAGGGTCTCAAACGTACCCATTTCTTGTCTTTGTTTTCTTGAAATCTAAATATTTTCTTCTTCTTCTTTCCCCACCCAAGCACCGTCGCCACCTACATGGGTGAGATCCAGTCCCGCACCTCCCAGAACCTGGAGACAGTGAAGGAGAATGTTGAGCCCTACGTCCAGCAGGCCAGCGAGGTCGCAGGCAAGAAGCTGAGCGACATCTCCACCATCCTGAAGAGCCAGGCCGAGACCTTGACCGAGCAGCTGGAGACCCAGGCATCAGGCATCAAGACCCAGCTGGAGAACACCGCCCAACAGCTGCGCACCTCCCTGGACAGCAAGATCGAAGAGCTGACCGAGATGATCTCCCCCTACGCCACCCAGATCCGTGAGCAGATCGAGAACATCGTGGTGAAGATCAAGGAGGCCTCTGCATAAAGACTTCTTAATACCCTGGCAAAGATGGAGGAAGGCGGGGAGTTGAGAGTTACTGTTCATATCTTCATTTTGGGGTGTTTTTGTTCAGGGTGAGGGGGGTGCAAGAGATGAAGGAAGATGAGGTTGTCTATACAGAACAGTCAGCAGATACACATCTGTTAATTATTCTGCATAGTCACCCCTTCTTATCTTATCAACTCCCTTAACTATTGAACACTAGCCCCCCAGTCAATAACTGCCATTAATACTCAAAACAGTTTTGTTATATGCTTCATTTTTTAACTTTTTAACTGCTCTGTCTGTCCTCCCAAGGTTTTGTACATTTCATTAACCCGTATCATCTCTAAATGCACACCCACGTGTCTTTCATTTCAAATAATGCACTGAGTTATGATGATCAGAAGATAGTGAACCACTAAAGTGCCCTTCTGTATTATCTACATTTGCAATTGTGCCTCACAGAGAAGTGGGATGTAAAATGAATTGATGCTTTTCTGACAAGAGTGTAACACTGTCCGTTCTTTACTCTGATGTAGTTCCCACTGTAAGTGCACTGTGTGCTGAGAGAAAATAAAGAACTTAGAAGATATGTTTTGTTTCCATTGTTTTCTTCTCTGATAAAAGAGTAATCAATCATTAGGACAAGGGTTCAGTAACTTTACATTACATGTACTGTATAAGTATTACACATTTAACCAGTTTGAATAAAGTGGTGATTATTTAAAAAATAAAAACCTAATACGGTTTTAAAGGGACCCCTTTTGTGCTAAGATTATCAACCTGATTAACTTCTTTGCTGATTGGTGCCTTATATCAAATTCTCCACAAGAAATACATCTTAAAGTCTTCTCTCTGCACATGCACGCTACCCCAATTCTCCACCCTTCTCTTGCACTGCCATTAGAGCAACCCCTGCAAGTCCAGACTTGTTCAGATCTGATCCCAGGTTCCTTTCTCTCTATCCAAACCGGTATTTGGGAACATGTTGTGCCATTGATAGTATCGTTTAAAGGCTTCACTATCATGTCTACTTTAGTTTGTGCTCATATTAACATATAACTTCAAGTTTCAAGGCTTTATTGTCATTTGCACATTAGATAATGTAGATGGCAATGAAAGAATTAGGTCACAGGCTCCTCCAACAGTGCAACATATATATAGATAAATCACAAAAAACTAGTGCAAGAGAATTATAACCATGCATTAGTGACTTTTTATACATGTGTTTTCTCAGATTGGCCCAAAAGAGATATTCAAACGGCGCCAGATACTGTTTGTGCCAACATGCACGTACAGAATGTGTTTTGCAAGCATGTGCATCAAGGTGGCCTATGGTGAAGATGCATATCAATAAAATGTTTCTGACAAAGGATAATTTATGCAAGTCTTACCTCTCTTTTCCCCCATGTTTCCTATCTGTTTCCACATTGTCAGCTGTTTTAAAAAAGGTCAATTTAGTTAATTATTTAACCCTGAGAAAGGCAACTGTCCCTATCAGAAAGTGTACCAACTATTGCCTATCGTGGTCATCATTGACCCAAACTGAGGTTCGTCACACTTTTCCAATATAAACGTTCAAAAATTCTTATGCTCATGATCCTCAGCAGGGGCCAGTAGAGGACACCATTTGTCCCTTGTTCCTCTCCTCTTGTCTGACCCTTTGCTTGAGTTTGTGCTGTGCGAAGATTCAGCTGTGTTTTCTTTTCACAAAGAAACACACTCCCTCTGAGTTAGGGAGCACAACACACATCTTTCTGAGATGTATGTTAGTGAAAGAGCTGTTAACACATCTCTTGGCGATTTGTCAAATTAAAACACATGCAGAACACACCAAATATGTGCATGGGTTATATCTCTGAAAGGTCAACATTTGGTATAAGCTTTCATTATTTACAAAACGATCTCTTTGTGTTATAAGAAAACATGTTTACCCTTTCTATCTGTGTTAAAGGGCATTGCATAACACCATGACTATGTGTTTGTCCCCTATGATATCACTCCTTTCAGGAACCTGTGTTTATTTAGAAAAAAGCAGACAAGCGAAACTCCTATATTAAACAGTCCATTGTTGCAACGATCCGTCACTGATGGTAAAAACAGGAAAACCACAAGCATTCTGCCCGTTCAGCACTTCTGCTCCGTCTACTCCTATAAGGCTGCACTCTGAGTACTGCCCTGCAACAGAAACAAGTTCCAGCAAACTAGCAGGTGTTAGTTGTCTGTGACTGCAAGTAACCCCTCCAAAAACACCACATGCAGAGATTTTACCTCCTATTACAACCCCCTCTCTTCTTCCCGTCATTTCCCTCCCCTTCAGAACTGGCACACACAACCAGTCACCACAGGAACACTTGGCAAAACACAAAAACAGTCTTTTTGTAAGCTTGTTATTGCAAATTGGGAGCATGCAAGACGTGCACTTTCACGCCCTATGCCTCCTGCAATTATTCAAGAGGAGCTTAAATGCACGCAAGCACAAGCTCATACATAAACCCACTGGCCACTTCATGACAAAAGATGGAGAGGTAATGTGTGGGTGTTGAGGCAAGTGAAGGCTTATTTAACTGGCTTTACATCCACAGCAATAGCCTTCATGGGCCAAGTCATCAGCAACACATGGGCATTTGGCCCTTTGCAGCAGACCACTTGGTGTGAGAGTTGATATGTTAAGCAGTGATGAAGCTTTCAAACCTCACGCACAGACTTCCTGGCTCTAACTCAGGCCACAGTCGTAATGAGGGGTTACTGCAGTTCAACTGACTGTACTGTTTTCCGTTGCATGCTAACGTACAAGATAGACCACATGAGGCTTTGTCAGACTTACTTCCCCTCTAAGAAAGGGAAGGTTATGGATAAAAGACACATCAATTAGGCAAGGGACTATTTCAGTAGAGCAGTAAATGGAAAAACACACCAAAACACAATGGGACGTTGCAGCCTGCTTCAGATCAGAGGCCTCTGCCCTATTAACGTATTTAGAAATGTTTAACAAATCAGTTGAGTTTAATCAGCAGATAATACCATATAATATAGAATTAATACACATTAAAAACTGTGATAAAAGGACACAGGTATTTCCATTTATACTGAAATATCGTTAGGCTACCTCATTTTGTAATGTTACTACTTACTTTTCGAATTGATATATTAAGATGGATAATCTCTGTGCGGTTTAATATGATGATTGTTGTGTTATTCTTACCCCCCTCCCTTTAAAAAAAAAAATGAATTATTGACTTTTTACTGTAAATTGTTACCACATAATTTCACTTTTCATTATTAATATTAATGCCAATGCTAGACGTTTTTATTTGTATTATATATATATATATATTATTTTAATTCACACATCTATTTTGCACTCTGTATTTTATTTTTAAACTGTACATAATGTATTTTATTTATTTATTTTATGTTTGTACAAATTATCTTATTTGTTTTGCATTTGAACTGTAAACTGTAATTATCTGATTTTAAAGTATACTGTCACTATTGAGATATTTCCCCCCTCAACGTTTAAAGCAATGTTGAATATATAATATTTTTTTAAGTGTAGTATCCCACTATGTAATGCAAAGGTATTCAAGAAGTGAAAAACGTTTAAGAAATATGCAATTGATACATAACAGATGTGTATTATCCTCACAAAACGACCTTTTATTTGGTCATGCCTTTACAAATCCAAATGTCAAACAGTACAGTTGCTTGGTATTATAAATCTTAATTAGCCATTATGACCAACCCTTGTTTTGACACAGAGGGCATGCATGGCCAACACTAAAGGTCCAAAGGAGCTTCCAAATAGCTCAGATCAGTTGGAGGTAATGCTATCAGGGCTGAACTATGTTCCCCTGCATCACATCTCATCTTTGACACACTTTGTGGCAGGGGGAGACTGATCACATCATCATTTACATATAAAATTAACCCATATTTCTCCTGGTCTTTGTCCACACCACACCTCCACATATAGATCGCTACAGTCTCTAATTAACGACCCATTGTTTGCAATAATGATTAGATCATGCACAAAGTGATGACTTTATCTACCTTTTCAGTGTGCTGCATCAAACATAATCATGAAGCAGTATGCTATAATCAGTCATCTATCCTTCAATGCAAGTGCACGCTGCTGGTCAGCAAAGGGGGCAGTGGCACCTCAAGGTCTCCACGTGTACAAGTTGACTGAAGTCTGTTGTTTCTGCGTCAACCTCCAAGAGTGCAGCGGGCTTATAAAGAGGAACTCACATAGACTCTCAAACACACTCAATTGTTTCCCTCCTCTGAGAAGAACAACAGGTATGTCTGACATTTAATTTGCATCACTGGTAGAATCAAACAAAAATAGCGGCATGCTTAGGACACGGACGATAACACTTTTAAAAAACTGTCCTCAAGTTTCTATGCAAACCCTTGCTGATACCTAAGGGGATTTGTTTGTTAATATTGACGACTGAGTGTCACACGGAGTAAATATGGTTGAAAGTGTAATTTTGTACCTTAAGTCTGGATAATTGTATTTGTTGTTAATCATTACATCGTAACGGCACGTAAATGGAGCTGTCCATCCGCGGTGCTGGTGGGAATGCGCTGCTTTTTGAGACAATAAATTAGTCATTTTGTATCCTTGACTCATTACACTTTTAAAAAATATATATTTTTATAACCTGTAGCCTGTCTTTTTCTTCCTCCATTCAGAAATTCCCAGCCAAGATGAGACTGTACCTTGTAGTTGCCATGCTGGTGCTGGCTTTGGCCGCATTCACACGTATGTCTCGGGTTAATTTAAGAAAATAAACTCCAAGCTACGTTTCCGTTCATGCTGTGTAACTTTTTCTGTTTCTGTTTCAAACCTGCAGAGGCTCAGGATGCGGAGGCGGCCGTGGAGGCGCCCGTGGAGGCGGCCGTGGAGGAGACCGTGGAGGAGAAATTCGCTGTGTTCACAAACCAGATGGGTGAGATGGGCAAGAAACTGGCAGACAAGGCCCAGACAACCTTTGAAGGCATCAGAAGCAGCGAATTTGTTGCCAGCTCACAGTAAGGACGCACACACACGCTCTCTCTCTCTCACACACGCGATCTCACACACACACACACACACACACACACACACAAACACAAACACGTAACGCTCATTTTTTTGTTATCCTCCTCAGGTCCTGGTTCGAGAAGCAGTTGGAAAAGTTTAAGCAGAAGATCGGTGAAATCAGCCAGTAAAATGGTCCCTGTCTCCATCCTAAGACCCCCCCCCCCCCACCTCTGACCTCTTCACACATTGCTCTGCTGACCAGACACAATATCTATGTTGCCTCTCTGTAGAAAGGTTTTTTTTTTTTTTTAGAATTTCAATGTAATCTTTTTGAAGAACCACTGTGAAAACTTGCAATAAAAACACTGGGGAAAAAATAAAGCTGTGCTTTAATGTTCACATATTCTGTTTAAGCGTTAGTAATTTTCTATAGGAACAGATGTACTGAACTGTGAAATACATGAGCAGTTGTTGTGGTCTCACACAGAGTGGCCGCCTTATGTTATACAAAACACTGCAAGTCATTTCTAATTGTTTTCAGATTTATGAGATTGTTATATAGTTATTACTACATTTATAATAAGGGGAAACAACTCATTGAGGCGCTAGGGTTATACTCAAATGACCTGACTCAATTATAATTTCAGTTTTCTAATTATATAGATACACATTTGTAATCTTTAGACATTGTAAACCTTATGGCAGACGTACAACACAAAACACTTGTCAGATTTATGTCTGTATTTATTTGAAATATTACTTTTTACAGACAGAACATGCTGTTTGAATACAAGCTGTTTTTAAACTAAACTCTTACATTACTGAATAAACAGTCCATATTTATATGATATAAAGGCTAGCAAACGAAAATGTTAATGATTATCAAATTGGGGACAAATGTGCATAATCCTCACAAAACGACCTTTTATTTGGTCATGCCTTTTCAAATCCAATTTTCAAGCAGTACAGTTGCTTGGTATATTATAAACAGGGGTGCACATAACTGGTACGCAGCTACGCATGCGCGGAACAAATCTGAATTGCGTAACGTCACTTGTGTCACTACGCGCCTTTGCGTAACCTACCTCAAAACATCAAAAACAAAAACACATTATTTCGTCTACACCTGTTTCTTGTCAAGACTCAATGGAGTAAACTACTAGGCATGTCAACAAAACCAAAGACATTAAAGGTGGGGTAGGTAAGTTTGAGAAACCGCCTCGAGATCGCTAGAATTTGAAAATACACAACAGGAGAAAATCTGCCACTTCCTTAGAGCCCCTCCTCCAACACACACGAACGCGCACATGACCAATGAGGGCACGAGATAATGTTGTGCCCCGATGGAAGGCTGACAGGCAGGTAGGCCATCCAATCCGTTTAGCCGGGCCGGCTAAACGGATTGGATGTACTTTTTACAGTATTACGGCTTCTACAGATTACATTTTTTTATGGATTTTTTGTCAAAGCACTTAAGATATTCATTGCTATCGGGATGTTAAGAGCATTCAATGGAATATAACAAAAAGTGTATCTCGAGCCGGTTTCTGAAACTTACCTACCCCACCTTTAAGCAGCTACGTTGCCGTTTCGCTCCCTGCAAGAAATCTTCGAACTTTTTATGACTGATTGAACTGGGTGCTGGCCGAGCAGCGCAGGACATAACCGACGGACCTGTGAAGCTTACAGGAGGCAGAGGCTTAGATCACTGGACGACAGAGTTGGTCGCCATGTGCACAGACAGGGTTAACGTCGGTATGAACAGCATCATTGTGCCAAAACTCCGCCAACTGGCTGCAGTGGTAGGCTCCCATGTGCACACTCTGTGCCCCGCGCACACACTGGAGAACTGCGCAAAATCAACTGATCACAAGGTTCACGCTCTGTGGTCAAGCTGCTGCAGTTTTAATTACAACAAAGTGCAGTAAAACACACAGTTGCAAACTTACTCAGGGTGTTAATGGAAGAGTTTGAAATCAGACAGAGGTGGAAGAAGTACTCAGATATTGTACTTGAGTAAAAGTAGAAGTCCCAGAGTGTTACTCTGTTACAGTAAAAGTCCTGCATTCAAAATGTTACATTAGTAACATTAGAAAAGTATTATCAAAATATAGTTAAAGTACCAAAAGTACATTGGTCCATTTCAGAATAATATATATGATATGTTGTATAATGATTGATCATTAAAGTGTTATCTAGTAGAGGTGCAGCTAGTTTTAATGACTTTGTATAGGCTACTGCAGGGTAGCTTGTGAATTTACTCCAGGTGGAACTAAAGTTTGATTTAACACTTGATTATATTTCACATCATTAATCCAGATCTGTAAAGTAACTAAAGGTATTAAATACATAGGCTAATGGACTAAAAGTAAACCGTTTACCTCTGAACTGTAGTGGAGTAGAAGTACAAAGTAGCATCAAAGTCATGTAAAGTACAAATATCTCAAAATTAAGTACAGTACTTGAATAAGTGTACTTAGTAACTTCCCACATCTGAAATCAGCTATAACATCAAGTCATGTGATAATTTCTTAGTATTTGATCCTTCAACTTGGCCTCAGGAAATGCAAGGACTTCACAGTTTTGGCAACAAGTTTGGAGAAAGCAAATCGGAGGCTTAAAAAGAGACAGGGAGGTGCATCTTCATCATCTTCATCATCTAGCATGCAAGAAGTGTAAATAGAGGACAGTGAAGGAGACACTGAGGAGGACCACTCTTCGTGTGGGGTGAGTACCAAACGCTGTCTCCTGGTACTCATCTGAGCAACCCACTAAAAAAGTTATGTGAACCCCTGATTATAAATCTTAATTAGCCATTATGACTGTAAGGGAAACTTCTGTGTAGCAATGCAGTGGGAGTCACCGACTCAGGAATGAGACACGGTAGAGCAGGAGCTTTGATGTCAAACACTGATGATTTATTTGGAGTTTCGGCCTTAGGATTCACATCAAAAGTCACAGCAGTCACGGTGAGACTGCACGGTAGAGTTGCCACGTCAATTCTGGAGCGCCTCTCTCTCGTTAGCCCATTTAACTGGTTTCACAGAGAGTAATCAACATATTTTGATAAGATAGCTTAAACAGTTGGGCACACTGAGTTACTTGCATCTGTCACTTATGGCCTCGAAGATTTCATACCTTGGAGTCCACAAACAACAAAGAAGGAAGTGTCCCAGTGCACCCACAACAATAGACCATCTGTGACCTAGGGTTGCCCGGTCACAGAATGGGAACAATAACATTATGGCTGAAGCAGCCTATCTCCTTAAAGGAGATAACAGACGTCAGGGTTGGTCATGTACGTCATATCTAGGAGTCTAGGACAATTATTTCCCAAACAGTCCTCTCTTTTTATCATTTATGATAACCTAAAACATTAGTCTAATAATAATTTGGTCAATACTTAACTCAATAGGCGTCTCTAGATTTGAGTGTGGTCTCACCTTACATTAATTATATCACAAAGTAGAATAAGATTGAAACATTCAATCACAATGATTGATACAGCCAATCATAATAGGAAAAATCATCTCTCATCAGTGTTTGATCATCTTTCGTCAAAAGCACAATAATAAACACACATAAAACACAAATGCATAAATAGCTAAATATTGTTTTAAACTAATATCCTTTATCATTTACCATTAGTTGATTTCACTTATCAAACTATAAAATCAAAACCAGCTTGCCGCTTTAAAGCTTTACTTAGGCAATCACTAGTCAAAAGCATTTTAAAACTTAGGATCCTAAGAGATCCAGCTAAGGTATACAATTCACAGTTGTGATTTTATCAATCTGTAATCTGCAAAAGTGCAGTGTCTTACGCTTTAGTCAAGAGTAAGGCACTTAGTCAAATCAATACATTCATTTTAGTCAAGTACATTGTTCAAAATCTGAAAAGGAAAAGTTAGGCAAATATTCAAAGACTTTTGTAAAAACCTGGAAAGGAAGGATTAAACATTCTTAAAACTTGAATTATTACATTTGTAAATGCTACCACTGATCTGTACCAAATTAAGTCTATCAATTATTCCTATTAGCCATACTTACCTGAGCATCTACTTATGGTACTTGGAAAGGATTATTCTGTGTTTATCTAATGTTGAATATAGAATATCAATTTCTTTAAATTATACTTCTCTAATTTGAGGATCAAATATGCTACATAATTGGTATATGAAATATATATATATATATATATAATATATATATGAAATGAATCCAGTACTTGAAACATCATTTTAGGTCTGTCTGTGCATGGATAATACATTAAAGGGTAGTGTTGTAAAGCCTGATTGCTGGACGATTAAGGATATTGACATTATCTATGGTAATAGTAGAAATATCTTATTATTCAATACTTTATAATCTGAAAATATTAATTAATTAATTTTGTTTAGTGCAAAAGTGTAATCTGATCCGGCAAAAATATATTAATCACCACTATTCAACACATGTCTGGTCATTGGAAATATAAAACAGTCATTAATTGTACATCTGTAAACATCCAAGGTATAAAATCAATTCAAAGTTCATCTTTGTACGAGAGCTGGAAGAACATGTCCTTCAGTCTTTCTGACTCGTTCTCCTCCTCTCTTTATGACAAAGAGTGTCTGGTGTGTAAAGGTATCCTGATACTCTAGATTAGCACTGAGGTGCTGATTGGCTCAAACTCTTCTTTATCAGAGCGCCATATTTCAACCCCCCAATTGCTCTGCTTTTGTGTGGCTCATTCAGTGAGCACTGTAGTTGATCCCCCAGTGAAATGGAGGCTCACCTGCCTGCATTCCTTCTGATATCTGCTTGAGAGCAATGCAACTGCGTATTCCAAGTGGCACATCCAGGTCTCCCCCCGTGATGGGAGAGGTTAGGAAGACATCTGCTCCTCCAAGAAACAAGGAACCTTGTATGAAGCCTCTGAAGCCCTCGCTCGTCCCGCAGGGTTGTCTGCCTGAGCCCACCGAGCAGAATGGTGAAGAAGCATCCCATCTCCTCAGATAGTTGAAGATTAGAATCCTCTCATCTCGAACGACCTCGTGCCTCCTTGCCCATGGATGGGGGTGCCCTCTGCAGCCGGAGAGTGTGACCCTCTCTCTCTGACCCTTGGCCTTCAGAGCTGTCCTAGTTATTGGGTTAACACTTGATAGGGATGTTTTCCTGAGTGAAGACAACTCAAGGTAATGGATTAGCACATTATCATTTAATTACAAAAATAGGCTAGGCCCCTCAGAATTATTTGGGAGCCTTCCTGACACATGCACATGCATAAATGTAAGGTTTGTGTTAGTCATTTAACATGCAAGAATCATATACTCATCAGTCCATAGAAGAGAAATGTTATTGTAATTTAAAGGTGAGCTAGTCCCTGTGGATGTAACCCCTTCTCAAATATTCTAAATGTTATATTAATTCACCATTTGATAAAACAATTGTGAGAAACATATATTAAGCAGGAAAGGTATACCTTTGTTGAAAAACAAAGCATATCTGATTTGGGAGTAAACGCTTCATCCCCCTTAACATCTGAGTTACCACTGAAGGCATAGCATGAATGATAGTGGGTGTCTGAGGGTGTCATTACTGAGAAATGTCAAACAAATTCAAAACCTTACATTTGAAAACAGGTTTGCATTCCTCCACTTAAGGTGATGTTATCATTGGAAACAATAAAAACGAACTGTTTTGACGTAGAATCTATCAATTGAATCGTCAGAGCAGAACAGAATGGTTGTATTGTTGCCTGAGTTTAGCCATTCTCTATATAATGTGAATACATGTAGAACTAAGAGGCCCCTGACATTAGGCCTATTTTAAAAATAGTAGGGGCTTTTAACAGCTTGCCAACCTACAGGCATCCTCTGCATAGCAGTATGAATAGCCTTAAAAAAACAACCCACTCTGTGGTAACGAGAGTCATATTTCTGAACCAAATGCCCTAAGTTAAGCCGTTAGTCCCATCTGACTGACCCAAGGGTTGGTGCTGGTGTGACAGGGAGGCTTCCAGGTGTTCAAAGCAGATGTCAAGCTTTCAGTTCATGGCTTGGTGGGGGGGAGCAGACGCACGTGAGACAGTATCAACACCATTTTCCCAGCTCTGTAATGAAAAGGATAACAAGACAAGGTACATTATAGGAGTGTTAAAACACCAAAACATGCACACGCATCTTATTCTAGTAGAGATTAGAGGACAGGTCTAATGTTGTGAACAAAATTATCAAGTCAAAGTTATTTTATTTATTCTATGTTATGTACCACATTTAATTTAATAATTAATCTTGAATTACTAATAACTTACAATAACAATAACAATAACAATTTACAATTTGGATAAGGTGAATACTTATCCAAAGTGTGTGTGTGTGTGTGTGCGTGCGTGCGTGCGTGCGTGCGTGCGTGCGTGTGTGTGGGCTTGTCTGCCCAAGGTTTAAAACATTTGGGCAACATTTGAGAATGTTATGAGAACCAATATGTTGCTTAGACTAAACTCGAAGGAAGCTAGACTGGAACATTTTAAATGAATCAAAACACTTGCACATTAATTAAATACATTTGACATTTAGCTCGAGCTGGGTTCAATACTTTTCTTTATGGTATTTAAAATTGGGCTCGAGTAGAACCCCTGGATTTGGCTTGCAACACAAAGTGATACTGATCTCTGTAGGACTTGGAAGTGTCATGATTCAAAGTGTGGGCCTGTGAAAGAGAGGCCCTTGGAAAACAACATATATTCTTTACATTACATTACATTACATTACATTACATTACATTGCATTGCATTTAGCTGACGCTTTTATCCAAAGCGACTTACAATAAGTACATTCGACCAGGAAGACACAACCTTGAGGAAAACAGAATCATATAAGTACATCAGGTTTCATAGAGCCAATCATTTCAAGTGCTACTCAACTGGCTTTAGATAAGCCAGTCCTTTATTAGTATATAAGTGCTCTGTTAGCAGTTCTTTGTTAGTCATTCTATCGCTCGAAGTGGAGTCGAAAGAGATGAAAGAGATGAGTTTTCAGTCTGCGCCGGAAGGTGTGTAAGCTTTCTGCCGTCCTGATGTCAATGGGGAGCTCATTCCACCATTTAGGAGCCAGGATAGCAAACCCACGTGTTTTTGCTGATGGGAACTTGGGGGTTTACATTTTTTTAACTGTAATTACTTATTTTAAAGAGATTGCCCAAGGTTTAAAACATTTATTATGCACACAATAAAAACTTCAACAAATATATTGATCCTGGCTTAACCAGCGACCTTTACTCTGTTGTTCATAAGCTCGGTTTCAGAAAACTTGTCAGTAGTTTAACAACTATTTTCATTTTAGTAATGTCTATGGAGACCAATTGGTTGATACGAGAAATAATTTGAAGCAGCTTAATAAAGAATGTTAAACTATTTTTAAAACTGTAATTGAACTTCAACTTATATTAATTATCTGATTCCAGTGGCCAGTTGGAATAGATAATCAACAAAGTTTCCATTTTGCAGCAACAGCGCAAAAGGTTTCAACAACAATTAGTATTATGTCTGTCTAGTTCTGTCTTATCTGCTTTGTTTCGGAATGTGTTCAATACATTACGTTTTTATTCATTATTACCATACAATACATAGATTTAAGAATAAATTAAACAAATAATACAACATTGACCTAAACAAACAAACATATTTTGCAACCCTGATCTCCTCAGGCAGGTCTCTGAGGATCTCGGGGCACAGGACGGGGCATAGATAGGTTTATACAAGGTCACAAACATATCTTAACATAGGAGCAATACCATTTAAGAATGGATTCTTAAAGCAATATAATCTTCTTTTCTTCTTACACCTACAGCTCACACCCTGAACAGTGTGCCTCTTCTTTACATTTTCCTCTGCACACTGAGAGGCAGGACATAAAAACACTCTTTTGCTATTTATTTTCATTTTGCAGCACATTTATACTAACAGAATTTTGCTTTACATCTTTATATTATTTATTTTTCTCAAGTCATTTACTTTTGGTGAGATAACTAAAGTTTAGTTCATTTTACCCTGGCTATGGACTGATTCATTATTAGTTGTTACAAAACATACACAAGACGGCGGGTAGACAAACGAATATAGACCCCCCATACAAACAATCAGACAAACAAACATGAACTCGTAATAAACGCTGTCACTCACACCTACGCTGTCATTGGAGGCAGTCGCAATTTCAACAGGCTCGCACTTACCTGTTAGCATCTGGCATTCTGTTAGCATCTGTTAGCATCTAGCAGCATCTAGCTCTCCTGCTTACAAACTTTTAGCCATCCCTACTTATACAAGTAGTAGTTTTAGTTGTCTGCGATCTGCGGAGGCCTACTCCCACCTGTCGAGTGCGGCTGTACTGAGGTGTTTTTCCTCCGGAGACGGAGCGAAGAGACGGAGCGGCTCCACCTGTTGCTGCCTGCGATCTGCGATTTACGGAGGCCTGCTCGTCGCGAAGAGACGGAGCGGCTCCACCTGTTTGCTGCCTGCGATCTGCGATCTATGGAGGCCTGCTCCCACCTGTAGAGGCTGTACTGGAGAGGTTTTTACCCCGGAGTCGTCGCGGAGAGACGGAGTGGATCCACGCTTCGGGCTTGGCCTGCTTCCACCGGGCGTGTGCTGCTGTACGCAGGAGGATTTTACCACCGCTGGGGCCTGCTTTCCACCTGTCCTGGTTCTGCTGTTGCAGAGGCCTGCTTTCACCTCGGGGATACCACGGAGGGACCGGAGCGCTTCCACGCTGCTGTTTTAAATTAGATGACAATGTATTTGTGTCGTTTAAGAGGAAAAGATGCCTGTTTTTTTTGTTGTTATTACTGTCAGGAAATGTACAACCTAACCCTGGTCCGCCCAGTAGTAATAGTCAGATCGCTACTCCTGCTGATTTTAAAGCTAGGTCTGGGTTGGGTTTCATCCACTTGAATGTGCGCTGTCACGATTCACATGTTATGTCACGTTTGTAGTTTTGTCTGTGTTGGTGTTTTTCTTGTCTTTGGGTTTCCTGTCTTATTGTGTTAAGTGTTCACCCCCGTTTCCTGCCTGTCTGCTTTCTGTCTGTTTCCCTCCCTGATTACCCAATTGTGTCCACCTGTTGTCCTTGTGTTTCTCCTCCCCTGCCCGGCTGTTTCTCGTTGTCATGATTACCCCTCCCTGTATTTAGTCTTGTCTCTTTCTGTGTTCAGTGTTGGGTCATTGTTTGTTGGTGACTGAGTTCACCGGTGAGTGTTCCGTGTCTTGACATTATCCTTGAAATAAAGGGTTTCTCAAAAGTTATCTGCATTTGGGTCCTGCTTCCTTCACTCGACCGTGACAGAATGACCCAACTCGAAATGGACCCAGCAGACGATCCTTTTGAGGTGGAGCTGCAACATTTTTCTTTTCCTTTGGGATGTTGCCACGATTGGTGGAAGGAAGCGTCCAGTGTTCGGCTGAAGGAGGCCGCTCTGGTAGAGGCGCACCGGTTGGCGATGGAGAAGCCCGACTTGGTGAAATACTTGCCTGACTGGATGTTGGACTTCCTCTGGAGGTGTGATTTCCAGCCTGCTGATTACAGACGTCTCAGAGTGGTCCGTCTGGGGTCAACCCATGCTTCTGTCCCAGTTCCTGCTCCTGTTCTGGAGTCATATGCTGGAACTCGTCAGGCTTATGGAGGCCCACGGAGTATTCAGGCGGCTGCTAAGAGGAGTCGTCGCAAGGCCAGACAAGGAGCCCGGGCCCCAGCAGCCATGGTTCCAGTCCCAGTACAGGCCCCAGCAGCCATGGTTCCTGCCCCAGTTCTGGCCCCAGCAGCCATGGTCCCGACCCCAGCTGCCTTGGTTCCAGACCCAGATCTGGTCCCAGCTGCCACAGTCCCATCTCGAGTTCCCTCCTCTAGTTCCTCCTCGAGTCCCCTCTTTAGTTTCCCTCTCGAGTCCCCTCTCGAGTTCCCTTCTCTAGTTATTCCTCCAGTCTCTCCTCTAGTCCCCTCTGTAGTCCCCTCTCTGTTTCCATCTCCAGTTCCCTCTCGAGTCCCCTCCTCGAGTCCCCTCTCTAGTTACTCATCTAGTCCCTCCTCTAGTCTCTCCTCTAGTCCCCTCTTTAGTCTCTGTTCGAGTCCCCTCTCTGTTTCCATCTCAAGTTCCCTCTCCAGTTCCCCCTCGAGTTCCCTCCTTTAGGCCCTCCTCTAGTCCCTCCTCGAGTCCCCTCTCTAGTTCCCCTCTCGAGTTCCCTTCTCTAGTTACTCCTCTAGTCTCTCCTCTAGTCCCCTCTGTAGTCCCTTCTCGAGTTCCCTCTCTGTTTCCATCTCAAGTCCCCTCTCCAGTTCCCCCTCGAGTCCCTCCTCGAGTCCCCTCTCGAGTTCCCTCCTCTAGTCCCTCCTCGAGTCCCCTCTCTAGTTCCCCTCTCAAGTCCCCTCTCGTGTTCCCTTCTCTAGTCCCCCCTCTAGTCCCTCCTCTAACCCCTCCTCCAGTCTCTCCTCTAGTCTCTCCTCAGGTCCCCTCTGGAGTCCCCTCTCCAGTCTCCTCTCGAGTCCCCTCTCAAGTCTCCGCTCGAGTTCCCTCTCCAGTCCCAATTCAAGCCCCTACGCAAGTGTTGTTGGAGGTTCCGCTGGGGGTCCTGCCAACCCTGTGTCCTGTGCCGTTGGAGGTCCCGCAGAATACTCTCCTGCCGGGGGTCCTGCTAACCCTAGGTCCTGTCTCGTTGGAGGTCCCGCCGTCTGCTCCCCTGCCGGGGGTCCTGCCAGCTCTATGTCCTGTCCCGTTGAAGGTCCCGCAGAATACTCTCCTGCCGGGGGTCCGGCCAACCCTATGTCCTGTCCCGTTGGAGGTTCCGCAGAATACTCCCCTGCCGGGGGTCCTGCCAACTCTGTGTCCTGTGTCGTTGGAGGTCCCGCCGTCTGCTCCCCTGCCGGGGGTCCTGCCAGCTCTGTGTCCTGTCCCGTTGGAGGTCCTGCAGAATACTCTCCTGCCGGGGGTCCGGCCAACCCTATGTCCTGTCCCGTTGGAGGTCCCGCAGAATACTCCCCTGCCGGGGGTCCTGCCAACTCTGTGTCCTGTGCCGTTGGAGGTCCCGCCGTCTACTCCCCTGCTGGGGGTCCTGCCAGCCCTGTGTCCTGTGCCGTTGGAGGACCCGCAGAATACTCCCCTGCCGGGGGTCCTGCCAACCCTGTGTCCTGTGCCGTTGGAGGTCCCGCAGAATACTCTCCTGCCGGGGGTCCTGCCAACCCTAGGTCCGGTCTCGTTGGAGGTCCCGCCGTCTGCTCCCCTGCCGGGGGTCCTGCCAGCTCTGTGTCCTGTGCCGTTGGAGGTCCCGCCATCTACTCCCCTGCCGGGGGTCCTGCCAACCCTGTGTCCTGTGCCGTTGGAGGTCCCGCAGAATACTCTCCTGCCGGGGGTCCTGCCAACCCTTTCTCCTGTCCCGTTGGAGGTCCCGCAGAATACTCTTCTGCCGGGGGTCCTGCCAACCCTATATCCCGTGCCGTTGGAGGTTCTACCGGGGGCCCTGCCAGCCCCATGTCCATTACCTGTCTCTGCCTTCGGCCCTCCATGGTCCCCACCTTGGACTCTGTTTTGACCCCGGGCCGTCCGCCCGAGACCCCTTCCTGGTCCTCCGCTGTGTACCTGGGCTGTCAGCCCAAGACCCGTCCTCCGGACCCCCTCCACCCACCCTGGTGGCCCTAGTTTTGCGTCCCTCCTCCGGACCCCCTCCGCCCACCCTGCTTGAGGTTTTGGACTTTTGTGTTTTGTTTTTTTTTAGGGACGTCTAGAATCCGTCCCTTGAGGGGGGGGTTCTGTCACGATTCACATGTTATGTCACGTTTGTAGTTTTGTCTGTGTTGGTGTTTTTCTTGTCTTTGGGTTTCCTGTCTTATTGTGTTAAGTGTTCACCCCCGTTTCCTGCCTGTCTGCTTTCTGTTTGTTTCCCTCCCTGATTACCCGATTGTGTCCACCTGTTGTCCTTGTGTTTCTCCTCCCCTGCCCGACTGTTTCTCGTTGTCATGATTACCCCTCCCTGTATTTAGTCTTGTCTCTTTCTGTGTTCAGTGTTGGGTCATTGTTTGTTGGTGACTGAGTTCACCGGTGAGTGTTCCGTGTCTTGACATTATCCTTGAAATAAAGGGTTTCTCAAAAGTTATCTGCATTTGGGTCCTGCTTCCTTCACTCGACCGTGACATGCGCAGTCTGTTAGGTAAACTAGATTTTGTCCGTATCTGGGCAAAATCGACTGACGCTGACGTCATTGTCTTATCAGAAACATGGCTAAACACGTCTATTTTGGCCTCTGACATTGCCTTAAATGGTTTTAATGTGTATCGTACCGACCGGCCTAATAAAGGTGGTGGCGTTGCCATTTATGTTAATAAGTTCAGTGTAACCACATTAGTTTCCAAATCGATCAGTAAGCAATTTGAATTTGTAGCCATAAATATAGAAGTGGCAAAGGGTCAACAGGTCATGGTGGTGAGTTGTTACAGACCCCCCTCAGCTGTCAAAGACTCCTTGTCTTCACTAGCAAATCTTTTATCACAACTAGACTACAAGGAAATAGTGTTACTTGGTGATGTTAACTGGGACTGGTTAACTGCAGTATCAGAGGATTTTAAAAACCTTTGTATCTCTTTAAATGTTACTCAGATTGTTGACAGTCCTACTCGCCCAAATATTAAGTCCCCTAATAAATCCTACCTAATTGATCTCATTTTAACTAATGTTCCCCATAAATATTCATCTGTGGGAGTATTTGCAAATGATCTGAGCGATCACTGTGTTGTAGCCACAATTAGGGACACTAAGGTCCAAAAGGTTAAACCTCGCATTATCATTAAGAGAGACAAAAAACATTTTGTTGAGCAGGGTTTTGTGCATGTTCTGTTTGATTTTGATTGGGGTAAAATCGTGTGCTGATGTGGAAACCACATGGTCTTATTTTTATCTTGGTTTTATGGAGATCATTGATAGACATGCACCCCTGCGTACATTTTAGAGTAAAGGGACGAGACAATCCTTGGTTTTCTGCTGAACTGTCTAGTCTCCTACATGAGAGAAACAAGGCCTGGGCAAAGGTTAGGCAATCAGGCTCAGAGGTAGAGTGGCTGCATTTTAGGCAGCTAAGGAATAGCTTCACTTCAAATGTCAAAAGTGCAAAGTCGAAGTACTATTTGTCAGTTACCACAGAAAACCTAAATAATCCTAGGAAATTTTGGAAACAATAAAATCGATATCCACCGGTGAGATCCGTAATGAGCTACCTCCGTGCCTTACCACAGCATCTGGCACTATATCGGACAGGGCTACTATGCTCAATTGCTTTAATGAGCATTTTGTGTCCTGCGGTTCTATGTTTGATTCTGTGACTAACTCTGCTTCTGTGAACACCCCAATCCGTGACTCTGAACCCTTTCAGTTTTACTCCTTTTACTGTCAATGTTGTTCATGAAGCCTTATCTAAGCTAGATCCTAGGAAACCGGCTGGCCCGGACAACTTAGAACCTTTCTTTTTAAAGATAGCTGCAGATTTTATTGCTCCACCTCTTCTTCTCTTTTTAACCTCTCCCTCAGCACAAATACAATTCCAAAAGTATGGAAGTCTGATTATGTCTTGCCTTTACTGAAAGGAGGGGAGGCAACGATTTTAAATAACTATAGGCCAATCTCTAAATTGTCAGTTCTGGCTAAGGTGCTCGAACGACTTGTGAGTGAACAAGTAAAGGAGTTTTTATGTATAAATGATATCCTGTCTAAGCATCAGTCAGGATTCAGAAAGAAACACAGCACCATCACTGCCACAATGAAAGTGGTAAATGACATTACTAGTATTTTAGATAATAAGCAGAGTTGTGCAGCTCTGTTTATTGACCTTTCCAAAGCGTTTGACACCGTTGATCATCACATTTTAAAGCAGAGGCTACTCAGTATTGGCATATCCAGCCTTGCAGTGGGGTGGTTTGTGAACTACCTCTCTGAAAGGTCCCAATGTGTTCATTTTGATGGACTGTCTTCTGAGTGGTTAAACATTTCTAATGGTGTACCACAAGGTCCACTTTTATTCTCCATCTACATCAACAGTTTAGGTGATAATGTGGATGAAGCTACTTTACATTTTTATGCGGATGATACTGTAATGTATTGTGCAGGTCCCTCCATTAAAGAGGCTGTTGTTAAATTACAGGCTGTTTTTAACACTATTCAGACTCAGCTCTCTGAATTAAAGCTTATTTTAAATGTGGATAAAACCAAGGTAATGCTCTTTTCAAAAGCACAAAAGACACCGGAGCCTGTTTTTGATATTGTAACTACGCAAGGAACAAAACTTGAAGTTGTTGCCTGTTACAAATACCTTGGTATCTGGCTTGATGATGGTCTTACTTTTAAACTTCAGGTCACTAATCTGCTTAAAAAGCTGAGGGTTAGGCTAGGTTTCTTCTACAGGAACAAGTCCTGTTTCTCGCTTGAGGCCAGGAAAAGGCTAGTCACTGTGACCTTTTTACCTGTGCTGGAATATGGTGATTTGATATATATGAATGCACCTGCCCATTGACTGGAAAAGTTAGATGCTGCCTATCACAGTGCTCTGAGATTTGTTACTAACTGTAAAGCACTTACTCATCACTGTACCCTGTATGCCAAGGCAGGTCTGCCTTCACTAACTGTACGGAGGCTCAGTCATTGGTACATGTTCATTTATAAAGCCATGTTGGGTAAACTACCTTTTTATATCTGCTCTCTGATCTCTCGACGAATTGAAAGTACGTATTGCCTGAGATCTCATGATGTTGTTTTATAAAATGTGCCAAGTGCTAGGACTGTCTTAGGGAAGAAAGCTTTTAGATGTGCAGCTCCACTAAATTGGAACAGTCTGCAAACCTGTTTAAAACTGAGCACTTTGGTTCCCCTGCATCATTTTAAAAGTCGGCTGGGTGAGATGCTGTTTGACACTCATGGTACCTGTCACTGTAAATAGAGTTTTGTAAACTGTACCCTGTACATTATGTTGTATGTCATCCTTATTGTTGTTCTGTTTTTTTTATGTTACATGTGTAACTAATGTCCTGCAAGTCACCCTTGAAAAAGTGATCTCAAGGGGCTTTCACCTGGTTAAATAAAGGCTACAAAAACACCAGCGTGATAGCAAAGTTCATCCAGCTCAATTTAGTCCGAATTAAGAGGTTTCAGAAGGGATGGAGAATTATAGATGGGGCGCCTTGACTCACGCGCCCACCCTTGTATACAAGTCCTAGATCGGTGCCTGAAAGCCGCCCAAGAGCGATAACTAGCTTATCCTCTTGCGACACCACTACTCTTTTCTAGTGGCGCTGTGCCCCCCGGATCAGGAGCCCACAGACTTTTCCCTCTTCCTTTCTCTCCAACAACAACCCAGTTGACTGTAGTCCGACACGACCAGCCTATACACTTGCTATCGAGTTCATCACAACGATGAAACGACAGTTTTGTTCTACACTTGCTTGCCACTGCCCACCCGTGATCAATTAGCCTATAATTTTATGTATGCACCCCGGACCGCCACCAGCTCTTCTAGCAATGTATAAGGAACTGTGGCGCATCGGGTGATGCACGCACCTCGCGCTGGCCCGTCATACCATGAGAAAGCGTCAAACAACGAGTGCTTTTAGACCATCTCGTTTTTAATAGAGACGGCGGTGGTGTGAGTTAAAGCTATAGACAAAAGGCTGTGACTTTCTCCCTCTCAGCTGCACTTCTCCAGCCCCACAAACACGGGGAGGTTTTACACACACACACACACCCGCTGCAGCTGGAGCCGTGTTCACAGAGAGGCGATAGGAGTAATATCTCCGGCTGCTTATTTTCAACTGCTGTGTTGGCCGCTGAAACCCCCAGAATTCGGCGATTTGTCCAATACAAATCTTTACATTGCTTTCATACAGAAGCTCCACTTTACTGATGCCTTTCTTTTAAGGTCTCTCTAAACATGAGCTGTGAGTGCTTGTATGTCACTTCCGTCCCGAGCAGCTACACAGAGGAAATCAGCCAGGACTGAGTCCCCAGACACTGATCCCCTGGGTTTATTATCCCCAAATGTTCATTAACCAAAAAACGAAACACAGCCACTCAGTTTCACAGGTAATTTTAGGATACCGTCAATCACAGATTCTGGTAAGGCAATGTCCAAATGTAGATTTGAAATCACACTTACCAGTTCTGAAGATTTGTTGGCATCCTGCCGACAACGCCAATTTGTAAGGGAAACTTCTGTGTAGAAATGCAGTGGGAGTCACCGACTCAGGAAAGAGACACGGGAAGAGCTCGAGCTTTGATGTCAAACACTGATGATTTATTTGGAGGTTCGGCCGGAGGATTCACATCACAAGTCACAGCAGTCACGGTGAGACTGCACGGTAGAGTTGCCACGCCAATTCTGGAGCGCCTCTCTCTCGTTAGCCCATTTAACTGGTTTCACAGAGAGTAATCAACATATTTTGATAAGATAGCTTAAACAGTTGGGCACACTGAGTTACTTGCGTCCGTCACTTATGGCCTCGAAGATGTCATACCTTGGAGTCCACAAACAACAAAGAAGGAAGTGTCCCAGTGCACCCACAACAATAGACCATCTGTGACCTAGGGTTGCCCGGTCACAGAATGGGAACAATAACATTATGGCTGAAGCAGCCTATCTCCTTAAAGGAGATAACAGACATCAGGGTTGGTCATGTACGTCATATCTAGGAGTCTAGGACAATTATTTCCCTAACAATGACCAATACATGCAACCCTTTTTTTGACACAGAGGGCATGCATGGCCAACACTAAAGGTCCAAAGGAGCTTCCAAATAGCTCAGATTGTTATGAATTCGAGGAAAAAGGTAGGACCCAAATGCAGAATACAAAAAAGGTAAAAAGGTCTAGGAACAAAAAGCAAGCTTTATTTAAAAAAAAAATCTGATGAACATGACATGAACATCATGGCATGAAACAAACAGGTAGCACATGGTAGCAACAAAGCAAAATCTGACCGTGACCAACATGGAGGGAAACAGGAAAGAAAATGAACCGACAAGGAACACAGGGGAAGACAAGACTAAATACAAAGAGGGGTAATCACAGGACAAGACACAGCTGGGCAGGGGAGGCAGAAACACTAGGGGGGCAACAGGTGAACACAATCAGACAATCAGACACATGAGGGAAACCACAGGAAGGAAGACAAGACACAGGGAGAACAGAATTTCAACATAAAATCATGACAAGACAGACAACTAAGATGTGACAGAAAACTAGGATTGTGACACAGATCTGTTGGAGGTAATGCTATCGGGCTGAACTATGTTCCCCTGCATCACATCTCATCTTTGACACACTTTGTGGCAGGGGGAGACTGATCACATCATCATTTACATATCAAATTAACCCATATTTCTCCTGGCCTTTGTCCACACCACACCTCCACATAGAGATCGCTACAGTCTCTGATTAACGACCCATTGTTTGCAATTGATGATTAGATCCTGCACAAAGTGATGACTTTATCTACCTTTTCAGTGTGCTGCATCAAACATAATCATGACGCAGTATGCTATAATCAGTCATCTATCTTTTAATGCAATAGCACGCTGCTGGTCAGCAAAGGGGGCAGTGGCACCTCAAGGTCTCCACGTGTACAAGTTGACTGATGTCTGTTGTTTCTGCGTCACCCTCCAAGAGTGCAGCGGGCTTATAAAGAGGAACTCACATAGACTCTCAAACACACTCAATTGTTTCCCTCCTCTGAGAAGAACAACAGGTATGTCTGACATTTAATTTGCATCACTGGTAGAATCAAACAAAAATAGCGGCATGCTTAGGACACGGACAATAACACTTTTAAAAAACTGTCCTCAAGTTTCTATGCAAACCCTTGCTGATACCTAAGGGGATTTGTTTGTTAATATTGATGACTGAGTGTCACAAGGAGTAAATATGGTTGAAAGTGTAATTTTGTACCTTAAGTCTGGATAATTGTATTTGTTGTTAATCATTACATCGTAACGGCACGTAAATGGGGCTGTCCAGCCGCCGTGGTGCTGATGGGAATGCGCTGCTTTTTGAGACAATAAATTAGTCATTTTGTATCCTTGACTCATTACACTTTAAAAAAATATATATTGTTATAACCCATAGCCTGTCTTTTTCTTCCTCCATTCAGAAATTCCCAGCCAAGATGAGACTGTACCTCGTAGTTGCCATGCTGGTGCTGGCTTTGGCCGCATTCACACGTATGTCTCGGGTTAATTTAAGAAAATAAACTCCAAGCTACGTTTCCGTTCATGCTGTGTAACTTTTTCTGTTTCTGTTCCAAACCTGCAGAGGCTCAGGATGCGGAGGCGGCCGTCTCTGGGATCACAGAGATGGGCCAGAGCCTGGCAGACAAGGCCAAGGCAACCTTTGAAGACATCAGGACCAGCGACATCATATCCAACTCACAGTAAGCATGCATGCACGCACACGCTCTCTCTCTCACACACGCAATCTCACACACACTACACACTGCACACACACACACACACACAAACACACACACAAACACACACACACAAGGAGGCGGAGGTGGAGGCGACCGTGGAGGAGAAATTCGCTGTGTTCACAAACCAGATGGGTGAGATGGGCAAGAAACTGGCAGACAAGGCCCAGACAACCTTTGAAGGCATCAGAAGCAGCGAATTTGTTGCCAGCTCCCAGTAAGGATGCACGCACACGCTCTCTCTCTCACACACGCGATCTCACACACACACACACACACACACACACAAACACACACACACATGTAATGCTCGTTTTTGTTGTTATCCTCCTCAGGACCTGGTTGGAGCAGCAGTTGGAAAAGATTAAGCAGAAGATCGGTGAAATCAACCAGTAAAATGGTCCCTGTCTCCATCCTAAGACCCCCCCCCCCCCACCTCTGACCTCTTCACACATTGCTCTGCTGACCAGACACAATATCTATGTTGCCTCTCTGTAAAGAGATGTTTTTTTTTTAATATAATTTAAGCTGTGTTTCAATGTTCACATATTCTGTTTAAGCGTTAGTAATTTTCTATAGGAACAGATGTACTGAACTGTGAAATAAATGAGCAGTTGTTGTGGTCTCACACAGAGTGGCCGCCTTATGTTATACAAAACACTGCCAGTCATTTCTAATTGTTTTCAGATTTATGAGATTGTTATATAGTTATTACTACATTTATAATAAGGGTAAACAACTCATTGAGGGGCTAGGGTTATACTCAAATGACCTGACTCAATTATAATTTCAGTTTTCTAATTATATAGATACACATTTGTAATCTTTAGACATTGTAAACCTTATGGCAGACGTACAACACAAAACACTTGTAGATTTATTTCTGTATTTATTTGAAATATTACTGTTTACAGACAGAACATGCTGTTTGAATACAAGCTGTTTTTAAAATAAACTCTTACATTACTGAATAAACAGTCCATATTTACATGATATAAAGGCTAGCAAACAAAAATGTTAATGATTATCAAATTGGGGAAAA
The DNA here is from genome assembly GCF_902827115.2 of Pseudochaenichthys georgianus. Classification (NCBI taxonomy): domain Eukaryota; kingdom Metazoa; phylum Chordata; class Actinopteri; order Perciformes; family Channichthyidae; genus Pseudochaenichthys; species Pseudochaenichthys georgianus. Next base: position 37,617,367 of record NC_047518.2, on the reverse strand, counting down.
CCATCGAATCTAATGGCAATTTAAAAACAGTTGGAATAATTTTTTTATTTTTATTTATCCTTTATTTATCCAGGAATGTCCCATTGAGATACAAGATCTCTTCTTCCAGGGAGTCCTGACCACATAATCACAAATAAAAAGAGGCCTTGGCTGGATTCAGATGTAAACCATTTCCAGGCTTGCAGTCAATCATCTAGACATGTAATCAGAGGACAGTGTTATATGAAACCTAGATTCATACATATGGCACTAGAGAATTTATCTATAATGATATTAAAGTCTAATATGAATGAGATTTGTTTCTTCATTTTATGAGAAAAGTGCTGACATGTATGATATTACTTTCTTGTTGACAACCCAAAGCTGTAAATGGATATTGATGAAGTAGAAGTCTTTGCAAATTAGCCGTAGCAAAAGTTCATTTATTTTGTCACATCTAGAGACATATATGATAAAAAAACTCTTGAATTCATAAAAACTTTCCACTTTCTGATCACAACGGGATTTAACGTTTGACCAATTCAAATAATAAATAACTTAGATGAATAATTCATTTGATTACTTAATCCTAAAGTCAATATCATCCCTGAAGCTGATTACTTAACCAACAGAAGCTTCTGGTAGGTAAGAGTTGATTTGTGTCAATATCTGGTACCAAAGGGCAAGTGCCAACATGGCTGCTTTTCAGGCATTTCACAACTCCCGGGCTAAAGTCACTGTTTATGCCGGGTTAATGATCCACCAGTTGTCCTAGTTTAATGAATCCAGTTTCTGTGAAGAGAACAGAGTGACAGAGGTCAGCAGCTGCAGAACAGAGGTCACAGATTATGATCATATTGCATCAGATGAGTGGGAGGAAATCTACTTGAAATCCATTTGGGGTCAATTTGTTTTAATGTCAGGGAAACTGCGACTTCTTGTTCAGAGAATAGACAAAGTTTTCTCTTCAAATGGTGGATAAGTTGGTGTAACACATCGACTGTGTAAACTGATTAAAGCAAATTGACACTGAGATTAAAGAAGTGTTTTGTCTCCACTCAAAGCTGGAATAAAAACCGAGATGTGCCGATATCATTTTTTTGATTAATTGACATTTTATTCTAAGCGAAACCCAATCCGCTTTACTCTCAAGTACAGTTGTATCTCTTTTTAAAATCTACTGTTTTAGAATAGCTTTTATATGATTTTATACTTCCGTTTGTTTTACTCTCTGTGTTCTTTAGTGGCTGTTTTTAAGCTAATTTTATTCTCAGTGTTTCAAATCAAATCAAGTTTTATTCATAAAGCATATTTAAAAACGATGTTTGGTCGAGCCAAAGTGCTGTACATGTAATAAAAGCACACTACAATAACATAAGAAACAAAAATAGAAAAGACAAGAATTTACAACAGACATATAAAGACAAAACACAGAGAAATGTCAGGTGTCATGCTCAGCTCTGACTAGAAGGCCAGAGAGAAGAAGAAGTGTGTCTTCAGTGAAGACCCCTAGGGTCTGGGCCAACCTCACATGGAGGGGCAGACTGTGCATATACTGTGTTTATATTAATAAGTCATGTGAAAGCAGTTAAGTAACTCAGTTTGAAAGAAGCTATATGTTCATTGTTATTTTTATTTTTTAAATGTAAGTGTATATAATTTTGTTTGTCATTATAAAATGATTTGTTGCATAATGGAAGGATACTCTTTTTAAACTCACAAATATACACTGGAAAAAATGCTTCTCCAAAAACAAGTAAATATATAATAAAAACAAGGTGTTTTCGCTTTTAATAAATGAACAAATCTGCCAATAGAACATTACATTACATTGCATTTAGCTGACGCTTTTATCCACAAGTACAAAATAGTAAAGATGGGATAATTAGATAAATTAGATGTTGTATTTAGCTGGGAAAACTTATTTTTAACTATATTTGACCAGAATTTGGGAATTTGTACCAAAAAAAGCCAGAAATGCTTAGACATTTTCAGTTTTCTGATGTAGTTGGAGATTTCCTATAAAATAAGATGTGTTTAAGAGACTTTGACTTAAAAAGATGCCTTGTCTAAAAACAAGACTTAAGTTATTAAGTCTTATATCAAGGGTAACGACATATTCTGTCTAGAAATTAGACAAATATACTTGGGAAAGATTTTACATTTTTGCAGTGTACAGCAAAGCACAGATGTTCAAAAACATAACACACAACCTAATAACAGGTCAACATTCAGATTTGTTTACACAGCTGCGGGATCAGGTTTGTAATTCTAGTTGTGAACTCTAATGTCGACACGAGTGTTGATTTGTTTTCATTCATAACACGCAGCGAGCACAGAGCGGAGTAATGAGAAGATTACATAGACTTTGAGGTGGACCCTGCCCAACAGAAACGCTTGGCTTGGCTAAACAAACTTTTATCAGAGACAGAGACTTTGACTGGCCTGTATACATAAGTGTGTTGAGATATCTGATCCAAAGGGCGCTCGGGCAGTTAGTGAACTCAGCTAATGTTGATCTTGAAAAGACATCAAGAGTTCAGGATCTGACATTAACATTGTAACACAGATAACATTTAGCGGTGAAAAGAGACATTATGAACCAATCTAGGTTTCAATGAAATCATGTATTTTTGCAAAAAATTACATAAATAAACTCTCTCTCTCTCTCTACATTTTTTTAATCCATTTATCTTCACATGTATATAATAATGCATTTCATTATTTGATTAAAGTCTTAGAGACACAAAGATAAATCCCTTTGCGCGTGTTGGAAATACTTCAGTGTTGCTTTGCTATCTCTCAGATTCTGTCAATAAAAACACAAAAACAACGTGTTGAAGGATTATTCGCTCTGGCCAACGTACACGCGGTTGCGGTGACCTAATACAAATAAAATGGCTTGATAGCACTTGTATGATTCAACTTCTGTTGACCAGAGCCAAAGGAAAGGTAAAGATACACTTTGCCACTCATTTGTACCTTGCTGCGATGATTATTCGAACAATTAGCGTTAAAATCGGGAATTGAATTTGATAAATTGATGTTTTGTTGCTTAAAAAGGAGCAAAACTGATAGAAAACCTTTTTTAACATAATGTGCTCATAACAAAACGTTTGTAGTTGTGACATGTAGTTGAGGTTGTTTAAATGTGCTATATAAATAAATAAAGATTGAGATTTGAACTTGACTATTTCAGCATTATTGAAATAATATTACGCCTTCTGACGGTTGTGTTTCTCATGACAGATGCATACCAAAGAGCTTGTGTTCGGCCTCATCTTACTAATGCAAGGTATGACTTTAAAAGTAACTATTCTAGTCATTCAGTCCTTTTATTTCTGAGCTTGTCCTGACAAACATCCTCCTCTGCAGCATGTGGACCTCTTTTGGCAAAGACAAAGGCTCCAAAACAACCCGACTCTCCAGGAATACTGCAGTGGCTGGCGGAGAAATTCAGGTATCATCCTCACTCTCACCGTCATTAATGCAAGCAATTTGGACCCATTTTAAAGATAATATCTGAATTGTTAACATTTTTCATGGTCTCTGTGTACTCGTGCATCTCATAGGGAAGTCAAAGCTACAGTCCAGGGTTATATGGGTCCATTTCTGGGCTTGCTTTTAGCTTACTACGAAGACCACATCCAACCAGTGACTGACAGCTGCTTTCAATGGGCCTCTAGAGTGTGGGAGAAGATCCATCCAACCATTGACAACTACTACATGCCAGTGCAAGCAGCTAATCCAACGGATACCGGGACAAAACGAAAGAATATCTGGCAATAAATGAATATTCTTACCACATTACGAATCTGTATTTCTTACCACTCGATCCTGAACATATCATAAGATTGCACTGCTGGTTCTGTCCAACATGTTAAACTTGTTGTTTAAGAGTGTATTGTGCTGAATGGACACAGTTTGTCATGCAAAAATGCACCTTGGCCATTACACGAAACATAAATGTAGCACTTAAAAGGTATAGCCCATTCAAAGCTAATGCACCAACATCAAAGAAAGTAAGTCTTTCTTGAAGTGAATGAACTGCGGATGTTTGTTTGTTATGGTTTTATTGCACTTATTTAAAGTCACAGGATTTAATGTTCTGGGAAAATATGCAAAGAAAGAGAGGTAATAAACAAATACAGAATAAAAAAGCTATCAATCATTGTAAAAACGGTCCCTAAAATCACTTTGCATGGAGTCGATTTCAGGGAATTAAGGTGAAAGGTGAAGGCAGTAATCCCAGCATGCATTGCTCTGGGTACAGTACAGTGTGTCTAGACCTGTCCTGGTTGATTTACCTGCTGACCATTTCCCTCTGATCTATATCTGAGCAGGCATTTTAAAGTGAAAAAATGTTGGTAAGCTCGAGTTAATTTACTAAAAAATATTTCTTTGCACTGACAACAATACCTAAGCTGCCTTAAAAGTGTTTCGTCGATTTTGACTCACATGCACCATGAGGTTTTGCAAACACTCCACTAATGCAGTATTATCAGCAGGGCTCCAAGTGCATGCCACATGAACATATGAACTTAGGCTGGAGAAACATTGCATAACCACTGACTCATATTTCAACATATGATTTGGGGAATATCATGTACAATGGACTTTGTGTAGGTGAACATGTGTGTTTGTGTGAGTGCTCATGTGCACGTGTGTGTGTAGGTGTGTGTATGCTCATCAGATGACGTTTGTTTGCAGTCCCCCCCTATATCATCCTGTCCAGATGTGAGCTCCCAGTTACAGACAACTCGCTTTCAGAGAACACTGTCACTTCTTGGACTTGTACATCCAACCCAACCGCAGGTAACGTCTCTTTTTACTGCAGCTTTTATTCTGTACTACATTTAGGTATCTGACTTTTGCATTCAGCTTTATGTTGATTGACAAAACAGAGTTCCTTTAAATTGTTTTATTTTTCTCTTTTGTTTCAGACATGAATGCAAAATACACTTTGGCCCTGATCCTGGCTCTGCAGGGTAAGGCACAAATACCAATGTGATCTGAAGAATTGTAGTGTATGGATTGGATTTTTTAATTGAAGCTTAACCACTTTGTGACCGTGTAAAAAGTAGAACATATCAACTAAAACACAGAGAAAGATTTCAAGCGATGAACATGCTTCTGCTTTTCTTGCATTGTGCATATAATTGTGTTTTGTTGCAGTACTTAAAAAGACACTTTTGCATGGCTTGCTACTGCTCTGATTTATCTGTAAGATAAAGATTGATTTTTAAATAACACACTGAATAGTCAAAGAAATCTGTCATTGAATTGACGAAAGGGAAAAGCCAAGATATGCAAAGCAGCTCCTCCAAAGCAGGATTCCTGAATAAACTTAGTATCTCCTGATGCTCTTTTGACTTAAATTCATCTGGTTTTGATTTTGGCAACACTGGTCCTATCATAACAGTCCAACCATTCTGATTTCCTTCCAGTCTCCATGAGCCTGTGTGAGGTTGCCCAACCATCCCAGGAACTTGTTGAGAAGTATGATGGCATGAAAACTGTCTTCTACAAGAGGCTGCTGAACGCTTTCAGCAAAGTGAAGGCTGCCGCTGCTCCCTTGATGGAGAATGCCGGAAACAGTGAGCATGTCCAGACTGCCAAGGAGTACTTTGATGTCCTGCAGACTCAGTCCCAGGTTCAAGCCGTCGTCAATGTTGCCAAGTAAGTTTTCAACAAGGAATTTGCTTCCTGTGAAGACCCTGTATTATTAACCAAAAAAAGGACAGCTTTTCTGAACTGCTTTTAGTTTAAAATCCATATCCACTACAAATATGCAGTGAATTCCAAAATGAGATTTCTCTACTAAGATACTGAATGGCTCTTCTTATGAGTTTTCTTTAAATAATCTGTCTTCCCTGACTTGCAGCGGCATGGCACATGAGCTATCTCCCCTGGTGGACCAGGCCCGTTCCGCACTGCTGGGTCTGTACGAATATCACTTGCGCCCCCAAGTTGGAGACCATCTGAGCCACGCCATCGACTCCATCAAGACCTACCTGGACGAACACATGCCCGCAGTGTAAAGAAGAGCAACTGCAGCTAGCCTCGTGTCAGCAGCCTGTTAGAGATGATAGATCATAGAAACAAACACATGTTTATGCTGAGAAGAGCAATGCACAATGCAAAAAATACTATCTTTTTGAGTTTCAATCAGGGTGAACATCCCCTATGCTAACTGTGCATGTTAAGTGTTTGATACACTGACCAACGTGTCTGTGTGACTGTGTATGTACATGTGTGAGTGTGTTCATTAAAATGAACTGGAAACTATGCAAAGTGTGCTTCTTCATCATGACATGCAACGTTTACTTTCACAGTTGATATCATACAGCTTCACTTTGAATATAATGTATTTTGTTCATAGGGACCAAGCATTTTAACATAGTTCAGATACAGAGCATGACATTTAAAATAGTTTTCAATACCGAACCCTAGTTTGTGGCGTGAGCTATAATATATTATTTTAAGAGTAGAATAATTGTTTTAGACTCCACTAATCACGGGGTTGTACTATGCATTTCATTTCAAATGAAACAATTAAATATATTGCTACATACATGCAGATCATTCAATCAAACATTATGGAGCTGTTTTGTTTATATCATCAGCTGCCAGTTTGATACTATTGGTACTGTCATATACGATGAATGATGAGATAAAGTTGTCTCACACTTTGAACTGTATTTCTAACAGGTAGCTCAGGCTCAGTTTTGGGCAAATTTAGGCAAACTGTGTTTAAAGAATTTTGAAAATCAGCAACATGTTTATGATCAAACAACAAAACCACACAGATTATTATTAATATAGAAATAAATAGTTGAAGACAATTCATCAGTGTGATGACAGTGAACTCAATGAGCCATTTTGAAGAATGGCCTGTTTAGTGAGAGCAGCAGAATGAACTCATTCTTATTTTCATCTCATGCCTCAGACCATTTTTGTATTGGATTTAGATTTATCCCTACTGTTTTAGTACAGATTTCAAGACATGACACCACACACTGTCATTGTCGGCAGTGTCATTTTGCAGCTTAATATCAACCGTAGCGGAGTACATTCATCACAGCATTGAATGAGCTGGATTCAATCAAAACCACAATCTCTCGAACAGTTTGAATCCCACCGTCAGCTGTCCTCAAAGCGCCCTGAGTCCCCAGGTCCACGGCAAACATGACATGTTTACTCAGGCCTGGATCAACACGTAGAAACGTAGAAAATGAGGTCTTAAAACCCAAAACGTGAGATCAAAGCTGAGACTTCACTGTCTTTGTAATAAGAGATGCAATAAAGAGAACAATGCTGGTTTGGAAGTTTGTTGATTAGAGGATAAAACAATGTTCTTAATTCATGGACAAATTATATAAGACTTTTGTAAACTTGTGGTCCAGAGGTGGAAGAAGTACTCAGATATTTTATTCAAGTACGAGTAAAAATATCACAGTGTAGAAATACTCTGTGACAAGTATAAGTCTGGTATTCAAATGTTACTTAAGTACAAAAGTATAACAATCAAAATGAACTTAAAGTCCCAAAACTGAAAAGTACTCATTATGCAGATTGGCCTTTTTTAAGAATAATATCTATTATATTGCTGGATTCTAATTAATGATCCATTGTGTAATATGGACATCATTTGTATCTGTTGGGGATACCTTTAGAGATTCTTAAAATGAACTTTCAAAGTCACAAGAAGCTAATCTTGTCAAATAAATTGTGAGTGAGTAAAAAGCACAATATTTTCTTCCACATGTTTTGTGGATTATAAGTGTGAAGTAGAATAAAATAAAAATACTCAAGTAAAATACAAGTACCTCACAAATGTACTTAAAGGTGGGGTATGTAATTTTGGAGAAACCAGCTCAAGTGTGCTAGAATTTGAAAATACACAACCGGATAAAATCTGCCCCTTCCTCACAGAGCCCCTCCTCCAACACACGCGCACATGACCAATGAGGGCTCGAGATAAGTTTGTGCACAGATGGAGGCAGGTAGGCCATCCAGTTACTTTAGCCGGGCCGGCTCAAATGATTGGTCGTGCTTTTTACAGTAGCCTAGAGATGACATTTTTTGTATGTATTTATTGTCAACGTTTTTAATATATTCATTGCTATCGGGATGTGAAGAGCATTCCATGGAATATAACAAAAATTATATCTGAAATAAATTACATCGGCCTACCCCACCTTTAAGTGAAGTACTTGAGTAAATGTAGGGGAGACCAGGGACAGTTGCAACAGTTTTTGGGCTTACCCCAATAAGTAAAAAACCATTTACAATAGGATAGCCATTTTGCTATAGTATTATCAATATGTCAGCTACTGAAACAATGTATTTAAGATGTTTTTATGAAATAAGTACAGGTTGGAAAATGTATTTTTTTTTTTTAACTCAACTGTTACAACTGTCCTTGTGTACAGGGACAGTTGTAGCACATGCCACGCATGGTTTTTCACACTACATGACAAAAAAAATAGGGAAAGCTGTCAAATTCTAAAGCAACAAGATTTTAATGGGGTTTCACCATACATACAGTCTATGGGTTTCACACATCCTCCATCAAACAATGAACAGAACTTAAAACAGAACACCAGAATTAATCAGATTCACAGTTGTGGCAGGTGTAAAAGGCACTTCCATCTGTGCAGTCCTTGTGTGCTCAGGCTTTACAGGAGCAACACTGCAGCCAGATCTCCTTGGACCTGGAGTAGCTCTCCAGGCACACAATGCAGTATTGGGCCTAATCTTCATCAGATGAGTCCTGCACCTTCTCCTTCTTGTTGTTTTTTTTTGTTGTTGCAGAAATTGATTTTTGTCTTCGCTTTAGACTTCTTTGCGTTAGATATTTTTTTCTCAGCCTCGAGTAGATTTTTGTATAGGAGTGTCTGTGAGGACAGCAGTTTCTCTTGTTTTTCTCCCCTTTGTGGTCAGCTTCCTTGGTCCAGCTTTTGGATGTGGACGGACATGGGTGAGAAAATATTTCACTTGTTTGTTCACTATAGGCCTCAATATATGTGATCACTTACTTTTCTTTTGTTCTGTATAGATAGTCTATTCTACCTTAATTATGTAGACCTACCTCCTTTGAGCTGAGACCATAATATAAATCAGCTGCCTCCATCAGGTAGTCTCTCAAAAGCATCTCCTGCTCTGTTGAGAACACTTTCTTTGGTGTCCAGTAGCCTACTCTTGGGTGTGTTTGTGATCCCTGACTCTCCAACCTCAGCCTCTTTGTATGGAACCGGTACAGGGTGACATGGCATATATCCAGGGACTTCCCTGAATGATTTGCCCTTCTCAACTTCATGTGAGGACCTCTGCAGCAGAGCAAGTGGTACTCCCCTGTCTGTCTTCCTCTTTCTGACATTTGGCATACTGTAAACACACACACACACACACACACACACACACACACACACACACACACACACACACACACACACACACACACTTTAGGCCTACTGTACAGTATGTTATTCTGTTTATGTTTACAGGGACAATGCACACCAATCAACAATACAACTGTATGCTTGAATGAACAATTAATCATTCAAGCAAATGAGCCATCATTGTAAATGTGCCATGTTACAACCGTCCCAGGACCACCAGTCCTGCCTGATTGCTAGCTTGACCCATATTTAGCTAGTTATATTTGTAGCTTACAAAACAGTGATTCTAATAATACTAGTTTTGATTCCTAGACATTTGAACTCAAGACAGTATCCAAAAATACATCATATAATTGTAGTTAATATTTTACCTCAGAAACACACTTTTGCTGATATCTTACGCGAGAAATTCAAACGTGGCTACTTTTTTTCTCAGCGATCTTACCATCTAACGGCTAGTGATGTGTCGGTCGCGAACGAGCCGGCTCAAACAGCCGGCTCTTTTAAGTGAAAGACGGGAGCCGGTGTTATGCCGTAGGTTGAAGCCTTGCCGTGGATTGAAGCCCTGTTCGCGGGGACGCGCAAAGGTGACGTAATCGCCTGTGTTGAGCGTTCGCCTTATTTTCACCCTTTTCAAAGCTTTTTTCTCTCTTTTGAGTGATATATCAGATTAAACAGCAAACGGCTGAATAAATAATGTGCATACAATTGCGAGGAGGCTCGTTTTAAGGACACGTTTTTCAGATCTGTCACAATCTTCGTATTGGAATAAATTTACGTTTTTGAGTGTATAGTCCCACTCTGTTATATTCCTCCTTCCTGCAGAACAGACAATGACAGGATAATATGTGATTTGTCAATAGTCCTATTTCTTAAAACCTTCTCTGTTGTTTAAGTGTCTGATAACCACGAATAGTAAGCAATGATATAACAGTAATGATATCAGACACTGTGTTATTTTCAATCAAGCCTAAAAATTATGTGTTCAAACTGGCTTCACTCACTTGAATTGCTCCTTTGAATATCATTTTTATATATCCCTACTCAACACATGTTTGTATTGTAATGCCACTCCTATTTTTTTTCAATTTATTTTAAGGTGACATTGAATGCTTTGAAAGGTGCCCTAAAATAAAGTGTATTATTGATCTTGTATCTGTGCCTCTATTACATTACATTTAATTTTCTATCACACTATTAATGTTCCTTATTTTAGACTAGGTTAATCCTGGTGTCAATAGGGAAGATATGCACTGTTCTCTACATAACATGTTCAGAGCAGGTATTTCTCCTGCCGGATTTGGAACCCCCCCTTTATCTTTGTCCAGGATAGTCACAACTTCACCAAAATCACACTGGTGCTTGCTGTTCCCCTCTAGTTTGTGCTCACAAAAGCATTTCACTCTGGGCCCAGCAGGTACAAAAATAAAGAGGGGCTTCAAAATCCGGCAGTGCAGTTGTTAGAGCTGCCAGATTTGGAACCCCCCCTATATCTTTCTCCAGGATAGTCACATACTCACCAAAATCACACTGGTGCTGGCTGTTCCCCTCTAGTTTGTGCTCACCAAAGCATTTCACTCTGGGCCCTGCAGGTCAAAAACTAAAAAGGGGCTTCAAAATACGGCAGACCAGGTGTTGGTGCTGCCAGATTTGGAACCCCCCCTATATCTTTCTCCAGGATAGTCACAGACTCACCAAAATCACACTGGTGCTGGCTGTTCCCCTCTAGTTTGTGCTCACCAAAGCATTTCACTCTGGGCCCTGCAGGTCAAAAACTAAAGAGGGGCTTCCAAATCCGGCAGTGCAGTTGTTAGAGCTGCCAGATTTGGAACCCCCCCTATATCTTTCTCCAGGATAGTCACAGACTCACCAAAATCACACTGGTGGTGGCTGTTCCCCTCTAGTTTATGCTCACCAAAGCATTTCACTCTGGGCCCTGCAGGTCAAAAACTAAAAAGGGGCTTCAAAATCCGGCAGATCAGGTGTTGGTGCTGCCAGATTTGGAACCCCCCCCTATATCTTTCTCCAGGATAGTCACATTGTCACCAAAATCACACTGGTGCTGGCTGTTCCCCTCTAGTTTATGCTCACCAAAGCATTTCACTCTGGGCCCTGCAGGTCAAAAACTAAAGAGGGGCTTCCAAATCCGGCAGTGCAGTTGTTAGAGCTGCCAGATTTGGAACCCCCCCTATATCTTTCTCCAGGATAGTCACAGACTCACCAAAATCACACTGGTGCTGGCTGTTCCCCTCTAGTTTATGCTCACCAAAGCATTTCACTCTGGTCCCTGCAGGTCAAAAACTAAAAAGGGGCTTCAAAATCCGGCAGATCAGGTGTTGGTGCTGCCAGATTTGGAACCCCTCCTATATCTTTCTCCAGGATAGTCACATTGTCACCAAAATCACACTGGTGCTGGCTGTTCCCCTTTAGTTTGTGCTCACCAAAGCATTTCACTCTGGGCCCTGCAGGTCAAAAACTAAAATGGGGCTTCAAAATCCGGCAGATCGGGTGTTGGTGCTGCCAGATTTGGAACCCCCCCCCTATATCTTTCTCCAAGATAGTCACAGACTCACCAAAATCACACTGGTGCTGGCTGTTCCCCTCTAGTTTGTGCTCACAAAAGCATTTCACTCTGGGCCCTGCAGGTCAAAAACTAAAGAGGGTCTTCAAAATCCGGCAGTGCAGTTGCTAGAGCTGCCGGATTTTGAAGCCCCTCTTTATTTTTGTACCTGCTAGGCCCAGAGTGAAATGCTTTTGTGAGCACAAACTAGAGGGGAACAGCCAGCACCAGTGTGATTTTGGTGACATTGTGACTATCCTGGCCAAAATGACAGGGGGCGCTTCAAAATCCGGCAGCTCTAGCAACTGCACTGCCGGATTTTGAAGCCCCTCTTTATTTTTGTACCTGCTGGGCCCAGAGTGAAATGCTTTTGTGAGCACAAACTAGAGGGGAACAGCAAGCACCAGTGTGATTTTGGTGAAGTTGTGACTATCCTGGACAAAGATAAAGGGGGGGTTCCAAATCCGGCAGGAGAAATACCTGCTCTGAACATGTTATGTAGAGAACAGTGCATATCTTCCCTATTGACACCAGGATTAACCTAGTCTAAAATAAGGAACATTAATAGTGTGATAGAAAATTAAATGTAATGTAATAGAGGCACAGATACAAGATCAATAATACACTTTATTTTAGGGCACCTTTCAAAGCATTCAATGTCACCTTAAAATAAAATTGAAAAAAAATAGGAGTGGCATTACAATACAAACATGTGTTGAGTAGGGATATATAAAAATGATATTCAAAGGAGCAATTCAAGTGAGTGAAGCCAGTTTGAACACATAATTTGTTAGGCTTGATTGAAAATAACACAGTGTCTGATATCATTACTGTTATATCATTGCTTACTATTCGTGGTTATCAGACACTTAAACAACAGAGAAGGTTTTAAGAAATAGGACTATTGATATCATTACTGTTATATCATTGCTTACTATTCGTGGTTATCAGACACTTAAACAACAGAGAAGGTTTTAAGAAATAGGACTATTGACAAATCACATATTATCCTGTCATTGTCTGTTCTGCAGGAAGGAGGAATATAACAGAATGGGACTATACACTCAAAAACGTAAGTTTATTCCAATACGAAGATTGTGACAGATCTGAAAAACGTGTCCTTAAAACGAGCCTCCTCGCAATTGTATGCACATTATTTATTCAGCCGTTTTCTGTTTAATCCTAATATATCACTCAAAAGAGAGAAAAAAGCTTTGAAAAGGGTGAAAATAAGGCGAACGCTCAACACAGGCGATTACGTCACCTTTGCGCGTCCCCGCGAACAGGGCTTCAATCCACGGCAAGGCTTCAACCTACGGCATAACACCGGCTCTCGCCCGCGAACGAGCCGTTTTTTGTTTTTTTTGCGGAGGGATCTAGATCGGCATGAAGGCACATTATGCAATGTGCAATGCTCACATTATCCCGCTTATTACACATACCATTTCTATGTCTGGACCGCTGCGTAAAAAGGAGGGTTTCTGCCCTGTTACTTCTCTTCTTACTTCTATAAGAATAAAACACGGAGGACGGAGATCTCTTTTTTGTCCCCTCTTCTCCCCGCTGCAGCCTAGCAGCAGCTCACATAATCAGCCCCCTGCAAAAACAGCGCTGGAAAGAGCAAATGGAGCGAAATGAGGCATGGCTAAAATGCAGGATCTTTTTGGTATTTTGAAAAAATATATATATTACAGTAGCCCCTTTTTTTAAATAGTTTTTATACAAGCAAGTCAATGCATTCATTCGGTGGTATCAGAGAGTTACACGGGTCTGTAAATGCAATGAAAACAATTGGCCACAGCAAATCATTTATATTAAACATGTAATTTTTTGTTTTGAATACTTCAGTACAAAGGATGTATTGAATAATTTAAGTGATATATGTGTACACATATAAATCATTAGTCAAAACAGCGCTACATTTGATTTAATTAAAAGGTATAATATGTGGTAAACTGAAGAGCCCTTTGGGAGCCGAAAGAGCCGGCTCTTCTTGGTGAGCCGAGCCAAATGATCCGGCTCACCAAGAAGAGCCGGAATTCCCATCACTAATAACTGCGCATGTGCAGAGTGAGTGTCATCACTCTAGCTTGTTTGTGAATGGAGATATTGAACAACCGACCCGTGTTGCAACTGTCCTTGGTCTCCCTACTTAGTTTCTTTCCAACATTGTCTGTATATAAAACAGTGTCTGCTTTTTACAAGCACAACTTCAAAAACAAACATTATGGAACTACATTGTGAACACATGTTTTGCGGCAAACGGCATACTGTAAGTGAAGTGATAAAATCAAATGCAATATACTTTGACAAATTCAGATAATATTTCCTCACGTCCCACTGTCTTTTCATTTGAGTGTGCTATGAAACATTACAAATACTGGAGACCTAGCTCTGGAAATAGGAAACAAATGAAGCCAGACGGAGCTAGACAACTCTCTATTTCAGCCAATCAGCTAAAGGTGGCGTAATACTCCTACACAGAACAGGGGGAAAGGCCAAGGAGTACAAAGAGAGAAGCATCAGAGACGGTAAATCTATTTATTTATATGTTAACTGAGAGTTCAGTTGAAATATCAACAATCGTTTACAAAACCTATGACTCCACCTTTAACAACAGCCAACAATATCCTCAAGGCTTCAAACAGAAAAATCTATAAAAAATTAAATTAAATTAATGAATTAATGAATGAATGAAATAAAAATACTTTTTTTTGGTTATGGTGTGATAAACAAGGTATTATAAGTAATAAAAACGAAATTAGAGTTGTACGACCACACCACAAGCACAATTAAAAATAATAGTAATATAAAACATGACATTTTAGGCGCCTTTTCTAACAAATCATGTGGTCAAACAGTTGTTGCTACATTAAGAAACCCCACTGATAGGAAACAGAGAAGAGAGAACATTATAATTAACCCCGAATAAACTTCCATTAAAACAAGCAAGGTGTCTTTTAACTGCAGACACATAAAGATAATCTATCTGGCCTAACTATTTCATAACCTGAAGTCGCAGGATGACGTGTTCAACACTCTAGACTCAGGGTCGCCTTAATAGGACTTAGGACTATTGTAATGTGGCATGAACGCATCACCCCTTATGCAACTCACAAGAGCTCCTCACTGAGGTTATTGACAGGGCAAGGTGTAAGCTGCTTTGATTAACTAATGCAATCAATGTGAAATATTTGATCTGAGTGAATTCAAAGTTTGCATCACACACAGTGACCTGTAACCTGATGATCCCCCCACCTCCCCTTCAGGCCCTTTGCTCATAAGTCCCAATCAGTGGATTTTGATTATGTTTCAAGCCTCTTTCTATTCTTTTATTCACATCCGTGTGTTAACACAGATGTCTGTTTAATCAAGACACAATGGCACACAAACTCCCACATTAGCACTCCAGACAACAGCGCAGGTTTATCTATCCCAGAGTGCACTTTGGCTCCGGGAGCGACAAGTCAACACGTCCACGCTCCTATATAAACAGGCTGGGACAGTGGAGCCTTTTACTCAGTTTTCTGGAGAGAAATACAGTAAGTAACCACATTTTGACTTCACTTCAAACATAGGATAGACTGCAACTGTATTGGAAAAGCATGCATGTTGTGTTAGATATGAGAACATTTGAAGGCAACTGAGTGTTTTAGGAATAAGATGCATGTTCAACAGGATTTAAATGGGAACAAACTTGTATTCTTATGCTAGAAGAGTGAAAAATATGCTTCAGTCAAAGACAGTGTTAATTACACACATGGAGAAATGTATGACAATGTCTCACCCTAGTGGATAAAGTGCCGTAAGATTTACCCTGTGTCTTCTCTCCTCACAGCTACGAGTGACACCATGAATAAGCTGCTGGTCATCACCGTGCTGGTTGCACTCCTCGCTCACAGTAAGCCTTTTATCAGATCTTTAAATTACATTCAGAATAGGATGTATCTGAGATGGATAATATGGACAGTTCCATCCCACAGGCCATAAGACTGTTGAACACCTGAACTTTTGAAAGAACATCTATAACATTCATCTGTTTGCAACTTATATCAACATTCCAATTACTTTTATACATAGACTATTCTGCACTATTTCTATTATATTATATGTTATTTATTTATTTACTTGCACTATTTCATCTGTGTTATTGTGTTGCACTGTTGGAGGAGCATGTGACCTAAGATGTTCATTGTCATAACTACACTGTAGCTATGTACAAATGACACAGGTCCTTGATGTATTTCTTTCCTGATGTAATGTGGCACCCTTTGACACCTCTGACCTGTTTTGTGCAGACGCTGAGAGCTTCCGTGTGTCGAGGCAGGCTGAGGACACGGAGGTGGTGGTGGTGGTGGAGGAGGAGGTGGTGGTGGTGCCAGAGGAGGTGGTGGAGGAGGTGGTGCCGGAGAAGGTGGTGCCGGAGGAGGTAGTGCCTGAGGAGGTGGTGGAGGTGGTGACGGAGGAGGTGGTGCCAGAGGAGGTGGTGGAGGAGGTGGTGCCGGAGAAGGGGACTATGGCCAAGTTCACAGACAGTGTCAAGGCTTACTATTCCGGCGCTGTCAACACTGCCAGTGAATACCTGGAGAAAATCAAGGGCCTGAAGCTGGAGGAGAAGGCAAAGTAAGAGAGCTTAAAAGTCCCCTATTATACTGTTTTTCAGCCATATAGGTCTCAGATATATACAAAACATGTCTCTGAAGTGTTTGGCTCGAAATACCAAACAGATCATTGCAGCATCCCATAATAAGGAGGATGAAAATAAAGAGATATTTGGTTAAAAATAACACAATGGTGCTCTAGGAGGAGATGCAGGTGATCAGGTGGGGGAGCCAAAATCTGATCAGCACATTTTCAGACAGGTTTTTATATAAATGGATCAGGACAAAAAGTGAGCGAATCTTTTTTCCTGAAACTTTCAGAGTCTCTTTCCACAGAGGGGACACATGTTGTTGTAGAAGAGACGTGAAAAAGTGGGGACACATGTTGACGTAGAAGAGACATGAACAAGTGTATTTTGCATAATAGGTGACCTTTAAATGCAGAGATGGCAAAAGTACACACATCCTTTACTCAAGTAGAAGTACAGATACTCATGTTTAATAATACTCTGGTAAAAGTAGAAGTACTGACTAAACTTCTTTACTCAAGTAAAAGTAAAGAAGTATGGGCCTCGAAATGTACTCAGTAAAAAGTACCCAAAACTATAGTACCAACTGTTTTATAGAGTACCTGACCTCCCTTTATATAAATAGAACAATAATCGAGTCGAGTTTTCATTGGTCCCTCTTCTTTAGAGAAGACCAGGAAATGATGGATACACGGATTGTGTTAAAATCAATAGGCACCCAATGACTCTGAATAATAATGATCACGCCACCAAACGCAGATTCAAACTAAAGTAACCAGCCTGTTTTGAAAATGTAAGAAGTACAAAGTACAGGTATTTGTGTTAAAAATGTAAGAAGTAAAAGTAAAAAGTCGAAAAAAAAAAAGGACTTAAGTACAGTAACAAAGTATTTGTACTCCACTACTTCCCACCTCTGCTTAAATGCAGATTCTGATGCTGAACAACTAAAGTATTGATTTATATTTACTGTGTTTCCCACAGGAACCTTTACACTGAAACCACCAACGTCGTGACCACCTACGCTGGAATCATGCACGACCAGATTTACCACAGCATGTACCAGAAGTAAACAGAAACTGATTTATCATGTAGCCTTTCTGACAGCATGAGGACTTTCCACAAGAAAGGTCAAAACGTCATCTGAAATGTTAAGCTTTTTACAAAATGGACTTCCTGCTCTCTGTGGCGCTTACTCAGGCCACTGTACTGCTCCTATATGATGGTAACCACCAAAAGAGGAATGTAATCCTTGGAGAAAACAACAGCTTCCACAGAAGAACAAGAACAGAACCAGTTGGAGCATCTGGAGTCAACTTATCATGTATCAACAGCATTTTCCATGGGTGGAAAACAAACACGTATAATTAAACAATATATCGCCACCTATGGGTTTCTTTTCAGTTATTTCACCTCTGAAAAAGTGTCATATCTTGAAATAAAATATTTATACAACACAAACTGGTGTCTCGTGTGGATAAATGATAATTAGGTTTTAAATTGTGCATATTTCTCATATCCCACTCTGGCTTTTCATTTTTATCTCACTGATGGAAAGGATCACGTGATTTTGTCTGAATAAATGTGCAATGAGTGCTTTTATCAGCCGAGGCCGCACCAGAACAGACGCTTGTGTTGCAAATTAATAATGGATGAAAAGGAACAACATGTAAAATGTGAGCGCGGAGAAACTGACAGAGATGCAAAAACATCAAAGACTGAGAGGTTTCTTTCTGTTGATTCTGACAAGTAGTGATGCAGGACTGCTGTGATGTTTTAATTAGTGCATACATCTGAAACATGTGGCTTGTCTGAAGCTACAACCAACACCAACAAAGGATTACAAACACCATCTTTTTCATTTGTTCCCCACATGATGTATAGGGTTTCAGACAGACATAGGACAACAACCATTACTGTTACTTTACAATTCATTGAATAATCATCATTCAGATATACTGTAGTGACACATACAGATCTGTGCGTTTGCAGCCCTGTTGTTATATAAATCAAAGTGAGATGATTTGGACTGTTTGCTTGATATCAGTATTTGTGTAAAATGTATTTGATCAACAGCTGACTGCTACCCCATCTGGCTTTGACACGAAGGTTATTTCATCTGAGGGAATCTGCAGCTGCTGCAAAACAGAGAGAAATTCACGCATAAATCATACAGCGAAGAGAAGGAAATTAAACATGTGGGTCTGGCTTTTTACAAAATGTGTTTCATTTGATTCTAATGTCAGTTTTGATTTGGGAGCATTTATGTCTCTAATAATTAATTAACACTTTAAGAGCTTACCCACTTAAAATGGATGGTACTTGAAGTGTGTGTATACAATAATATGTGTTCGTATACCTGAATCTTTAGGAAGGTAGGTATCAGGTCATTCTGATCTTTGCAATCTCATATAAGAGCGAACGTCCCTCAACTTACATCAACATATTAGGACTTTCTGATGTCTGTTTCGATGTAGATAACTCATTTATGAGATTTCACAGATCTTTTATTTGAAACTCTACATCAGAATGTCCTAATATTCTCTGAATGAATATCTGGGGTGGCTTGCTATCAACCTGAAGTGAAATGAGTCTTTGATTGTGGACAGTTTTTTATATATTGTTATCTAAAAATAGAGGGACAATTGTCAGGGGTTTGGTAGGAAATAGGACGCAAACGCAGTTGATCGATAAATAGATAGATAGATAGATAGATAGATAGATAGATAGATAGATAGATAGATAGATAGATAGATAGATAGATAGATAGATAGATGGATTCTATCTGAGTACCATCATTTGTACTTCAGTCAATAAAAAAACTGAACGTGTGAAATGTTAAGTGTTAAATGTTAAATGTTTAAGGGTAACTGAATAATAATTCAAGAAGTCATTATTTATAAAGTGGAAGAAAATATTTTCCTAAACACTTGAGGGGGGAAGAGAATACTATTATCAGATATTATGGTTTCCCAAAAGAGCAGCAGAGCTGTGCAATCTGTGATATTTTAAGACATGCCTTTAATATTGCATCATGGTCAAATATTAACTTTATAACAGCAGTGGGTATAATATCTCCACTCTTATCTTCTTCATCATTACTGTTAGGGAAATAATTGTCCTAGACTCCTAGATATGACGTGCATGAACAACCCTGACGTCTGTTATTTCCTTTAAGGAGAGAGGCTGCTTCAGCCATAATGTTGTTGTTCCCATTCTATGACCGGGCCTAGGTCACAGATGGTCTGTTGTTGTGGGTGCACTGGGACACTTCCTTCTCGGTGTTTGTGGACTCCAAGGTGTGAAATCTTCGAGGTCATAAGTGTCAGACGCAAGTAACTCAGTGTTCCCAACTGTTTAGGCTATCTTCTCAAATATGTTGATTACTCTCTGCGAAACCAGTTAAATGGGCTAACGAGAGAGAGGCGCTCCAGATTTGACGTGGCAACTCTCCCGTGCAGTCAGACCGCGGCTGCTGTGACTTGGGATGTGAATTCTTCGGCCGAACCTCCTAAATAAACCATCAGTGTTTGACATCAAAGCTCCTGCTCTTCCCGTGTCTCCTTCATGAGTCGGTGACTCCCACTACATTGCTACACAGAAGTTTCCCCCACAATTACTACTTGTGGTGCAACAAAGCTTTGTTCATTTATCTATGACACAATTATTCATTATAAAGCGCACTTAATTAGCACAGACTACCCATAAAAACTGTCTTGAATACATCCCAAAAAGATAAAAGAATCTGTTCACAGCAGATTTTTGCTATTAAGAAGAAATTAACTTCACCAAAATGTGAAATGCAATCTATTATGGATAAACGATTTATTGTATGTACCATGAGTACGGGTCTTTCTTCTTCCTTATAAACAAGGTGTGTCACCAGTACAACATAGTGTTAACCGGACGTGTTCAAATTGTCTCTGATAAGGTTCTACTGGAAATTATGCTGGTTAGTAATAAAGCAGTGTGTTCCTCCCACTGTCCTCAAAAAGGTGTGTGGATATAAATACACCAGACTAATCTCACACTGTCAGAGTACTAACTCAACAAAAACAACATGCATCTGTTCCTACTGGGGGTTGCTTTGGGAATCGCAGGTAGATATTTACTATGTTGTGTGTAAAATAAAAGAGATTAACATTGGAGTAGATGTTCAGTTTCTCTGTGGTCTTGGTGTGTTACAGGAGCGTCTCCTCTGGAGGACTTCAAGGTGTGCCAGCCTCACTCCAGACCCTGGCAGGTGTATCTGCACGGGGGAGGAGTGTCCTGCAGCGGAGCCCTCATCGACCCGTGGTGGATCGTAACCTCTTTTCAATGTACACCCAAGTAAGTACTAGTTAGTGCTGAATGAAAATGTATGACTGGCATAAATTCTTGTTTTAATGTGATTGGACATTTTTAATAATAATAATTAATTTATGTCATATAGGCGCTTTTCAAGGCTCTCAAGGTCGCCGTACAAACACACAAAAAACAAGATACACAATACATAACACCAGCATAAGAAACAAAAACAAGACAATGCAGTATATAAAAAATTAAATAAATAAAACAGAGGACGTGTGATGGATAATGATCAGGGTGGATATGCGAGTGTGAAGAGATGTGTTTTGAGACCTGATTTGAAAATGGGGAGAGAGTCAGTGTTGCGGATGTCAGGGGGGAGGGAGTTCCCCGAGGCGGGGTGCAGAGCGGCTGAAGGGTCTAGACCCCATGGTGGTTAAACGGAAGGGGGGTGCAGTGAGGCTGAGGGAAGCAGAAGACCTGAGAGTGACTCTTTTGAGGGTAAAAACAAAAAATGTAATGTAAAATAAAACTGCATTTGTTTTGGTTATGCCGTATGTTCCGAATCCGAATAGAAGCACTGACATTTATTGTGCATCCAACTTCACCAAAGTATCAGCAGTAAAATCAAATGTAAGCTTGGTAAAACCTTTTCAGTATGACCTTCAGTGTTCAGCTTTCCCAACATCTGGCGCATTTTCCTGTAGAAATAAATGAGTGATGGTCATGAGTAGGTTAGACCTTCTTTGCTAGCATTTTGAATCATATCAATTTAAAGATGTAAAGGCTTTATGGAGAACCAGCCAATAGAAGCGTTAGTCTTACATAGCGATGTCAATATGTTACGGAAGTAACAAAGGAGTCCAATTTAGGCGTTGCAGGCAGGGGGGGAGGACAACTTTTGGATTTTAGCCTTTGTAGACCACAACAACCTACATTATGTAACACACTACAGCAGGGGTGCCCACACTTTTTCAGCTAGGGAGCTACTTTTAAAATGACCAAGTCCAAATGATCTACCTACAGGGTCTGTGTCGCGAGCGGCACTACAGGAAAAGGAAAACACCAAAAATCAGAATAGGGCCTGTTTAACTTCATTCAATAACCTGCTAATTTCTCATTAAAGCTTCCTGTTCCTCAGTCGTGGACCTGTGTCTGCCTGAGGTCTGTAAAGTCTAAATTAAATCTAATAAATGAACGTCTCTCTCACTCTGTCCCTGCAGATCCTACAGGACCGTAGCCTCTCTTGGGGAGCACGATGTGACGGTGGACGAGGGCACCGAGCAGCACATCTACGTTGCTGATGTGATCCGTCACAGTCCGTACCGCTCGCCCCTGCACAGCCTCACCATGGTCCGCCTGGCTGAGCCCGCCCTCCTCACCCAGGACGTGCAGACCGTCCCTCTGCCTGTCCGCTGCCCCCGGCCCGGAGAGACCTGTGAGGTCAGCGGCTGGGGGTCCACCGTCCCAAATCAATGTGAGTGGATTTATAGGAGCGACAGTGGCTTTTACACCTCATTAACTTCTCATTAACTCATTAACACTATGTTAGAATGTAGTGTAATTAAAGCAAAGCCAGCATTCCCTGATATTGTCTACAAGTGTTCACTCATTTTTGTAATCTATGTTTTACGTATGCTGTTTCTCATCAAAATGAAGCCTGAAAAAATATTGAATTCATTTGTTAAACCTTTTTGGGAATTTTGTGAAACCTGCTTTGCAATATAGAGATATATCATTGACTTGTCATCAGGGCCGTCCCAGGCCAACATGAGGCCCCACACAAAGTTATATGATGAGGCCCCACACAAAGTTATATGATGAGGTCCTCTGTTTCGCGAGCATCGACGGGGGGGTGGGGGAGTGCTAGTGGTGCCTCGCTAATTTTGCCGCATAAGCACATGGGTGCGCCGCATTTTCGGGCACCCTCCGCAAGGTGAGGCCCCACGCAGGCTGCGTGACCGGCCTGTAGGGAGGGACGGTCCTGCTTGTCATTAACTCATTGACATCATGTTAGAATTGTAATTGAAGCAAAGCCAGCATTCCCTAATATCTACACGTTTTCACTATCCTATACTATCCCTTATTGTACTCTAAAATATAAATGTCTGATTCAACAAAAGGATTCATGCAGAGTTTTTTTGTAACAGATGTTCTACGTTTGGTGTTTCTCATCAAAATGAAGCCTGAAAAACATTGAATTAATTTGTTAAATCTTTTTTGGAATCTTCTGAAACCTGCTTTGTAATACAGAGATAAATTCCAATGCAATGGAGATGCAGTTTTACACAGACCTGTGTGTGGACAGTTTCATAAGGACTGCTTCTTCATTAGAAATCATTCAGTTCATTGTGAGGATTATCTATTTTGCTCCAATGGTTTGGGTTTTTCCGAAAATATATGTTTATTTTTAAAGCCTTTACTTATACTGTATTGTGTGTGCAACAAAATATATTCCAGTCATCTTCAAACCTACCATATTTGGAGGGGAAAAAACTATCACCAACCTTTTTTGAATGACCATAAAACAAACAATCTGCATTAATAAATACCACCAGAGGATACAGAGAGAAAAGTCATTAGTAATTTAGGTGAACTGACCCTTCAATAAGCCTGGGAGGAGAGATTACATATTTGAGGGGAAAGAAGTTAATATTTGTGATGCATGAAGTCTAACAAAAAAAATAATACCCCAAATAAACATATTTTTAATTAGTTGGATTTGTGGTTTTCTAAACACTGACATCCTGTGTTTTAGTCCTGGTGTTTTTTAGAACTACAGTAAATTTGAGTTGGACTGAAGTGCATGAATGCAGTGTTATTTACTTTGTGTGCTTGATTGAAAACTGAAATACTTATTTATTTTCTTTTGATTGATGTTCACTCTTTTATAATGCTCTTTCAAATAAATGCCAATAGAGTGAAACAATGGAAATAGTGGAACCACTTACTTCACAGCAGGAAACATCGATCGTAAACTTGGGCTTAGAGTAATAAAGAGACAGACAAAAAAAAAAGTGCATCTATTAAAAGCACATTTGCACAGCGAGTCACGGAAATGTTGGCTTGTGATCAGCAGGTGGGCATGTTCCTGCTGAAAAGCTCATCAATATTCTAGTCATTGCAGCGCTAACAAGGCATGAACACTCTGTTTTAATAACGGCTAAACCTTCTCTTTTTTAATCAGTGGAGTTTCTAATTGCTTGTCAAAATGCTCAGTCAGGAGTAATTAAAAGAGCTAGACCTTGAAAGAAGTATTTACTCAAGGTTTAGACCTCAATGCTCCAGTGTTGGGAGTGATAATGCATTAAAATGGGAAGTAATCCATAAACCTGAGGAGGGGAATGGGGAAAGGTTTTGTCAAGGAATGAGTGGCGGATTGACGAGTGATGGGACAGAATATATCACGATGGAAACTTGTACCTTACAGAGATGATGAGAAATTGGATGTATTTCATTTGATTGAATCAGAGTAATAACCCGCCTTCTTTCTCTTGGAAACAGATGAGCCAGCTCAACACCTGAAGTGTATAACTGTGCCTGTTGTGGATGACCAGACGTGCATGAACACGTTCCCAGAGTTCCTGTTCTGGAGCCTCGGCATGGTTTGCGCTGGACGAGCAAACACAGACAACTGCATGGTGAGGAAGAAGAAACTGTGTAGAAAAATATCACTCATCACCGGCTTGAGCTTCAATATCAGGATACATGTATTTATTATCAAGAATGGAAGTAGTCATCACATACAGAGCATCAAGTAGTTCCTGAACAGTGTCCTTCACATGCTGATATCCAAGAGAGGGAGTTACACAGTCCCAAGATGGAGGAATAGAAAGCAGTATTCAATGTTTAGTTCAGATTAGCTCCACGTCAGAAATGAGCATGCTTGTCATATGTCTATCTCCATAGAGGCTGAATCATCATGTTAATCACAAAGCTAACATATGCCTAAAACAGTCCTGATGCTCTTCTAGGTAATCATACATCCTGTGACGTACACAGCTAGGTAGGGCCTTTGTTATCATGTGCTACTCTGATATTGGAAGAGTACATTCAGGATTTTCCCAACAATATTAGATACTAATCTGAATCTGTAAAGTGACAAAAGCTACGGCTATTAAGAAGCTATTAAGCAAATGTATGGTTAAAAAAAAAGAACAATATTGGCTTCCAAAATGAGTGGGGGAATAGAAGTGTAAAGATAAGATAAGATGTACTTTATTGATCCCAATTTGGGAAATGTTTGCGTTGCATTAGCATCAAAGACAAGGCATTGCAGAAAAGGGAAATTAAAAGGGTATAAATAAACAATTCTAAAAAGCAAACATCTGAAAATAGAAATAAAAAAGTTTAAATACCAATTTACGGTAAACAAAATGTAAAGCAGGATATTATATAATAAAGTGGCATAACGTTCAAAATACTCCGGTAAAGTACTTCAAAATTGTACCTCGGACAGTACTTGAGTAAATTCATTACATTCCACTATTGGTTTGAACTTACCTGCTGACTCGCATACATTCAGAGATGGCAAAAGTACACACATCCTTTACTCAAGTAGAAGTACAGATACTCGTGTTTAAAAATACTCTGGTAAAAGTAGAAGTACTGACTAAACTTCTTTACTCAAGTCAAAGTAAAGAGGCTTCGAAATGTACTTAAGTAAAAAGTACCCATAACTAGCAGCTGCTTTAAAGAGTACCTGACCTCCCTTTACATCAATAGAACAATAATGTCATTGTTAGCTAATGAATGTTTCCATGCTGATCAACGGCAACATGACAACGTTTCCATTGGTCCCTCTTCTTTAGAGAAGACCAGGAAATGATGGATACACGGATCGTGTTCAAATCAATAGGCACGCAATGACTCTAAGTAATAATGATCTCGCCACCAAACACACATTCAGACTAAAGGAACCAGCCTGTTTGGAAAATGTGAGAAGTAGAAAGTACAGGTATTTGTGTTAAAAATGTAAGTAAAATTAAAAAGTTGTCAGAAAAATAAGTAGTGGAGTAAAGAACTAATACCAGAAAAATGTATAAGTACAGTCACAAAGTATTTGTACTCCACTACTTCCCACCTCTCCATACATTTACCCATAAACCACTGACACAGTCTCCCTTTCTCTCCCCTCTCTCCCTCCAGCGGGACAGAGGCAGTGTGATGGTGTGTGATGGCCGGCTGCAGGGGGTTCAGTGGTTCAGTCACGGCTGCAGTAACCATGACGACCCCAGCGTCTACACTAAGCTGTGCCTGTACAACGACTGGATCAACGATGTGATGGACCGCTACGAGCCCACTCTGCCCACCGAAACCACTCCAGGGATGACGACTGCAGAGGGACAATAATTCATTCATTCATTCATTTATTTTGCTCCACTCATGGTACATATTCCACAAAACATTGAGCAGTTTATAAAGCCCATAATGGAAAGGAGCAGGGAGAAGAAAGTCTTGCTTACTCAAAATTAGCTGGTCTGTCATCACTGCTGCCAGGTGCAGTAACAACAAAAAACAATTTCCCATCAGCAAAATAAATGACCTGTCATCTTCATACTATCTGTTGTTGTCTATTTGCTTTAAATCATTTGGTAAAAAATTCCAATTTCTTACCTACGCTACGGATTTACACTTCTGTTTTAACATAGTTTGTACAAACGGATGCCAAAAGTTACATTTCCTTCTATGTAATTGTCTTGTAATTCTACGTTTTTTGCTCTGTACACAATAAATAAAGTCTGTCATTCCATTAAATCAGTATGTTTCAACAGCCCTGATTCATATAAACACTGTTAAACACTCCAATAAACATGGCTCTCTGATATCAGGAGATCACCGTGCGTCGCAGACTGAAAATCCACCTGTTTTGACTGCACCTTGACCGAAACATAAATAATAATAGTTTCCTGTTCTGTACGTAGCACTTAGAAGACTTTGGCCTCTTTGGAGCCAATGCAGTAGCACTGACAATTGTTTGTCTCATGCATAGCTAATGTACCTGCAGGATTCTTGCTTTCTTTACTTTCTTTCTTCATGGTTAAGTGCACTTATTGTAAGTAGATTTGAATAAAAGAGTCAGCGAAATGTAATGTGCTGTACTGTTTTACCGAGATAGTTCTGTGCTGTGAAAAAGGCTTTAGCCCAGAGTTTAGGGGTTGACATTTCAGTCAATTGAGCATGACACAGCACTTCTGCAAAAGTGATACTATATGTAAAATGACTCGACATAAATACCTAAAAGTATTCACAAAAATTTGCATATTTTAAAGATACTTTTTCAGTTTTTCAGACCTATCTTTAATATGAACTTATTCACTCTCCCATAACCGTCATTTTCACCCTTAGCAAGCAGCTGTTTTCAGTAACAAATCCCAAACAGCAGAGCATTATTAAGCAGCATTTAATTATAGTTGCTCCATTTCCCACTACTCTCTCAGAAGTTCATCAGATCACAGCTTGTTTTTCTGTCCCTAAGAGGAAACAATCCAATCCAATCCAATCCACTTTATTGCACAGTTTTAAAGTGCTTTACAATGAACATAACATTATTGTTACGTTCCCAATTGGCTAGGGGAACCAAAAGGGGAATGACACGACCAGATTGGTATTGGTATAATTAGGTGATTTATTTGTAATAGCAGCGGTAAACAAAATGGCAGGCAGGCAGCCTGAAACAAACAAAAGGGGCCAAAAGGGCACAGGTTGACAGATAACCAAACTAAGGGAGGACTCAAAAGGAGTCTAAAGGCATACAGGGAAAATAAATACTAATATACTAAATAACGAACGAAACAAAACCTCACTTTAAAAGTGGTACAGACTAACACAGGAAATATATACAAAACACACAGCTAAACTAAAAGGCAACAGTCACAAAATCCTAAGCTACTCTAAACATTAACTAAACCACTCTAACTAAACTACTCTAGACACTAGTACTAATCACACAAGTTTAACCACAGTTAACAGAATTCTACAAGAGCAAGTAGCGAGAGGCGTCTGTCCACATGTCAGAGCCTCCAGAGTGGTGATAGTCCGCAGCCTTTGTACTCCTCCCCAGCAGGTGTGCGCCGGCTGTGCGCTGCGATTGGACGAAGTCAAGCCAATCACCATCTTCAGAGACGGACGCAGTCAATGATGTTGGGGGAACCACACAGCTCATTTGCATAATCACACACGCACACAGCTGCAAACACTCACAGGCAGATTAAGGAGCAGACAAACAGCAACCGTAACAATTATAATTAAAACTGCGGTCGCACTTGTGCGCGCAGTGATGAGCGGGCCCTCGCGTCCGTGCGCCTGTCGGGGAGGGCGGCCGGTCGTCCCGGCGTCAAGCAGACGCGCGCGAGTCCTGGGAAATTAGCCGTTTCTCATTTCTATAATTTTCGCGTCGCAGACTCTCAGGTCCTCCGGCAGCGACCCGGAAACGGATGTCGGCGCGCCGTCTCGAAGGAAAACAAATGTCTCTAAAGGCTCGTCGAGGATCGATTATCGAGGAGGCTGTCTGGAAGAGCCGTAACCGAGGATACACTGATTTAAAGGAGAGAGGAGAGAGGAGTGTCTCTAGAGGAGCTATAACCGAGGGTACACTGAAGTATTCAGTGTTCAGAGACGATTTCAGCCAACAGTGATGTTTAAAAGAGGTGTGACGCATGGCTGGACTTCTGTCAACGAAGCACAGCTCTGCAAACTGTTCACGTTGTGATTACCGTAATTTTCGGACTATAAGCCGCGCCTTTTTTCCCATTTTTCGACCCTGCGGCTTATATAACGGTGCGGCTAATCTATGGATTTTTACAGCTGACGGCCACTAGGGGACCTCCTAAATCTATGGATTTTACAGGTTACAGTCCACCACCTTTAACTCTATGGGCTCTATGGCCGGTCCGCGCCCCCCACCTTTAAGCGGCGGGCTCCAGCAGGAAAAGCTGGAGGCCGGAAAAGAGTGAGACAGGTAGCGCGCAAAAGTAAAAGTGGAACCGAGAGTGGTACGAGAGACAGAACGAGAGCAAGACAGACAGATATTACGAGAGCGAGACAGTTTGTGCAAAGGAAGTTTTCATGCACAAACCCTTCGTTCAGTGGGAGGCGTGGATGACTAGCGGCGATAAATCATTCACCAAAACTGGTCGCATGCGAAAAGAAACTTTCGCTCAAGTTTGCGAGTGGATCCTGACAGCGTGGAGGAGTGTCAAAACATCCACGATCACCAACGGGTTCCGAAAGGCTGGACTGCTTACATATGATAATTAAACATTAAAACACCTGCGGCTTATAGTCCTGTGCGGCTTATATATGTACACATCATTCAATTTAGCTGCTGCGGCTTATATTCAGGTGCGCCTTATAGTCCGAAAATTACGGTATAAGTTATTTGAGATGATCAAATGTGCATCAGACTTTCTGCCCTTTACCGTTTGTTTACTCACTAATCACATGTCCCCTGGATGTTAGGTGATGTTACAGTGAGAACAGCGGCTGAGGTCAGTGCAGAAAGCAGAACAGTGTGTATAATATATATTGCTCAATAATAAATGTAACAGGCCTACATTTCACACTTTATTTGTAGGCTTTAGGAGATATCTACAAATAAACAGTAGGGTTAGGGTTAGGGAGTGTATAGGTGTCTGTTGTAATGAATATGCTGCCAGCAAAGGGTGTTGTTGGACTAACAGTAGGTGTGTGTGTTGTTTGTTTGTTTGTTTGTTTGTTTGTTTGTTTGTTTGTTTGTTTGTTTGTTTGTTTGTTTGTGTGTGTGTGTGTGTGTGTGTGTGTGTGTGTGTGTGTGTGTGTGTGTGTGTGTGTGTGTGTGTGTGTGTGTGTGTGTGTGTGTGTGTGTGTGTGTGTGTGTGTGTGTGTGTGTGTGTGTGTGATGTGTGTGTGTGTGTGTGTGTGTGTGTGTGTGTGTGTGTGTGTGTGTGTGTGTGTGTGTGTGTGTGTGTGTGTGTGTGTGTGTGTGTGTGTGTGTGTGTGTGTGTGTGTGTGTGTGTGTGTGTGTGTGTGAGCGAAGGACTATTCCTTCTCAATGTAGCATGACATTGGATATGTGCTGAAGTTGTCCTGGATTGGAATTTTTCCGATCATTCCCCTATGAGGAGTTCGTAGAAATGTGCTTAAAATGCATGAAAAACGCGCATTTTTCATTTTCATTCATTTGCGACATGTAAATCGTCAAAAATTGTGTATTCACTGTTAGCTTACGACCTCCACGATTGAGCTATCAAAACTGTTCTTCTCAATTTAGCATCATATTGATTAGGGGCTGAAGGTGTCCTGGATTGGAATTTTTCCGATTATTCCCCTAGGAGGAGTTTGTAAGAATGTGCTTAAAATGCATAAAAAACGCACATCTTTCAAAATGGCCGACTTTTTGGGGGGCGGGGCTAATGGAAGGCAATTTGAAATATATGTGCAATCATAATAGCAATATGTATACAGCGTTTCGTGAATATCGGAATAACTATATCCGAGTAGTTTGGAGTAATTTGCGACATGTAAATCGTCAAAAATTGTGTATTCGCTGTTAGCTTACGACCTCCACGAGTAATTTTTCAAAAATGTGCTCCTCAATTAAGTATCATATTGGATAGGGGCTGAACGTGTCCTGGATTGGAATTTTTCCGATCATTCCCCTAGGAGGAGTGCACAAGAATGTGCTTAAAATGCATAAAAAACGCACATATTTCAAAATGGCCGAATGGCTTTTTGGGGGCGGGGCTAATGGAATGTATGTACAAATATGTCCGCTATTCCATGAGGAATGTCTGTGCCAAAATTCGTGAAGTTCTGAACAACTATGTGACTACCACACAATAGGGGGCGCTAGTGAGCAGTTTTTTTGAAAATGTACGGGGGTTTTTTACATTCTCAAAAAGGTCCTGGGCTCTGACCCCACATTCTGCATTTGTTGCAACACTTTAAATCTGAGTTCGTAGTCACCCCGAGAGTATGTGTAAAAAAAAAAAGATTAGTCCATCTGCCCTTGAGTTATAAATTGGTGGTGTTTTTGGTGCCCCCTATAGTCCAAAATGAAAATGCTTTGGTGTGCCTATTTCCCAAGACAGATTAAACCTATTTACCAAAATATGTGATGTTTGGATACATTGTTGATGAGTTATGAGCATTTCTTTCTAAGCCCCGCCTTTTTGCGAGTACGTTTTAATTCATGGCGGAAATATTTATCGTTTGAACATGCTCATCTCCTAGGGTAATGTGTATGACCCTCCACGTATGCTGTACACTAAGTTTAGTGTAAAAAAAACAAAAATTGAAATGTAAGTGAATATTTCACTGTTTTGAACATTATACTAATTTAGAAGAAGACAAATGTAGGCGCAGTTTAGGATTCAAAGAGGATTATTTGTAGAGCAGGTCCACCCGGATATGTGTGCAAAATTTCAGGTCATTCGGAGTTACGGTGCGATTTTGTAAATGTATTCCGAAATGGGTTTTTCATAGGTGGCGCTAGCGAGCACGTTGGACAATTTGAACTCATTGACTCCAGAATAATGTATTTTTCACCAGTCCTGGCGTCCGTGCAAAATTATACAACTTTGTCAGCTTCCTAAAGGCCTCAAAAACAGGAAACGCTGGCAGAAAAATAATAATTCCACCAATAACAATAGGTGCCTCGCACTTCGTGCAAGGACGCCGTTGGGTCCTAGAGCTTCGTGTTCGGGCTCTAATAAAATATAATATTACACGAATAGATAAAAAGCACACATAAGAAAAGATAAAAAAGCACACATAAGAATAAATACAAGGCATAAAGGCTATGGACAGACAGTAAAAGCATACAAACAGGTATGACATAGCTCAGACTGACTGGTAAGCGAGGGAAAAGAGGTGGGTTTTTAGGCGGGACTTAAAAGCTTCAAGAGTGGGCGACAATTTAACATGAGGGGGCAGGTCGTTTCTAAGAGGAAACAAAGTGCAGGTTTCATCATTTGAAATGTAACGTAATGTAATGTTTCATTGTTAGGCAACTTTGTCGAGATAGATAATAAGATAGATTATAATAATATTTCTTAAAGTATCTATATATTTAATTTGTTTTTTTCCCAAAAATATATATTACACAAATGTATACCCCCAATAAGAAAAATAAACTATAATAAGTTAAAATAATTTGAAAAAACTAGAGAATGAAAAGGAAAAATAGAGAGGATTTGACAATTAAAAGAAACACACAGTATATTAATGAAAAATATTGAAATAATCGTGAGATTTTCAAAAGGTTTGACAGTGAGTAAGAAAGTTGGTAAACAAGAAGCTATACACTAACAAATCATATATTGCAGTCTAATTTAAGAAAAGTAGTCCTATTAGGTCGAATATAAAAAGTAGTGATGATGTTTTTCTGGGAATTCTGCATGGTGCAAAAGCTTCCAGAGGATTAAGGGCGACCAGCAATAATGTAAAGTACCACTAGATGGGGGTAGAGCCCAATGAGAAAGAAACAAATTGTGCCAGAGAGAGAGAGATATTTGGCTCATGACAGCGTGGACAGGTGACATGAACCTTGCATGCTTTGCGAGGTTGTGTGTGAACCCTCAGATCTTGAGCTCTAATCTCCACCCTGACACCGAAAACATGTCGTAGCAATAAACACATAGAATGAATGCAACTTCCCCGAGACACAGTGAGTACAAAGAGGCTGGAGAACACATTGGGGAGTTGAACGCACAGACGTTTCATACATACACAAAAACAAATACACACACGTGCACGCACACACACACGTACACGCAAAGTGACTGACAGCTGTGTCCATAATCACCCAGGCAGCTGAACATAGGGGCCACTCCACCATCTGTTCCCAGCATTTCTCTCCCGGTTCTCCTCCTCACCCCCTGTTCTCCCACCTCTGCGGGAGACAGAGGGCACACAGGGGATCGACTTTAGTAACCGTCACTTTAGAGAGCAGTGATATCAGTTAGGTGTTAGCTGTTGTTTGTCCTTTTAATTTGGATAGCCATTGTTGTTTTTCCGAGGGAGTCGACTTAAACCAATTTTTTACGTAATGGCCACTGTGGGAGTAATTTTCTAGCTTTTTTGTAATCGATCTTACTCTTTCCCTTAGGCAGCATTACAACAAGATTGAAATCATGTGGGTTTTCCCCTTAATACATGCTCGGTCTCATTGTAACCTGCATTCCAAGACTGTAGTTAGTTACTTGAGGGCATGGTTTCTAATTTACCAGACTGCTTTGGAGATCTAGACTAATTCCCTAATCATTTCCACTCAAAGCTGTCTGTTGATAGTAATGGGCTATCGTATGTGCTTCTGCAAACACAACAGCCCATTTCCTTCTTGTATGCTGGAATTTAGCATTTAATTTCCTCTGCAAATAAAGCGAGTCACGGTCAAGGTTAAACATTAACGTTGGATGGAGAGACAAAACAGACACCAGGACAGTTAGTCTACAGTTAGCGGCTCTGTGAAGATGACTATGACACTTGCTAAATGCTAATGTCAGTATGCTAACATGCTCACAATGATAACGTTAAACGTAAGGCTTTTCGCCAGATGTTGGCACAAGAAGAAAAGGTAAGGAAATACCAAAGTTTGACAACATGGTGATGTTATGGGAAAAGTTAGGGGACTATCGAAGTCTTAAGGGTGTGTCTTCTGGGGTCCATGAATGGCTGTACCACATGCTTTTGAAAAGGGAGATATACGCTTAGTTTGACAATTACTACAGATTGACTAACTTACATCGAGAGGGATTGTCATCTAAATTATCCTGGCTGAATATATCTCTGGCCCAAAAATATGTCCCAAGCTCTTTAGGATGGGTACATCATAGAACCGGATGAATGTCTTGTATAGTTTCTTCTCAAAAGCTTTTAAAATCGACATTGTTTCCGGACCTGTAGAGGCCACAGGCATCCTAAGCTCCCACTTTAATGGAGCAACATAATTAGAAGTTGTAAAGATAAGATGACCTTTGTGGTCAGAGGGATTTCAATGCCCTGAAGTAAATTCCCCCCACCAATCTGAGCTGATCTATCCATCTGCATCACTGTTTCTAGCCCTCAGACAAACAAGCAGATTGTGGATTGTGGCCCGGTTAGTCATAATGTGCTTACACTTATTAATGGTTAACCATCGCTCCTCTCCTTTCTGGTTCACTCCCTGCTTCCAACTTACTGTAAATTATTTCCTAATTTCTAAATGTCCTCCCTTCAAACTTCTTTCTGTATAGACTTTCATAACTCATGCATGCCCGGCCCACATGGAAAACAAATATCACCCCCGATCACCCAAACACCCGGGCATGAACTGATTAATGAGGGAATTAAAATGAACAATGATCCATAGGGGGAAATATGTTTCATGCGGTGCGACAGTGCTTATCAGTGGTTGGTACAATATCTGTAGAGTAAACGCGAGGCATCTCCCTCCCTTCTGCCTCCTCCCTCCATCGCTCTGTTTCTCTGGCAAACTGTCGCCATCACTCATCACCAGCTTACATTCCCAGCATTCCCCTGTGGCACCTGGCTCATGAGAGAGAGGAAAAAGTGTCCAACACACACTAAAATGCACCTTCACAAACAGAGAGAAAGTGCACATCGCACATCACACACACACGCACGCACACACACACACGCACGCACACACACACACACATGCACACACACACACACACATCCCTCCATCACACACTTGGTCTTCACAATAACTGACAGGTCTTTTCACAGAGATGTAAATGAATATGGGGAGCTGGCATACATTAGTGTGTGTGTGTGTGTGTGTGTGTGTGTGTGTGTGTGTGTGTGTGTGTGTGTGTGTGTGTGTGTGTGTGTGTGTGTGTGTGTGTGTGTGTGTGTGTGTG
This sequence comes from Pseudochaenichthys georgianus, assembly GCF_902827115.2. Lineage (NCBI taxonomy): Eukaryota > Metazoa > Chordata > Actinopteri > Perciformes > Channichthyidae > Pseudochaenichthys > Pseudochaenichthys georgianus. The sequence goes on along the minus strand of NC_047518.2, from coordinate 37,582,666 downwards.
TGTGTGTGTGTGTGCGTGCGCGCGCGCGTGCGTGCGTGCGTGCGTGCGTGCGTGCGTGTGTGTGTGTGTGTGTGTGTGTGTGTGTGTGTGTGTGTGTGTGTACTGTATGTGTTTCTGTTCACTGGGCTAATGGCTCATTGAGAAAAGCACAGGCCAAGTCAATCACACCAGATCTCTGCCCATCAGCCCATTGAGACCTGTGGCTCATCAGGGGAGATAATTAGAATGAAGAGCTTTAACGATATAGCTACAAGCACACACTGTGAGGCAGCAGTGTGTATGTGTTTGTGCAAGTATGTGGGAGCATTGAGGGTAATGATGTAGGATGTGACTCTGAGAGTGAGTGAATATGTAATTAAAATGATGCTTTTAAAAAAAAACATATGGGTTTATATGGAAGCTGATAATTATTATTATGGCTATCAGCCTCCGACGTACACACACACATTCTGTTTTAGACTGCTTTTCTCCAACATCATCATTAGCACTACATTTGAGCAGGTTGTGTGTAACCTGACATGCCCAACCTTTAAGAGTGTGTGTGTGTGTGTGTGTGTGTGTGTGTGTGTGTGTGTGTGTGTGTGTGTGTGTGTGTGTGTGTGTGTGTGTGTGTGTGTGTGTGTGTGTGTGTGTGTGTGTGTGTGTGTGTGTGTGTGTGTGTGTGTGTGTGTGTGTGTGTGTGTGTGTGTGTGTGTGTGTGTGTGTGTGTGTGTGTGTGTGTGTGTGTGTGTGTGTGTGTGTGTGTGTGTGTGTGTGTGTGTGTGTGTGTGTGTGTGTGTGTGTGTGTGTGTGTGTGTGTGTGTGTGTGTGTGTGTGTGTGTGTGTGTGTGTGTGTGTGTGTGGTAGACAGCAAGAGATGGAGATGGGGGAGGCATTATGCATTCATATTGGAAATTGCTGTGAATTTAAATGAGCATGTGCACTTTAGTGGACCCAAGCTGTTTAGTAAATGCACTTACAAAGTGCATGAGTGCTTACATATAGGAGGGGACATTTTACGCTAGACACTATAGTTTCTCTCAATATATATTAATCTACAGATGAAATAATTACCATAGAGCAACAACAACATCAACCCCTCTCTGACACAGTTTAACATAACACATTAGAATAATATCCATTGTATTATAGCCATTTCTACTTTATAGATTGTATATTCTTTAAAGTGCAAAACACCTGAAAACTAAAGCTAGATTTCTAAATTAGTTGAATTTATCCTGAAGAGGAAACTGAATTCTTCCAAGATGGAGGGCGGCTGAGAAATCATTCACCCGATGTTTTCCGAAAAGTATTTGAGATTTGACAATGCTGGAGTGAAGTCTTTCTGCTGTTCTATGGCAGAACACATGCAATAAACTGCCTTCAGGGCCCACAAAACATGCTCAGCATGGGATGAGGTTACTCTAGTGCAGGGGTCTCCAACACGTCGATCGCGAGCTACCGGTAGCTCGCGGGCAGCTTTTCAGTAGCTCGCCGCTCGATTATCGATTATAGCGTAGTAACGGTGCTTCCTGATTTTTTGGCCGCGGCCGGACAATAAAGTGTTTTTATTTTAGAATTGTTTCTGTCCCACAAATATACAATTGGTCCGTGACACAGAGATCAAGGAGCAGATGTGACAGCGGCACAGCGACACCACACACGGAGCAGTCTGCTTTATCGAGCAGCACCAGTCAGAACCAACAGCAGAATGACCCGCTCTGAATCAGTCCGCATCGCTGCGGCTCAGAGACACAGGGAGGGATTTGTGTTTTGAAAAACACTCGTTATTGTAATGTCAGGTTTTTGGTGGATTTAATCAAGTCTTGGATTGCAGAGTATGAATGTCCTCTTGCTATTTTCAGTTGATAAATACGTGTGCAAAGTTTGTGAAGGCAGGAGGAAAGCTTCCGCGATCACCGTCTCCTCTCCGTTCCTCCAAGCCCCGCCCCCTCCTACTACTACTCTTACTACTACTAATAAGAGTGACAGGCTGACAGTGACCCGATAGAAACTTTATTATTCACTTAATCACTGATTGAGATGATGAAGCTAACTTAATCTCATACATTCATGGGATTCATGTAACAGTAAGACAGAGAATGTAAGTGTGCACCCACATGCACTATTTTTGTTTTTATAATGCTGTAAATACTCCTGTTGTCTGCTGTGTTCAGACTCAAGTCATGTGTGTGATGCCACATTCAGGAAATTCAGTGTCCTTTTTTTAACAGAAGACAGTTGCTAGAAGCTGCAGCTAGACTGCAGAAGTATTAGCTTTTTGTTTTTGAGGATGGAAAAATGTCACACACAGATATAGGGAGGCTAGACCTATACAATTGATTAATTATGGTTTATAATTTCACGTCAACACGAAGAAGAAGAAAAGATGGCTGCACTGTTCAGTGTCAATCCTGTGGAGATGGAGATGGAGGTTATAAATCTCCAAAATAATGTTCAGCTGAAGTCTCAGCAAAACTCACAACATTTCTGGAGCCTTGTACGCCCAGAAAACTATAAGAACATCACCAAGCAGCACTGAACCTGTCTGCTTTATGTGGCTCTAATTGCCTTTGTGAAACAGCTTTTTCTGGCATGAATGAAATGTAAATACAGAACAAGACCGACTGATGAACATGTAAATGACTCTATTAGAGTGAACCGAAGTGGGTCCAGCATACACCTGTATGGTGACTCCATGCAGCGCCAGTCATCTCACTAACTGTACAAAAGAGTGAATGCACTTATTTTACACGTGCCATAAGATGCTTGCAAGGTGGTGATTAAGGCGATGTATTTACTATGTGGGCCATAAGAAGAAGTGAAAACATTGTAATTTGCTCTTGGACATGTATGTGAATCTTCAGTGAAGTACTTACTATGTTGTCCATATTAATATGTGAGAAATTGTCGTTTTCTTGGACCTTGATGTGAAGTTAAGATTTTAGATAAGCTTTGGGTGTTGCAATTTCACACAAAAGTAGCTTAATTCAACTGATGAGTGCTATGTGAATACATGTAAGCGATGTGATGCAAGTAGCTCTTGGCCACTTTCATTTTTACAAAGTAGCTCTCAGGTGGAGAAAGGTTGGAGACCCCTGCTCTAGTGGAACACCACTTAAAAAAAATTCCACACTTTCTTGCACACCTTGATTTTTGTGTTTCGAATGGGAATCAACCTTCGCAAGTGATGGTGCTTTTGTGCTTAAAAAAACTTGGGATTGAGAGAAAACACACACATACATACACATATACACACACACACATACACACAATGTTTTTTTGTTTTTTCCCTGTGGGATTTCCCCACAGGGAATCCATTTGCCTTCTCTTGCAATCATCACACACTTCTCTAAAAACACCATGGGCCGTTACCATGGATACACGCCGCTTCATCCCTCACTCTTAGTCTGTAATTTTGAACAAAAGGCATCTTTCTTTACTCTGTTAGACCTGGGATCCCTATAGGGTGGTTAACACTTGAGTTACATACCAGAACAGGTTTTCTCCTGCACGTAAACATGTCCTAAAGTATTAGTGTGTGAGGAATGCAGTAAAGAAGTGTCACCTGGGGGCATACTTTACTTCAGGGAAATAGAAAGAAAAACACCCCATAATCCTACCCAAATGGATACACAGTTGGAAAATTCTGCTGCTTACGGCAACATATACTGTATGTTTCTCAATACACACAAACAGACGCAGAGAGAGATGTTGCATCGCTAACTCCAGGTGAGCCTGACAAAGTCCCCTAAACTAAGCCGGGAATAATAGGTGTGTCACACAGGGAGAGAGAAGTACACTCATATATCACTGCACACCTGGAAACCCCCCGCCTGCAGAAAAGTCATGAAAATGCCACAGACAGTGCTGCTTTTCTGAGAGTTGACAAAAGGTATCTTTATCTCAGTGGTCTTGTTATAGCCTGAGAAGCATCAACAATAAATCCTCTGGCAGGATTATCTGTGTGCAGAGGAGGTTGTCTTGTTTTGAATGTCAGATTTGGTTCCTGAGATTTCAAATTAATATGTTGCAAATAATATTAGGAATTTTTGGAGTTTGGGAGTTAATAACTTTAAAAAGGTTAGTAGTAAGGTAGAGCAGGTTATTGACTATGCCCTTTTTGGAGTCTCTCTCCCACACACAGTATTTACCTGAAATGCCTCGATTGGACTCCTTTGTTTACTTCCGTAACTTAGTGACATCACTTTGTAACATCGTGCTTCATTTGGATAGCGCCCCAACACATTGTATATTATAGGCTAACGTGCGGGACATCTCTAAGCAGGGCAGCGAACAGACTTGGCTGCTTCTTGTTGTTTAAACTACATCTAAACATAATGCTTGTTGTGAAAAGGATCATTTAAGTCAAATAAACAACTAAATCCTTTATTTATCAGTGAGAGTTGTATCTTTAACACATCTAAACGTGTTCTGTGTGCCACTGGAGCCTTTGTTGTGTCTTACATATGATCCGTTTTGCATTCACACTGATGGCTTTTTCTGTGATTTATTAGTATAAACAACTTTGTCTACAGCCAACATCTTCTTCTTCTTCTTCTTCTTCTTCTTCTTTAAACAAGCTGCCGCTGCTACATGGATAAATGCATCATTTCCTGAGCAGCAAAGGATTTCTACCTGAAACGAGCCGCTCCCCAGAGGGCTAAAACAGGCGAATGTCAAATCTCTTTTTGAGCTGGGAATGGATTGAATCAATGTCGCGCTTCATCTTTTTTCCAATAGAGCCAATGTAGCAAAACTAACAGTGATTCATAAGAGCAGTGTCACAGATTATTATCTTGAAATATATATTCTTACATTTCGAGTTGAATCACAGTTGGACAGATGTTCCTCTCATGACCCGTGACCTGGCTTTAATGTAGCATAACAGCTAATCTGTGAAACATAAAACCTGACCCTGGCTCTGATCTTATGTTGCAAGGGTCGAGTTCACAAATGCATGTCTTGGCGGCAAATTTCCCAAACTATTCTGCACCATGAAGCACAAACACACACACACACACACACACACACACACACACACACACACACACACACACATACTGAGGATAGGGAGGGACAGAGAGCACATACAATTAGTGAGGAATGTTTGCCCCTCTTACCCCACCCGGCTGCCCCTTACCCTGCAGCCTGTGGCTCAGAAAACAAGCACGCCCTCTCACAGATCTCAGTCCAGGTCTTGACCAGAGGACAAGAAATCTTTCTTGAATTTCTTTGAAAGTATTTCAGTTATGGCTGTTTCTTGCAGCTACACAAAGGTCAAGGTTGTGGAGAATGTGTAAAATGTGGAAATGCTTTTACTGCACATTTGTGTAGTGGGAAAGCAGGGTGGTCAGAGACAAGGGAGGATAGTCTGAAGTCAATCATTTACACTACACACACTTGCAGTAGTTGAGCAACTGCAACAAATCTGACACGAAAGCACGTAACTCTCCTTCACTTTACACAACTTTATTTTTGCCCTGAGTGTGTGTGAGGTTATGCAGAGCAGTGTCCTCTGATCCAGCATCAAATAAAGTGTCAGATAAGCAGATAAGGACACAGCTGAGAGAAATACCAGAAGTCCGCACTCACACACAGAGAGATGGAAAACCTCGACACAGGTAGACACACCGGCACGGCAGCTGTCTGCGACTAAACGCTGTGTAGTGTTTTCTATTACTGCACATAGCAGCTCGGTAAGACCCCTCTGGCTCTGTCATAAACAGGGCTCTCTCATCACTGCTAGTTTTTTTATTCCCATTAGGGTAAAAGAAGCGGGGAAGGTCACAAGAACAGATGAATCGTTTAAAATAGAATACAAGGTCGGTAGGGGAGATTGAAAAAGGAAAAGAGGATATAAATTAGGGCGGAAAAAATAAGTGCCATCCAGGTTGTCCCGAACACTCGAGCCCTTGTTGAACACAACAAGCAATAAACAAGAGATCCTATTTATTCCGACAGCAGGAGAGACGAGGGCGAATACGTGAGCGAAAGAGAAAAAAGGAGGACGGGTTGGGATATCATAGCAAAGCTCCATTAGTAAGTCAACGGAGCATATGATAGTAATTATTAGGTGTACTCTAGGGATGCCTTAAGTCGCTCTCGCTGTCACTGTTACAACACGCGAGGGAGACAAACACTTTAAACTGTGTGTGTGTGTGTGTGTGTGTGTGTGTGTGTGTGTGTGTGTGTGTGTGTGTGTGTGTGTGTGTGTGTGTGTGTGTGTGTGTGTGTGTGTGTGTGTGTGTGTGTGTGTGTGTGTGTGTGTGTGTGTGTGTGTGTGTGTGTGTGTGTGTGTGTGTGTGTGTGTGTGTGTGTGTGTGTGTGTGTGTGTGTGTGTGTGTGTGTGTGTGTGTGTGTGTGTGTGTGTGTGTGTGTGTGTGTGTGTGTGTGTGTGTGTGGCAACAAGGTCAAGAGCAAAGAATGTGTGACTATCATTACGCTCGAAACGCAACTCGCTCCCAGGTATGTATGCCATTTCAGAGGTTGAACACAAAGTATGCGATATGAGTTATGCGTGTGCGTGAACATAATGTCAGCCTCCGTTTGAGTGTGAATCATCACCAGAAACATAAGTGTGTGTGTGTGTGTGTGTGTGTGTGTGTGTGTGTGTGTGTGTGTGTGTGTGTGTGTGTGTGTGTGTGTGTGTGTGTGTGTGTGTGTGTGTGTGTGTGTGTGTGTGTGTGTGTGTGTGGGTGTGTGTGTGTGTGTGTGTGTGTGTGTGTGTGTGTGTGTGTGTGTGTGTGTGTGGTGTGTGTGTGTGTGTGGGTGTGTGCGTGTGTGTGTGTGTGTGTGTGTGTGTGTGTGTGTGTGTGTGTGTGTGTGTGTGTGTGTGTGTGTGTGTGTGTGTGTGTGTGTGTGTGTGTGTGTGTGTTTTATTCTCCAGACAGCTGCTGTGCTGTAATGCTAGCCAATGGGAGGAGCCTGTAACATGTACAGAAGTTCTCAGAGGAGCAGCTCTCAACAGCTGCTCTTCAACTCCTGCGGGCCCTTCTCTCTTTCCTCGTCTTTTAACGCTGACTTTCTTCTCTTCTTCTTTTCCTCTCTTTCTCTCTCTGCTGGGCCCCGGGGGATTATTTTTGCCTATGGCAGTAAAACCAGCGTTTCATGGTGCGTGACGACTACGTTCAAACACAAATGTGAATCATAGAGTATTTGATCACCATCTAGTGTGCTAATGAACTGGTCTTTGTTGCAGTGTATCAGAAGATCTTAAAGTAAAGTCAATCTGATTGCTTGTCTACTTCCTGTTCTGGTTTTCAAAGAGCATTCTCGAGAGGTCACATTTAAATTAAAAGACAGTTTTAAATAAACAGAATTGTGACTCTTATGTATTATACTATTTCTGCTACTGCTACTTGTAAACTGTTTTAAAGGATCAGAGACATTATATCTGGAGACCAAAAAATACAGTATACATGTGTTCAATTATTTCTCACAGTATCAGCAGTCAGAAAGTCAGCATCTTAATAATGTTCTTTTTATTTAGACAACACTAAATGGATGCACAATTGGTATGAGGATGTTTGTGAGTATTCAAGTGATTTTTAATGAAGATACCAGTTGTCCTTTGTTGACACTACCTTCCATTATTCTACTTGCAGTCTGTAATACAGGTCGATAAATCAATGCGTTAAAATGATAAAACATTTGGCAGGATTCTGGTATGATGCTGCTATTTTTTCTTGAGTAAAATCTATTAGGAAGCTGCAGCTGATTCAGAACGCCACTGCTCGAGTCCTCACTAACACTAAGAAAGTGGATCACATCACTCCTGCTCTGAAGTCTTTACACTGGCTTCCTGTGTGTCAAAGAATATATTTCAAAATACTGCTGCTGGTTTATAAAGCACGGAATGGTTTAGGCCCAAAATACATTTCTGACCTCCTGCTAAATTATGAACCATCCAGATCTCTCAGGTCTTCAGGGACTGGCCAGCTTTCTGTCCCCAGAGTCAGAACTAAACATGGAGAAGCAGCGTTCAGTTATTATGCTCCAAACATCTGGAACAAACTCCCAGAAACCTGCAGGTCCGCTGCAACTCTGACTACTTTTAAATCCAGCAAGAAGACTTTTCTTTTTGTCGCTGCTTTTAATTGAAACTGAGCCGTTGTGTTCATCAGTAAAGTGGAACTTCTGTGTGAACTATTCATATCTTAAACTGCACTGTAACTTTGTATTCATGTACTTTTTCTTTTAATGTTCCTTTTATTATCTTTTTTCTAAATGCCTTTGTCTGAATGTCTTTCATTTTTGTAAAGCACCTTGAATTGCCTTGTGTTGAAAGGTGCTATATAAATAAACTTGCCTTGAGAAGCTGAAATTATTTGTTCTTTTCTCCTATGTGATGGAAACTGTTTATGAAATTTGGAAATGTGATATTTAAACCGTACTCCTAATGAATAAAATCAAATAAAACTATTTTGATCCACAAAGGAAAAGGACATTCATAATCCTTTAATACTTTCAGTATGACTCACACAACACATTGTGTCATAATGACTGACTCAAAGGGAGTGATGCACATTAAAGTAGGTCTTAATCTCCAATCACATGTTTGCTTCTACACATCACTGCTTCATATTTATAGTCCTAGCTGTTTTGACACTCGTTATCTCATAAACCCTGCTGGAATGCCATTTCCTTTTGTTGTATTTGCCTCCCATTCCCTCAGACACAACACAAAGTAGCCCAACCAATTAAAATCAAAGCACGTCCAGCTGTGTCGCAATAACCAAACCTCCCACAGGTGGCCGGGCACGCCTGAGCGACACACACTCACAGTCGCTAAAAACTCATGCGACGGGGGATCGGCCGGCTCTGGGTTTAATAGCACACTCACAGACACAATCAATGAAACAAATCTTTCATGCTGCGAGATAGATATCGAAAATACATGAAATAAATGCAGACTCACACAGGCAGGTGTAACACACACAGACACCGACACACTGACTGAGTACAAAGCAACCATCTTGGTGCAGTAATCGCACCCAAACAGTAAACACATTCACGTCACACAGGATATTAAACTTTAGGAGTGAGGGAGATAAACACATTTATTACACAGGCGCTCTTTCATTCTTTATCTCTGTTTCCCTCTCTGCTGTACACCGTCACTCTTTACCTCCCACCCTCCTACTTCCTCTCGTTTTATTTCTTCAGGGCCATATTTGTTTAAAGCCAACAGCAAATGCAGATTGATGTCCTTAACAAAGCATGGCCTGTTTTGTCCATCGTCACCAATCACTACTTTCGTTTCCTCTCATCCTGACCCCATCACCTTTTCTGCCCTCCGTATCTTGCCTTTACATTTTCACTCTCATCAAGGCTTCTCTCCTCCTACTCCTTCGCCTTTTGAGCCTCTGTATCAATTATCTTCTTCCTTCCCTTTCCCCCCTTGGCACAATAGGTCCTCCATTAATCTCTACATCCATGCTGAACTTCTCCTTGCCTCATTGCTCTCCTGGTCGTGCGTGCAGACTGCATGTGTGCGGTGATTATGTGGAATGATGGAGTACATATTGTCAGCGAGGCAGCCACCAGAGCCTTGTTCAACCTGGATCTATTTCAAAATCCCTGCACACAGAATACTTTGTTCTTCTGTGTCTATTTCTGTGCATGTATATACTGGGGTGAATCTGTGCCAAGTGCTACTGAGTCGCCATCAGCGCAGGGTCGGGCAGGCCGAGGGGAACGGACAGTGGTTGTCATCCCTCAATAGGCTGACACTAAATGGCTAAATCAGTTTAAAGCTACTGTAACTAAACCCAGCAGGAAAAGTCTCAGCGGGGAGAGGGAGAAGGAAGGAAGGTAAGGACACTGGGAGGACTGACAGTAATCCCCCTATTGTTAGATATAGTGAAAAGCTGAGCCACACACACATTCACACACACTCTCACACACAGCAATATACACAAACAAAACATATTTTCTCACTTAAAACTGGATTTTATAGTACTTATGATTAGATTTCTTACATTAACTTATCATGATTCACCAACATCCCAATGAGAATACCGTAAAGCTAACATTTGTAACATTTAAAGAATGAATAACACACTTTTTCACTTCCAAATAAACAACTCAAAGCGGTAAAAAGCACACACCCTTAAAATGAGGTATTGCTGTTAAATCTTTCCTTGTGTTGGTATGACCAGTAGCTTACGTTGGCTAATGCTAGCAACATTGAAATAGCTGAGGAACCCCCCCTTAGTTAATGAATTTTCTTTACTTCTACTTTTCCGTTCCAGGCATAACATTAAGTTAGCCTCACTGAAATAGAAGAAATGCAACATCCTACCCAACAATAGTCATAATGATTAGCTCTAAGTTAGCTATCTTACATTACATTACATTACATTGCATTTAGCTGACGCTTTTATCCAAAGCGACGTACAATAAGTGCGTTCGACCAACAAAATACAAACTTGAAGAAAACAGAATCATATAAGTACATCAGGCTTCATAGAGCAAAAACATTTCAAGTGCTACTCAACTGGCTTTAGATAAGCCAGTCCTTTATTAGTATATAAGTGCTTTGTTAATAGTTCTATCGCTCGAAGTGGAGTCGAAAGAGATGAGTTTTCAGTCTGTGCCGGAAGGTGTGTAAGCTATCTGCTGTCCTGATGTCAATTGGAGCCAGGATAGCAAACCCACGTGTTTTTGCTGTTGGGAACTTGGGTCCCCCTCGCAGCGATGGTGCAGCGAGCCGTTTGGTTGATGCAGAGCGGAGTGCACGTGCTGGGGTGTACGGTTTAACCATGTCCTGGATGTAGGCAGGGCCAGATCCATTCGCAGCATGGTACGCAAGTACCAGTGTGTTGAAGTGGATTCTAGCAGTTACCGGAAGCCAGTGAAGGCAGCGGAGGAGCGGCGTGGTGTGGGAAAATGTAGGAAGGTTGAAGACCAGGCGAGCAGCTGCATTCTGGATGAGCTGCACAGGTCGGATGGCACATGCAGGTAGACCAGCCAGGAGGGAGTTGCAGTAGTCTAGGCGTGAGATGACGAGAGCCTGGACCAGAACCTGTGTCGCTTTCTGGGTCAGCTGGGGACGCATCCTCCTGATGTTGTAAAAATCTTAAATGATCAACTGGTTTACATTTTGGAAATCACATGGTTTTGCACAGCTTTGAATGGTGTATTGAACCCTGTAGCTTCTCTATAAGGACCAGACTGTGCATTGCTAAGTGTTAAACTAGCAGGTTATAGTCAATAAACCGATTAGCTCCAAAATGGCTGCTTGTAAAACTAATTTCAGTGAAGTGTCATTAATTTCATTTTTCAAGTAACTCGCACAACACCACACTGGTCACAGCACATGTAATTAGTTTAATAACAAAAGTAAAATAAACACCACTTACCTTGCAACACAGTCTCAAGGCATTTCGTGTTATAGTCACACAATTAATCTATTGATTCGTGTTCACCAAATACAGATTACAGTATTCTGAGGCTCTGAGCCCCATTTCTTTTCCTCGCGGACAGTAAAAAAAACTCCAACATTATACAATTTTAAATAAAAGGGTTAGGTTTAGGGTATTGAGTAAGAAAATGTTTTTATGAACCACACAGCTTCTGGTCTTCCAACACCCGACCAGACAAAAATACGTGGTGCAGGCACGAAACATACTACCAATAGAAATACATTGCTTTTAAAATGGTTGTGTCTGTGTCACGAAAAAAATGCGAAAATCGTGTTGGTGAACACAAATCATTAATTAATTTCGTGACTATAACAATGCCGTGAGACTGGGTTGTACCTTGTGTGTTGTTTGCTATTTGTGGCAGGTCATCAGGTTGTCAGGTGCTAATAATGTCTTGACAACTGACTGCAGACAATCTTAGGTAATTTAGGTAAATCAAATTATTACGATTATAGCCTTGTCTCTTTAAATTAGGTAACCAATATAACATTTTGATAATCTTTAACATTGCTGATTTTCACACCAGGTTTATTGTACTCGACACCAGGTTTATTGTAACGATTTTTAACTGATTGGTCAGTACATTATCTTTAATTCTGTTTGTTCATCATATAGCCTACATGTTTTTGTTGTTATCATATTAATTCTAGAAACATTTTATATTCCTTTCAATGTATGTAAGAGATGTTTTCCCTGGTAGAAAAACATCTAAAACAGCAACTGTTTGAAGGTTTTACTGCGGGTTTTACGGTCTGAAACCCCTGGAGATGCTGACATGTATCCGCATGTCCATCTCATCAGCAGCGGAAGACACTGACACTGTTAATTTACCATTTCCATAAATTCCTTGTATCCGCACATGCTCATACAGCTTGCTTCTCTCTTTGCTGCTCTGTATTCACGGCACAGATCGATTTCTCCGGGTCACATTGATGGGACACTTTTAATTTCCTAATGGAAGAGCCAGCAGCAGGGGTGTGTCAGGAGAACAGCTCTGATTGGCTGAGAGCCTGACTACATGCATAGTGTTGGGTTTAAGATGTTCATAAAGTGGTCCAAGGTTACACTGTTATGTTAGCTTACTGTAACAAGGAGGGGAGCTTATTTGAATGCAGAAAATAAAGAAGAACCTGGATCAGATTTTTAGAGAAAGCCTTTCATCCAATCTCTTAATTAACATTCAGTTTTATGTATGAATCTCAAATTGTCAATTATGATTATAGATGCCATTGATAAGCGTCATCCTACTAAGTGTTACTGTTCAATCTACAAAGCTGCACAGCAATTTGCTAATGATTGATGGTTTAATTTCAAGTCATTTCTGTACATGAAAGCAGGTAAAGAGAGCGCTGCATCTTGAAGTTGGCAGACAGCGGTTATCGATGTAAAAACATGAGCTTCCTCTAGTTTTCTGTTCTGTCACAACAAATCATGAGATCAATCCATGTGATGGGGAATTTACATAATGCTGGTTATATTGAAGAGATTGAATGGCGGTGCAAGCTGGGAAGCAATTTAAATTTAAATCTTCTGAAGTGTAGGAAAAAAATTGATGATTAGATCAAAGGCTATTTGATATTTGATCTGTTATTGGTCAGATATGTCAAGATTTTAGAGAAGATGTTCAACAATATGTAAGAGTTTTGCCTTATCACATACCCAGTGAATTTCAAAACAAGTGTATAGTCCCATTTGTGAAATCGAGAATAAAATCAGTTATTGCAAATTGTCTGTCGCAGCGATGGGAATAAAAACACAGAGAATATAGTTTTGTGATTGGTTTTCTTGAGTTTTGTTTCATTATAAATTCTAAACAGCTGGAACAAAATAAAAAGATACATCAACACACCACAGAGGTCACAACAGCGTACCACAAAATATACAGTATACAGTACAGAGAGAGAGAGAAGTAAAGCACTGAGAATATCACCTATAAAGAATCCTAAATAAAAAACACCAACAATTCTCTCTTCTCTCAGAGCGAGTGGAAAAGCATGGGAAAAATGAAAACTCAGTAGTTCCAAAATTAGGAATCCCCCTTTCTAAAAAAACAAACTTTTATACCACAATATTTTATATAAAACATAAAAAAAAAAAGATGTTCAGGTATCTATCTTTGCTTACCATCACAGGCTTGCTAACAGTCAATATGGCGAGATCAGTAGACAGACATTACAAAATAAAACGAGCCTTGTGGGCGGAGATAGTGGTTTGAGTTGACATTCTTTTAAAAATCAAGGCCATTGGTTCCAGTGTACAACAAAGTAAAAAGGGTCAAACTGCCTCTCTGGCCTGCTGACAGTGTAGGGGGAAAACAAAATGGCAGTATTGCGTACCTAAAACACAGAAACAATCCTGCTTTGACACTCAATACTTGTCCATTTGGTCAAAAATAAACAAGCTACATCACCTACTCCAGCAACAAGTCCCTCCCCTGCTTGTATCAAACGAGAGTGAACCAGTTATTTTTCCTTACAGGTGAAACTGTAACTGCAGCCCATTTTGCTGTCACAAAAACACAGCAATACACAGTTTGAGATTGTCGACCATTTTGCCAAATTCCAACACATTTACAGTGAAAGCCGATAATAATCGGGCGATGTGGGCAGAACTGCTGCTTGCTGTGCTTGTTTCATCCCAGGAGGAGAGGAGTAAAAAGGCTGCAAAAAGACTTGTTTAGAAATAGTAGCTATTACGGGCCTGTGCCAGCAGTTTAGTAACCGCAGACACTTTAAACTCCACCTCATGCTCAGTTCACCTCCTGTGTGACAGACAGGGTAATAGTAGAATTTGAATTTACAGGAAAAAAACAGCCGAGCAAAGTGAAAAAAAACATGTACTGACAAAATATACAAGTATGCTGGCAAGAACAAATTTGTACAACCTAATATCTTGCTTGTTTGGAGGGTTTTCTGCTGGATTGAAAAAGGCAAGCAATTTAAGAGAGGTGTTATTAAATGCCTGGGCTGTTTGAATGGAAAACTAATTTGTAAAAAACACATTCACAGGTGGCAAAAAATGCAATTAAACACACAGCGCTAAAGCAAACACAAAGCTTCTCTGAGTGGAAATGTTACAGCAAAACAATGGGCTGCAAGATTAAATGTTGTGAGCGTAAATCAACACTTGTTATTGAGGTGAGTAAAAACAGAATGGCAACGCGTGATACTTTCCCCAAATATACCCAGTAGAGAGGACAGAATTTAAGTGCAGACTCCAAGGCAGAATAGATGTTCACTGCTGCACTTGATACACACTAAAGGAAATCACAGTGGCTTAATGGCATTTTGTGTTTAATTTAGGGTAGATAAGAGAGATTTTGTGTTTGGATTGTGCAGCTCTATTCTGTCGAGGAGTGAGGAAGAATCAAAAGAAAGCCATGATAATAATATCATCCAGTGACGTAACATTTTGATTTTGCACATGGTTTTTAAACCTGTAGTAGCATCAATTAATGGAGTTAAATCTTCACGGTGAAACATATCTCTAAAAATACAAAATACAAGAACTCCATTCATAAAGGTCTACTGCAGGTTATAAAACAAAGCTTAATGCCAAACAGGATGTGCTGCCCGAGGTCCCAAAACAAACAAATGTCCATGTTCCACCTCTCGTTGTCCAGTCGTGTGTAATGAATCAAAAATAGCCCTGTTGTCTTCGTAGCTGCGCTCCTCCTTCCCTTCATCCCTCTGTCGGTTTCTATCACTGTGTTGTTTCATCACTGTCAGAGAGAGGAGAGAAAAACACATTAATACAAATATGAATATGACCAATGTGCCATCATTATAGATGCATTGTCCTTTTCATGGAAAGTAATGCTGTATTCATGACTTTCCCATCTTTTTTTCAAACACAATACATATAAATACATTTGGTATGTATTGTTCAAACAAGTCTCAAAGCATCTGAATGAAGAACATTTGCATTCACAGATTATTTAACAATGTACCAGGTATTAATTAACAGTGGGACATTATTTAACTGAACAGTTGCAATTACATCAACATATATATTTTTTGTGGTATCAATTATATATTATTTGGTATTTAAATAAGTAACAGACCCAAAGCTTACACTCATATTGGTACAATTTCTCTCTCACAATTGTATGAATTGCTCTCATATCTTATATATAAAGTCTCTGAGGTATTATGAGGGCATATTATGCTTTTATTAGAGCGCGGCCATTGTAAAGAGGATATCAAATATAGAACATTTGATAACAGAATAGTTCAAGACACTATGTCACTGTCGTGACTTCTGCAGCTGGTATGGAAAGCTGTAAGCTTAATACAGTTATGAGTATTACTTGCAATAAGACGTGAATAAATCATAGGTCTTAAAAATGTACAAGTAAAGATTTAATTTCAGGATCAAATTGAATCTGTGTGCAGCTGGGGCGGCAACGTTTTAAAAGGCAGCGCACCGGGTGATCATCCTTTGATGACATCTCAGGAATGAAACATCACATCATAGCATTTGGAGAGACCAACTTCTCCATCTCATTATATCAATTTCAAAAGAGAAGAAAATGGGAATGCAATCTCTCTGCAGTTCTGAAATGTCACACATTTTTCACAGTCAGTGGGTTCAAATATCACATAGAACAAGACTCGCTTTAACCGGCTTTTACACTCCCGTCAAAAATGCCACTACAGTAAGTTTTATGGTGAAATGTTTTACATTTATGATGACATTTTGAAACGACTCCGTTCAGCTGTCACACTCCATCAGCTGCGGGATAGCTTTCTCAAAACTGCTGGCTTTGAGCTAAAGCTGACTTTAGACTCATGAGTGATGTGCTTGAAGACATTTCTGCTGACTGTAAAGCCGTGTTTATGTCCAACACTAATCCTGTGAGGCGAGTTTCTGTCTAAATGACCATCGCAATATATCCAAAAAGGATTCCTCACTATCTCACTGCTGTTGAGTAATTTCTGCTCGTCTGTTCACCTTCAAATCATTTTACGAGATTTGTCAAACTATATTCCACAGGCAAGTTGAGCTATTTCACCCAAAACAGGTTTGAAAACAGTTTACTTTTGACTTTCATGTTGAGAAGAAGCATCTTACAGGTCTGACCACAAACTAACTAAAATGGGAAATGTGTTAAAGTGAGAAGCCTATTCAGATCAGGAATGGCGTTGTTTTCATCCACTGCACTGTCCGTACAAGCTAAAAACTCTCGTCTCCTGTTTGGCCACAAAACGCGTGACCACATCACCCCGATTCTGGCTCACTGGCCAGAACCTGGCCTCACTACACTGGCTTCCAATTCGGTTCCGAATTGATTTTAAAATCCTTTTATTTGTTGCACTAAATGGGCTGGCTCCGGCCTATATAGCCAAACTCCTCCATCGCTACACCCCAGCCAGAGCTTTAAGGTCGGCTGACCAGCTGCTGCTGGTAGTGCCCAAGACCAGGCTCAAAACCCTAGGGGACCGAGCCTTCGCAGCAGCTGGCCCCAGCTCTGGAACAGTCTGCCCCTCCATGTGAGGTCGGCCCAGACACTAGGGGTTTTTAAATCCTCACTAAAGACACACTTCTTCTCTCTGGCCCTCTAGTCAGAGCGGAGCATGACTCCTGACTCCTGACACCCTGTGTTTTTGTTTTTTATATTTTTGTTGTAAATTATTGTCTTTTATTGTGATTGTAGTGAAGTGTTTTTATTACATGTTACACAGCACTTTGGCTAGACCAAAAATCGTTTTTAAATGTGCTATATAAATAAAACTTGATTTGATTTGATTTAAAACTCACTGTACAGTAGACCAAAACCCAGGTCCATGACCTTTAACCCCTTGATGCCCGTGTCCATTGTCCTGACCTTATCTTATCTTGTTGAGGAGACCGGCCTCCTCGTTGGCCTTGTCTGTTTTCATCTCCACCACGATGTCGGTGTTCACCTCTCCACTGGCCCTGAGAGAGAGCGGGGAGGAAAAGATGAAAGGTTTAAGAAGACGTTGAAAAAAATGTATTCGATTTGCTGCGAGTGTTTGCCTCGTATTGCTACTGTGTGTAAAGATGACTAGAGCTTGTTGAATGCTGTTTCACTACTACACTACAATTAATAACATTTTAAAATGTATTTAGGATCAAAATGACTTTTACAGCTAATTAGGAAATCCTTACTTAAAGATAACACTTCAATCATCATTCAATTTATGTTATAGAATAATTTCATTTGCACGTTTGTCTTGGTTGTATATATAGCTCTAATATATTTGATTAACTTAGTATTCTCAATATTTGTTTTTATATATTGCACACATCCTGTTGAAGATAACAGTTAATAAAGTGTGCTTGTGCAGAGACAAGAGTCATGTGTGTTGATTGTCCCTCCCTGCTGCTTCAATGGGGGACAGGTCTCGATTGAAAACAGGATAGCCGACTGACTTCTGATTGGCTGATCTGGGCAACTGATTTGTCGACGAACGTACAGTAGATGACGAACGTACAGTAGATGACTCACTAGCTCTTCTTTTGTAATAGCCCTTAAAGACTTTAGCTGGAAGTATGATATATATCTCTAAGTAAATACTTCTAAATGTTCAGACTGTAATCTGCACGCTGATATGAAAACACTCAAATTAGACTCAAACAATAAAATGGAAACTTAGACGTTATTAGCATTAATGGATCTTTTTTGAGTCTGAAAAAGTGTATTTGTAATACCAAAATGACTTGTATGGAAGTTAAGGAAACCCAGCATGTTGCGTTGAAAAAGTGAAGACTAATATCCCTATTCCTTTCTCATCCAAGAGTATCTTATTCTCAGAAATCCCTTTACATATAGATCATTCCTGCTGTTTTTATGTATTCTATTTTCCTTACTATTGAACTATTTTTGTAAATAAAACATGTAAATACACTGAAACAAGCTTTATTTAGTTTAAATAAAGCCCTTTATTCTTTGAAGAGCCCCTTTTGAATCTACTTCAGAACAATTTGCTGCTAATCCTTTTCTTATGAAAAGAACATCCTTACTACAAGCAGCACTATAGTATAGTTTACTTGAAGTGGTTATTGAGTCCCATAATGTAAGCACTACCAACATGAATCCCTTCTGTACACATATTCCTTCCCTCCCTCCCTCCCTCCCTCTCCTCTACACTGGGAAGTAGTGGAGTACAAATATTTGTTCTTTGTTACTGTACTTAAGTACATTTTTCTTGTATTAGTGCTTTACTCCACGACTTATCTTTCTGACGACTTCTTACTTTTACTTCTTACATTTTCAAAATAAATCGTTCCTTTAGTTTGAATGTGTGTTTGGTGGCGTGATCATTATTCTTTAGAGTCATTGCGTGCCTATTGATTTGAACACGATCCGTGTATCCATCACTTCCTGGTCTTCTCTAAAGACGAGGGACCAATGGAAACGTTGTCATGTTGCCGTTGTTCAGCATGGAAACATTCATTAGCTAACAATGACATTATTGTTCTATTAATGTAAAGTGAGGTCAGGTACTCTTTAAAACTGCTAGTTATGGGCACTTTATACTTAAGTACATTTTGAAGCCCATACTCCTTTACTTTTCGAAGTTTAGTCAGTACTTCAGAGTATTTTTAAACACAAGTATCTGTACTTCTACTTGAGTAAAGGATGTGTGTACTTTTGCCATCTCTGCCTCTACTCACATTTCCTTCTTGCCCTTCTTTCCGCAGGGCAGCTTGCTCTTCTTGTTCAGGAAGTAGATGAGCGCCACCAGCAGCAGCAGCAGCAGCACACACACCACCACGGCTATCACCACGCCGCTGGAGCCCCCCTGCTGCGGGTCAGCTACAGCGCAGCAACCAGGGACACATGTTGGGGGGGGGGTGGATGGTGGGGTGGTGGAGGGAGGACAGAGGAGGAGGGGAGGAAGGGGGTGGAGGATTGTGGATGGAATATGGAGGAGTTTTTTTGATTTTGAAGGGGGTGGTGGTAGATAGAGGGTAATCATGAGGGGTGTTTGATTTGTGGGGGAGAAGAGAGAGAGGCAAGGGGGACGGACATCATTTCATTTGGGGGAGCCACAGGAGGGAGACAAGAGGTGGTGGGATGGGGAGGATGGAAAGAGGGAGAGGATGGGTGTCCAGGTGACAACCATGGACGGATGGATAGATGGGTGGGTGGGTGTATGGGTGGGTGGAGAGGAGAAGGAGTGGGGGGTTGGGATGTGGGATTAGACTAACTTTTTTAAATGCATGACTGAGAAGTGATGGGACCCAAAAACGGGGCCTGTACACTCACAGATAAAACAGACCAGAGCCAGAGAACCACACCGAACAACTCACCCATCCACCGGCACTGTATTACTATACTGGTGAGGACATGACGCTACGATGACATCTAAAGGCCAGTTTTAACACAAAGGTAAACCCTGGCCTGTTTTCTGATTGCCTGGCTGGTGTCCTTTAAAGGAATAGTTCAACATTATGGGAAATATGCTTGTTACTAGATTATCTGTTTTATTATGTTGCGCTGTTGGAGGAGCCTGTGACCTTATATTTCCATTGACATATCTACACTGTAGCTATATACACATGACAATAAAAGCCTTGAATCTTGAAACTAGAAAGTTAATAATGTTTTATCTTTTATATGTTGAGCTGGAACCAGGAGATGATTAGCTTAGCATACAGACCGGAAAGTTAGTCTGGCTCTGTCGTAAGGTTAAACAAAATCTTCCTCTCAACACTTTTAAAGCTCACTAATTCACATGTTTTATCTCATGTGTTGCAGCTTTACAGGGGGTTATGTAATGGACTATTTCTGGGCGGAAGCGGAGACTTCCTGTCAAACTATTCCTTTGAAATTGTACCTCAGGCGTCGTTCTGGTAAACGGTTAATCATTCAAAATCAATGAACAAGGTTTATTTAACTTTTGATATCACTACCTATGCCGTTACAAAATAAAAGGCTTGATGGAGCAAAGGTTGCTTGCCTCTGCATTGTACATTATTTCCTCATATCAGGCCACCTGAAACATTGCCTTATGCGGTTCAGTTTGCATTGATTTTGAATGGTTGACTGTAAAACTAAATAAAAAAATAAGACATCTGAAGATGTCAACTTTAGAAGATTTTAAAAGACGTTTTTCACTCGTTTCTGATAATTAATCATTGATTAAAATTAAAAAGTAATCAGTGTTTTCGGAAAATAGGGAAATACATGCTAAATTGAAATTGTGGTGCATAAAGTCTTCACAAAGTAACTTCCTTTCCCCCCAAATAAAATCCTTATTTAAGGTCTGTCCTCTCGACTATAGTAATACAAGCATGGATACACAAACACAGTAGCTCTGGTAGACACAAATACATGACCACGGTGTGTGCACGCATACATAAATACACACACAGTGACTTTCAGTTCTAGACGAACGCCAAACACATGAAAAGGGTTAGCGATACAGACCTGACGTAAGCACGGGGTTTCCAGAAAGCAGCACTTTGAGAAAAAGAGAGTTTCTCAGTCCCAGAGCATAGCAAAGCAACAACGCACACACACACACACACCACGAAGAGCATACGCACACAAACGCTAAGGTTACCAAATCCTACACACAGCACCCGACGAGTGGAAACGGCGGAGAGAGGAAAGGCGAGGAATGAGAAGGCAGTCGGAAAGAAGAAGTTACCAAGACACAGTGAAGAAACACAGAGAGGAAAGGAAGGAATAGAATAGAATAGATTCCTTTATTGTCCCCTAGGGGCCACAAAAAAGTTGTAGTAGCATCCACACAATATAGGACAGACATCATACAAAGGTGACAAGAGAAGAAGAATAACAATATACATATCCACAGTTTTCGGTAGCAAGAGGGCAAATATACAAGATTACAGTACAACGGAGGGAGATGTGTGTGTGGGGGGGTATTTGTGTGTGTGTGTGTGTGTGTGTGTGTGTGTGTGTGTGTGTGTGTGTGTGTGTGTGTGTGTGTGTGTGTGTGTGTGTGTGTGTGTGTGTGTGTGTGTGTGTGTGTGTGTGTGTGTGTGTGTGTGTGTGTGTGTGTGTGTGTGTGTGTGTGTGTGTGTGTGTGTGTGATAAAGGGGCCGGGGATTTAGGAGCTGGGTTAAGGGGAGATTTCTAAACTACAGGTTCTGTACAACAAACAGTCCTGAGAGAAGAAGGGAGGACAAGAGGAGGAGAAGGGAGAAGGCTCTACCTCTGTCGGCTGAGTTGTCAATTGCTGAAGAAGAGGAGAAGAAAAAGAAAAGGGGTTTTAGTTTGCAAGTTAAGTTGCTGATAAAAGAACTATGGAAAGATGGATTTAGTGTGCAGTAAGTCTCTAAATGCTGTGCAAGTTCTAGAAAATAATCAATTTACTCAATCAGATTATACCGTTAAGACTTCTTAGCTACTTCAGCTCAAAATATGCAATCAAGTATGTAAACAGGAAGTGTAGCATCCAAAACCCTAGCATGACTTACAGAAAATACAATAATAACAGTAATTAACTGATTGTAATTTATATTGAACTCAACAGCCATGTGTTTGAACCTGCCTACATGGAGAAATACGTTTTTTTAGTTTAACATGTTTTTCTAATGAGTTAATTGGCCGTTAATTATTTGTATGCATTTTGTAATCTTAGGAGAATGGGCTAATAATAAACGTCCACCTCATTATTAAACAGCATTTTGTCATTTGACATATGTATTCTTCACTGATATGTTGGAAATAAGCGTACGTTTTTCAATTTAGCTACACAACGGTTCAGTCTGTATACATTATTAATAACTAATCTCTACAAAAGAACTACTTTGTGTTGTGCCACTTGATTTCATGTATTGATGTGAAACTCTTTTATCTTAGCTACATTGAAACTAGACAGAGTTTGTTTGAACTTACAAAAAGCTGGTGTAGCTCTAACGAGCAAATCACATTTTCATTTCTCAAATCGTCTCATTAATTACATTTTCAGTGTCATTACAAAGACATTTCTCTGCATACAGGAAAGGTGGAGGAATGAGATCACGCAGCATCGTGTTCTCCTGACACTGACCTCTTTTGAGAGACACCAGGAAGGTCTGGCTGGTGGATCCGTGCTCGTTGGAGGCCTCGCATTTCACCCCGTCCTTCATGACCTCGGGCGTGGCCTCCAGAGTCACCGAGCTGACCACCTTGCTCCCTTCCACTGATACAGACTGTCCGGAGAAATGGACGTAGGAGAGAGAGCAAACATGAGTGTTACAAGTTCACTCGTCATGTACCGTGTTTAATGTGGCACATTGCTATTAGCTCATATAGCATCACCTTCACTATCAGTGTATCAGTATGGGACTAGGGGTCACTTACATACAGTGTTTGGAACATTATTCAGATTCTTTACTTGAGTAAAAGTACTAATACCACACTGTAAAAACACTACATTTTAAGTAATTGGTAATGTTCCTTAAGTAAAAATATTGTTGTACGATAAGGAAAATGTAGTTAAAGTTAAAGTAAGAACTAATTTCTTTTCCATTTCAAAATATTTGTAGGCAAAAGCAGCAATTGTAGCTTTAAACAAAAACGTCTTAATTCCAATACATTTTCTGTTAACCCATTCATGGTTTAAGTTACTTGAATATAATGTTGTGTGGTTTAATGTATACTAATATTTTAACAGTTTTTCCTAAGCATTGTGTGTCAACCTTTGAACAGTAACTAGTAAATACATCTTTACACATTTGCATTGGAGGAACAATTACAAAATTGGCACCCAAAATCTAGTAGAGTAGAAGTATAAAGTATAATAACGTGAACATATACAGGTGAAGTACCTCAAATGTTTAGTTGAGTATAGTACTTGAGTAAATTAGTTTCTTTCCAGCTTTGCTTACATAACGAAATGGGATGTTTGGTCAAATGACCAGCACTAAATTATCAAATGAATATTTACTGAGGCAATTTAATAGGCAATAGAATAAAAACCTGTACAATTCTGTCAGTTTTCAGACACATCCTGACTATTTGTTGCAGTATTCAGTAGGTATTCAGTCTCTTATTCTGTTGTACAACAATTTCATTTTTAACTTGAATCACCAGTTTGTCTGTGTTTCTTAAGTCTTATATTCTAATGTCTTCTAGTGTTTCTGTAATGGATCGACGACACCTGGACACTATCATTTGCACATTTGAGCGAGGTTTTATTACATATGTCTCCCCGTGATTCAAATATACATTAGATGCAATCAGTTATTGAAGCTTAAATATCTCTTATCTTTTGATCTCACAAACATAACTATTTGCTGCTGAAACGATCCGACTTTTCAGCAGCATCATTAAAGTTTTATCTAACTTTATCACTTCATTTGATGTAATATTTCAATCATGAAGCTGCATACCCCCGATGCGTTTCTTGTCAAGCTGGGATATCATATGGGAATTTCTTCTCAACTTTTCCACATCAATATGAAATATAAAAATAATATATTACTTATCATAGACCGAGAGCGGTTTCTCTTCTTTCTTTTTTTCTGTTGCTTTTGAAGTTTAACAACCAGCCTACCGATATGAAATCTTGCCACACTTCACTTTTCGACCCAGATAAAAAACACTGATAGTGATGGCTATTTGTTTCAAGTGCATCTTAACCACTGCTTTTGAAAATAGTTTTACTTCTGCAATCTCTTCCAGGAAAGGATCATACCATCTGCTTACAGAGTGATTGTTGTACACTTGACCAGGTATTTCATCGCTGCTTTTCATTACTGTGTTTTTGCATTCGTACCTCTTTTCCTGAGGGCTTCCAGGTGAACTGAGGGGCAGGAAAGCCGTAGGCAGAGCACTTCAGAGTCACCATGTCCCCTTCCTTTGTGACCTCTCCAACAGCCGGAGTCTCGATCATCGGCTTTCCTGGAAACGTTGAGACAGAGCCAGTGAACAGGGGGAACTTTGGTATAAACAAGACCGCAAAATCTCAAACACACACACTGTCAACAAGTATGGTTACAATAATACCATAGAATCCAAATAACAAGTTTGAATAGTTGGTAATCGGAGTCATCTTATGTTGTATAAGCACACTTGGTTAAAATCACTAAACTCGGGAAAACAAGATGACACATATTTAGATAATTATGTAAAGTTATAAGTTACTTTCAGAACTTTAACGCTAGAGGGATTCATAATAAATGTATAGCAGCTCCCAGTAAGCTTGTTCATTTTCAGATTATTGGGGTAGAATTCAATCTTTATAATCGTTTCTATGAGTTCAGTTTACTTCAACTAACATAGCTTAAAACTATGCATGCTTATGATTATGCCAATATGCTAATCATGTCTCTTTTTAAACTTCATTTAACGATGTTGTCGTCAATGATAGCAGCACATTCATTCGTCCAATCAAGAGAAATGTGAAATGAGTAATGATTTGCATGTTGAAGTTACAGCAAGTTTAAAGAGGCTTAGACGACTCCGCTGAACTCCTGTACTATATTTTAAAGTAAATATTCTTCTAAACACTAATAGTTTCATCACACTAAATTATAAACAGTAGGAAGCCACACCTTCTCTCAGTTGCAACCATGGAATACACCACTTCCTTCCTCTGACCAAAACAATACCCAGCACATTACCGCTATTGTTATAACCCTGTGTGTGTGTGTGTGTGTGTGTGTGTGTGCGTGCGTGCGTGCGTGCGTGTGTGTGTGTGTGTGTGTGCACGTTTGTTTAGTATAACTAAGATAAAGTGCTTCATGTTGCTGCTCTTAAGCAATAGGCCTCATGCTTCTGGGTTACTCTGTATACATTTATCAGTGGAGTTGTGCGTGTCAGTGTGCATGTTTGTGTACAATTATAACAACACAGATGCTGATGTGATTTAAATCCTAACATAAGTCTTGTTCAAACACAGTTTTGTTAGTTTTCCTTTAGAAGAATGTACCTTTGACAGTGAGGGTAACACTAGCCATGGCTGTGAGTCCTGGCACAGACGGCACGGCGCTAACACACACGTACTCTCCAGCATTTTCGTAGGAAGCGGCTTGTATCGACAGAGTGCCGCTCTGTGAGAGCACCTCGGAGCCCTGGGGGAAAAAGAACAACACTAGAATTACCACCTGGTAGCCTCAATTTGCAAGTCATGTGAGTCAAACATTTCCTCATCATTTTATCCCATTAGAATGTTTTTATGAAATAGTCATAACTAGCGCATTCATTCTTGAGTTATATAATCCAATCCAACTTTATTTATAAACCACCTCCAGACCAAAGTGCTGTACAGACAGATGCATGCAATATAAAATCACACAGCTCAGCTCACAGAACATACAAATAATTATAAAATCAGATAAAAGGTACGAACACAAAACAAACCAGAATAAACGTAACAACTACAAAACATCATATAGTAAAAACAATAGACCACTGAAAGCTATGGTCTAATTAGTGTATTGTGTGGTCACAGTGACATTGACCTCATCCCACCACTTTCTAATGAGTTCTTCATCGAGTCCAATAGAAAGTTTGCGCCACTTTCGAAAAGATTTCCTCGTGGCGTTCCTGAGATATCGCGTTCCTGATAACGTGAGGTCACAGAGACCTTTGACCACAAAAATCTTATCAGTGCATCCTTGAGTATAAGTGGATGTTTGTGCCAAATGTGGGGAAGTTCCCCCTTAGGCATTCTCGAGGTATCAGGTTCCCGGGAATTAGACGTACTAGCGGTCCAAGCTAAAAAAGTAAAAATGCTCAAGGAGAAAAAATAAAAGCAATTTGAGGGACGCCATGAGCCATCAATTGTATGTTTTTAATCTTGGCACTTGAATATGAGAATAGAACAACAGCTAGCGCGCAGTAATGCTGGGAAAGCAGAAGAAGCACCTTCACACACACTGCTCCTAAGCACAGTGATAACAGATCAAAGTCCGTCCTCCATGATGAACCTGTCTCTTGCAATTCCACTCAACGTCTTCTCATAGGAATCTTTTTTTACCAAGAACAAACACGTTCTCTCCCAGAGAACCAGCAGTCGGTGGGTTTCCATCACACCCAGGAGACAATAGATACACAGGCTTGACACAGGAGGAACATTCTTCACATAACAAGTAGAGGAGATAAATATAAAAACACCACTGCTGCAACACTGATATGTTTGTTTTCCAGTTTGACAAATGGTCTTTTTCTTTTGTATGTTTACTGTAGAGCTTGATTTGCCATAGAAAATAAACAGCAGAAAGTGTGTGTTGTGTTGCTATTATCTTTAATCTTCTGGTAAACATAGTAGGGAAAATTCAAAAAATGTTTACCCTCATCAGTTATTGATGTATGTTTGATTTTAACTCAGCAATTTCCCTCCAGAGGGAGTTTTCTTCCCCCACACACCCCTCCCTGCCTGAAACGCCTCGATTAGACTCCTGTGTTTACTTCCGTAACATCGTGACATCACTGTGAAACATGTTTCATTTGGCTAGCACTCCAACACATTGTAATTGATAGGCTAAGGCAGAGGCCGGCAACCCGCGGCCTTTAAGCCCTCTGCTCTGGCTCCCTTGAGCTTAGACAAAAATAAGAAGGAAATAAAAGTATTTGTAGGACTATTTATATTTTGTTGGATGGTTGAAAATGTTTCGTATCTTGAATTTTGAGGTGATACTGTGACACATAAATAAAAAACAAAACGGTTTTAATTAGGTCAACTAAAACATGCGTCACATCCTGCTCCGGTCCCGCGCGAGCGCCTTTTCTTGGAGGCGAGGAACCTGACCCCCGGCTCGATGAGCGAACTATGGATAAATCAAAGAAAAGTTCCGGAGGAACACAGGATTTAATTCTGTGTGGACAGAGTTGTCTGCTTTCAGAGCACACGATGCTGGTATACCGGTATGTTTGATATGTAGAGAAGTTGTCAACGGTGGTGCAGCCTTTACGTATCGAGGAACAACAAGGGAGAGGAAGCCAGCTGACGATCTTCAGTCATAATTCAATGGGGTATGTCATTTATTTCAGAAAACACTTTTTGTTATATTCCATGGAATGCTCTTAACGTCCCGATAGCAATGAATATATTAAATGCTTTGACAATAAATACATACAAAAATTAATCTGTGGAAGCTGTGGCGCTGTAAAAAGCACGACCAATCATCTGCCTCGGCCCGGCTAAAATCACTGGATGGCCTACCTGCCTGTCAGCCTTCCATCTGTGCACAAACTGATCTCGTGCCCTCATTGGTCATGTGCGCGTTCGTGTGTGTTGGAGGAGGGGCTCTGTGAGGAAGTCTGAAGGAAGGAGAGGGGTCTGCCTGCAGACCTCCACTCTCAGGACAGTTCTGGTGCAGACCTCCACTCTCAGCTCAGGACACCTCCACTGTCAGTACAGGAAGTGACGATTCTGACGCGTTTTTTTCCCGCCTACCGAAGGACTCGTTTGATGGAAGTTTTCAAATCACAATGGAGACTCATCACGGAGGTGATGAGTCCGCCCACCGTGCACTTTGGGTCAGCCTTGGTCAAGCCCTTTTGACCCCCCCAGCCTGGTTCTCGTAAAAATGTTTCGCTCAAATGACACCATGGAGGAATGTAACGGGAGTTGACAGGGGACTCTGCCCGCCTCACGAGTGCCTATTTTCGGACACTTTTTTTCACTTTTCCCCGGTTTTATTATTTTTAATTTGTTTGGCTATTTCACCCGGTTTCTACCGGGGGACATTGCCCGGTCTCGGGTGTCCCCCCACGGCCTGTGTCCAGCGTGACCAAGCGTGACCAAGACGCACCGTCCAGGGGTCCCACGGGTCCCGCAGCGGGGTGGAGGTTCCCAGCTGGAACCTCCCCACCTCCGCCGCGGTGCACCCGGCAAACACGATTGTTTCTCGAACCTTCCACTGTTGTCTAGCGGGTGTAACTAAAATACAAGATGTCGTATTTATATATATATAAATAAATATATATATATATAGATAATAAGTGTCAGTACGATTTTATTTTGTATTTGCGTGCATTTCCTGTTTGGAATGTGGCACTGTACTGATAGTGGTGATTTTATTTTGGAATTCTTAGCGTGCACTTCTTGTCCTGAGAGTGGAGGTGTCCTGAGAGTGGAGGTCTGCACCGGAACTGTCCTGAGAGTGGAGGTGTCCTGAGAGTGGAGGTCTGCACCGGAACTGTCCTGAGAGTGGAGGTCTGCAGGCAGGCTCCCATGGAAGGAAGAGGCATATTTTTTTCCGGATGCGTACTTTCAAATTCTAGCGCACTCGAGCTGGTTTCTCCATTCTTACCTACCCTACCTTTAACTCTTTTTAGGGTGCAGCTATAAGTTTTATTTATTTCAAAGTTGGGCCCATTTTAATAATATTTGTTTTCCTTCAAATGTGCAGAGGACTCCCCCAAGTGCCGTGTTTAATTTATTTTAAAGTAGGCCTGTGTATTATTTTTAATTCTCCTTATAAGAGTTCTTTGTTTCTTATTAGAGGTTAACAGTTTTATATCATGTTATAAATAGTCTAATAAATGCAAAAAAACTGTAGTTTTTGTCTGATATAACAATAAAAAACTATGAAATATGTTTTGCAGCTCCATATAAAAAAATGTTTTGGAAAAAGGAGCAAAATGGCTCTTTTGGTCAAAAAGGTTGCAGACCCCTGGGCTAAGGGGTGGGACATTTCTAAGCAGCTGACCAATCAGAGCAGACTGGGCTCTGGTTTCAGACAGAGGGTGAACAAATAAGCATAATAGGGCCGATTTGTATTCCATATTGTATTCCTTCTTATTCCATTGCAATGTAAATACTGTTATATACATTATATTTTACTATATTTTTCATATTTTTCGAGTTCTCTACCTGTGTTTTTAATTCTTGTTTGTATGCACCACGACATCAAGTCAAATTCCTCGTACGTAATAAACCTGTTTCTGATTCTGATTCTTTAATACATGTTTCAATACCGTGTTGGTGCTCACACGGACTGTAACAAACACTAGTGTCTGCTGCTCACCAGTTGCTACATCCTGGCACAACACCATGCAGCTTGTGTAGCAGGGCCACAACTGTCTTTATAGGAAGCAATGGCTCCAGTTATACGGCAGCTGCACACAGAGTAAGGAAATCACAGCATGACATTTTGTCTATCCAATGAAAAAGAGGGTAGTGTGCTTACAATCTTGGATCAAAACTGAACCAGAATCACTAACTCCCACATCACTCCCGTCCTCCAGAACCTCCACTGGCTCCCCGTCCGTCAAAGAATCAACTTCAAAATCCTCCTGATTACTCACAAAGCCCTCAACAATCAGCCCCCCCCCTACCTCACTGACCTGCTGCACCACCCCGCCCCTTCCCGCTGCCTCCGCTCGTCAGAAGCCAACATCCTATCCATCCCCACCCGCACCAATCACCGGACCTGGGGGGACAGAGCCTTCTCCGTCGCTGCCCCCTCCCTCTGGAACTCACTCCCACAACCCATCAGAGACTGCCCTGACCTCACCACCTTCAAAAAACTCGTATTATTTGACTTTAACTTTAACTATACATTTATTTGTTGTTCTTTTCTTTTCACTATATCTGTAAAGCGTCTTTGAGCACCTGTAAAAGCGCTAACAAAATAAATCTATTATTATTATTATTAAATGTCTGAATATTGAGACCCAGGAAAGACTGAACTGAACCCATTGGTAGCATTTCAAAAACAGTTGTATAGAAAATGCTCAGAAATGATGCTGTGGATAGATCAGAACACGGCCTTTATTACTAGAAATATAACACTTCTCAGTGAAAGGATTAGGAAATGAAGGTTGAGAGAGAAATGAAGGTTGAGAGAGAAATGAAGGTTGAGAGAGAAATGAAGCGTACCTTTTTCCACTGCACGGTGTGTGTAGCGGAGCCCTTGGTCTTACACTGCCACTCCACCTTGTCTCCGAGCATCACTACTTGAGGCTCGGCGGGGATCACGCTCACAGGGTCGATGTCTGACAGAGAGAAAATTAAAAGCATTTTAGAGAGAGAGAGGGAGGAAGACACGAGAAACCTGAGTCTAAGGAGTTAGAGACGTGCCACTTGAAATCGAGGCTACTCCTTGCTTTAACTACCATGTAAAAAGGCTGTTAAAGTGACCTTACTAAGCAGATTGTAAGTACAAAAGCTAATGCACTTACTCTATAGTTAAGCCAATTTCAAAGCCAATGTTAAGCCTGTTCGATGCTATTTCTAGTCTATCTCTGCTTCATTTCTGGGATCAAATCAAATTAGGCAGCGCAGTTGGGATAACATTAAAGTAACAGATGAACTGTGAAAAATTGAATTGGAAATCCAGAAAGGGTTCTCTTTCCAGTCTAAAGCTTGTAATTGTATGATTTACTAAGGCTTTAACTGCACAGACAGGAGGTCCATTGTTCTTTATGTGTATTTACTCAGTTCTGAAGCTGTGTGTGTGTGCTTGTGTGTGTTTGGCTCACTCACAGTTGACATTAAGGGTGATGGCTCCACTTAGGTCAGCATCCAGGTTATCAAAATCTGTGGCTGTGCACTTGTACACACCAGCGTCTGTGCGCTTGGCAGATTTCAGGGTCAGGACACCCCCCACACCATTGATAGCTTTATCCTGAAAGTGGAAGGACAGGGATTGGCAGAGAGAGACATGAGGAAAACTTAGTTGGAGACGACAAATGTGAAATACCAAAAAGCACAAGCAACAAACAACAAAAAAGTGTGTATTTCTCACAAACTCAAATACACACGTACATCGTGAGTGAAGTCAAACTCAGGCTGAGGGTTTCCGTCGGTCTCACACTTCATGGTGACAGCATCGCCCTCTTTGACTGGTTCAGGGTTGAGAAGGGAAAAGGTCGCTTTCTCAGAGGGATCTGGACGGACAAGAGCAGACATGGAACAGGTGAAAATTCCTCCTTTGGATACTTTACACTGTTGTAGAGTAAGTCATCAATCAGAGATGTGCCAGGCATTCCTGAGGGGATGTTTTACTTTTCCACTACCTCCCCTTTCTTTGCCTCATCATTCATCTTTAGCTGAATCAACATTAGCTGGAGGAAAGATTTTATTTGAAGATAAAGCTAAAGGCTGTTTGTTGGCAATCTTTAATCCCTAATGGCTTGTGTTTTTATTAAAAAGAAATAGGATCCAGAGGATAGGAGACATGGATAGGCTTGAACATAATGCATACATAAATACATTCCCTTTCTACCGCCTTTTTAGGCTATTTATGAATGTCACAGTCTATTGTTGTGCATGCCTAAATATCTCAATACCAACTGGATGGGTTTATCTTAAAATCGTGTTCATACATTCATCGTCCCCAGAGGATAAATCCTAACTACGGTTAACCTGACTTTTCCTGAAGAATGTTGACATGTGTTGCTTTTAGTGACATGCCTTGACAACTATTGGCCGGATTGCTATGTAAACGTTTACATGTTCCCCTCAGGATCAATTGCTACACTTTGTAACCCACTAACTAAATAATAATCACTCAATCATCAATACTTTAGAACTAGCAAACATTATACCTACAAAAACATCAGCATGTTAGCATTCAGCTCAAAGAAAAACTGAAGTAGGCTACAGCTGCTAGCATTGCTGTGTTGACTGTTTCACTATTGAATATGGATGCATTATTAAATCACTATTTTATGGCATTAATTAATAAATCATAATATGCAATTATTATAAATGTCAATAAGTAAAAAACTAGCTAAAAGAATTATAACGATGTTGGTGATGCTGGTTTATAACCTCCATTTAAAAAAAATAGCTTGACATTTTGGGAAATATGCTCATTTAGTTTGTCTCTGGGAAACACAATCATGTCTGTCCAGCTAATATAACACTGGAAACAGGTGGGAAACCTAGCTCTATCCAAAGGTGACAAAACCCACCTTTTAGCACACTCTAAAGCCCACTAACTGAAATGATTGTCCCTCCACTCACAGTTGAGGTTGATGGTGATGGTGTTGGACATCTTCTGCATGATCTCGTCTCCGGGCATACTGTACTCCACGACGCAGTGGAACACAGAGTCCTTGTCGGCCTTGGTGGGCTGCATGTACAGGTCGCTTCTGGCAGATTTCAGACCGGACGCCTCCTTCACCACAGAGGGAACCATGTGGGTCTCTGACCGAGAGGAGGGAAGGAAGGCATTAGGTAACCCAACCAACTATGTGCAATATGTGCAATATATATATATGTGCTGTTAATAACTGTGCAATATATACCTGGCTGTAAATTGTGTGTTTTTGTATCTTTAATACTTTTGTATGCATGCTTCTTAGGGAACATTAGGCTGACTCAAAGTCTGAACAAGCAGACTCAAAGACAGTGTTTTCCCAAGAGCCATCATTGCACTAAACTCCTGAACTCATACCCCTTAATCGTCCTCCATGTGCAATAAACGTGACTGTATATATATCATTATTATAAATACATACCTATTATTATTTATTATTACATTTCTTTTTATACCCCTGGAAATAATTACTGCGCTTTATTCTTTATTCTTACATAAGTACTTATGCTGCGTTTATTTGTTGTCGTATGTTGTGATGTTGTTGTTTTGATGGCACCTTTTAAAAGGGAGAAGCTTTTCTTTCTTTCATTGTACATGTATAATGACATGAAATGATTCTATTCTATTCAGTCTTTGGCTCTTTTCTGCTGTAACAATGTAAATGTTCCCTCTGTGGGACTAATAAAGGTATTCTGATTCTGATCTGCTTTACTGTATATCTGTTCATTCTAATAAGGGCCACGTACTCTCATTCCTGTCCTTGACCTCGGGAAGGGGCTGGTCATCTTTGAACCAGATGATTCTGGGCATGGGGTGTCCGTTCACCGCCATACAGGTACCAATCTGATGGACAAAAGCATTGAATACGTGACTCTTCAGTGTTCATGTGATTTGAAAGACTCGCATAATTATAGAAATGCACACACACCTCAGAGCTGGAAGTCTCTCCCACAGAAATGGCCTGACTCGAAGGCTTTGTGAGTTCGGGCTTCTCAGGAGCAACTGAGACGGAAAAAAGGAAGAGGGGGGGGATCATTATTAAATCATTAAGATTCCCTGGAAGGAAAAACGTTACACACACACACACACAAACTTCATTTCCTTATATGCCATTGAACACACATGACTGCTGACCGTTAATTAAGTCACGCAGTAAATATCCTGCTTCACGTTATTCCAGTGTGACCTGCTTCACATGAGCAGATAAGGGTCAAATAACAGAAACACACTCCCCCTCCCCTCTGGCTCACACACACATTCACACAAACACACACACGACCCCAGGTGTGAGCGTTTTCTCTCTTGCTTCTCGGCTTTATTCCCTTGCTCACT
Source organism: Pseudochaenichthys georgianus (assembly GCF_902827115.2). Classification (NCBI taxonomy): domain Eukaryota; kingdom Metazoa; phylum Chordata; class Actinopteri; order Perciformes; family Channichthyidae; genus Pseudochaenichthys; species Pseudochaenichthys georgianus. Next base: position 37,549,004 of record NC_047518.2, on the reverse strand, counting down.
TGTTCACATGCAAGGTCATCTTATCACTGCCGGCAGCTGTGGACTGCTTATGAAAATAAACAGTAGATGGGTATTGCTCTCTGTCTCACTCAGTGTGTTGTTGTTTTTGTTTCACTGGCATTTATAAAGCCTGCGTAATATGGACAACATTAAATATCACTGTATTTTTTAGCTCAATTTAGATTGTGCAACAATATTAGAGGGTAACATTATTTTACTTAGATTTTAAAGAAATAATCAAAATAATAACTCCTCTCGAAAATGTACTTTTACAATATAACGATATCTAAGTGGATATTTTGTCTGACATCGCGCCATCGATTTAGTTAAAAATATACTTTTATAATGTATTTCTGCTGCATCTTAATCCTCTTGATGTTTTTTCATGTTTTGTAAAGCACTTTGAATTGCCTTGTGTAGAAATGTGCTATATAAATAAACGTCCCTTGCCTAATATATATATATTTCCGAGCCCTATTATAGCACTTTTTATTTCCACATATTGCAGGCAGTCATTTAGATCTACAATGTGGATTAAAACTCTCCTTTCTTCCTCTTCCATTCAAACAAATAGAGCTTTTTAATATACATATAAATAGAGAGGGACAGGCAGGGTTGTTTTTATTCTCGTGTGTTTTGCTTAGCAGACATACTGTTTTCTCATTACTGTAGCCTCCCGAGAGATAAACCACGCTATCAGTGCTGACCCTAAAGAGACCTCATAACTCAACCCTATTATGTGAAGACACTCTATAGCTCTTCCCCCAATGAGTAAGTGGTCAAATGCGGACAAAGAATAAATTATGGTTTGTGAGACAAGCTGTTTCTTACAACTGCAGGCATTAAGTACATCTTGAAGGCCCTCGTCCAATAGCACTGCTTTGAAGTATTGTCTACGACTGACCGACCCATTCACAATTAATAGCTTATTTTACGAGATCACTTTAAACCTGAGAGCCTGTGAGTGCATAAATGGTAATGGTTAACTTGTGGAAGCCTCGCTAAGAGCTGTTTTTTTTTTTTTAATATTCTCCCAACACACATCCTTCCTCTTTCCCAGGGATTGACCAGCCCAATCCAAAATGCAAATGAATAGTGTTCATTTTGATAAGGCCACTGAAAGCTAAAAGTATGATTGATGTCTGCTCGGGGGTTTCTGTGCTAGTGGAAAGGACACAGCGGCCTGCAGCGAGGGTCTGCCCTCAGAGCCCTGGTGATACATCTTGGCCGTTATTAAGGTGAGATATATGAGACATGACAGGTGGGACTGAACTATTCATCAATTGTGTCAAGAGTGATTAGATTGTGGTTAATTGACCTCTGGGGAACTTATCCAAAGAAATTGGTAACCCCAAGATTGGAAAAGGTTCCAAAGTCTTACGCATGATGATAAAATATTTTATTAATTGACTTGAAACGTGAACAAATCATACCTTATGATACTATATCTCTATATCAAGGCTAAGCATGAGGTTACTTAGAGTATGAAATGCAATTAGCAAATCCATGACATTCATTTAATACAATTAAGCCACTTGAAATAAAAGTATGCATGAACACACACGCAGATCTGATTGAAGCTATAAAACTTTAGTGGCAGTGACAAACCAAGTCATAAATTCCACACATCAACAACTGATGGGAAAGGGAGGGCTGCCCCTCTTTCATAAGGTCATGTTGAGGTAATGTCAAAGGCCAAAGCGCGGGGGCAGACTCACAGAAGACTTTGAGCAGCGTGGATCCCTCTCCGACCCCGGCTGGGCCAGCGGTGACCTGGCAGTAGAAGTCCAGCTCATCGGAGGGTTGGACATCGGAGATGGTCAAGGTGAAGTCCTCTCCGATGGTGACACGTCCGGACAGGGGGGTGTTGTCATCGCTCTTTCTCTCGCCACCCTGGGAGAAAGCCACGCGCTTCCTGTTTCCCTGCTCGTCCTGGATGTACAGGAGATATAGAAGAAGAAATAAGAAGAAATACAACTTTATACACTGCACTTCTTTATTAAGTATTCCTTAAAGGTGCCCTATCTCAGGTATAAACAAACATGTCTCGGAAGTGTGTGGCTGGAAATACCAAACAGATCATTGCAGCATTACCCATAATCCCCTCTATTTCAGCCCTGTTTCTAAAGTGCTGATTCTCTGGCTGTTACTTTAGATGAAAATAAGGAGCCCCTCCCCACGCCCCTCTGAGAGAGATTTGGTTAAAAAGACCACAATGGTGCTCTAGGAGGAGATTCAGGTGATAAGGTGGGGGGGGGGGGGGTTACCTTGGTTGCTGATTGGCTAATGGTTACACAAGCCAAAAAAACGTTATGACATCATAAAGTGGCCAAAATCTGATCAGCTCATTTTCAGACAGGTTTTTATAGAAATGGATCAGGACAAAAAGAGAGAGAATCTTTCAGAATCTCTTTGCACAGATGTACATGTTTATGTATAAAATACATGAAAAAGTGGATTTTGCATAATAGGTGACCTTAAAACTTGCATATGCAAACATATCTGGATATGACTTACAATGTACCACTCAACAACAGTGTTGCCTGAAGGTGCTGGGGTAGTGTATGTGCAGGGCAGTTGAGCGGACTCTCCTTTCATCACCTCCACTACAGGAGCCACCTTCACCAGCACAGCCCCACCACAAACTGCAGAGGAAAAGAAAACAGGGACAAAAATGTGATTACAGTCATGACCAGGAAACCGTATGACTTGTAGTAATGTGTCACATCAATATCAGACATGACAGGTTGGTATACAAAAAGCATTGCATGATAGTTTCGGCAGCGTTTAAATACAAGCAGTAACTGGAAAACACATTACACAAGTTCAGTTTGTATATAAAACAGTCCCTCGAGAAGAGCTACGAGAGGAAATAATAACACCACAATGACTACAACTTAGAAGTTATCATTGATGTTTTGTAGTTTTTCTTTTCTTTCATGGAAACCATTGAAACTGCTATAAATCCAAACTGACAAAAGCAGCCATTAGGATTGGGAGATAAAGTAGTACCTTAAAGGTGCTTAAACAGCAGTGTATTAAGGGACCCAGAGGAAAGCCATGGCCCTCGTCACTGTCAGCCATTCAATGGAGACATTAGGATGCACAAAGTGTCCCAGATATCAATGGGGGAGAGAAGAAGCGAGGGCATGGGATGGACCGAAACTGGCTCCAGTGGGGATAGGCGACACTACAATCTCTCTCTACAATCTAGCTATGGAGGAACAACGTGAGATTGCATTACAGAGAGGAGAGGGAGGGGAAAGACGAAGAGCTCGGTGAAGGGTAGAGCTCCATTTCTGCTAATGAAGTCACTGCAGTACATACAGTGTCATAAATCCTCGTATAGTAACACATGAAGGTAGTGGAGTCCCCTGAGAGGCTTTAATGTGTGCAAAGAAAGGGCAATGTCGTTTAAGTGACTCGGGTTGAAATGCCAAATTCATTTTGCAATCTCTGGCATTCAAATCAATAAAGTAAATGATCAACATATGGACTGCATATTTTAAAGTCTATGCAATTTGATATACATGTCCACCTCAGGATAGAGGGTGTCGTTTCGTTCTCATACTAATATTCTGAACAATCTGTGCTGTTGTATTTGCTGTAAAGTGTCTCTACTGTAGGCTATTTTTATTATATGTACAGCACTTTGGCTGGACCAAAAATCGTTTATAAATGTGCTATATAAATAAAACTTGATTTGATTTGACCTCAGCAAGCTTATGGCATATAGTACTTTCACATGAATAGATGCTTCATAGAGAAATGGATGCATCAGGGAAGCAAAAGTAAACACTAATTCAACAACTCTTATATGACGTAAACAAATCTACACTGAGATTAATATTCATACACGTGTTGCTTATGTACAACCCAGCCCCATACTCTCTGTAAGATAACATCAATTAATAATGTCATCAATTTCTGGACTGCAAAATCTACACGTAAATAATTTATTTGTTGTGAGAAACTTGGCAAGAGCCGGCAGGAAAAATGCGGACTGCAAAAAGATGAACGAGTGTTTGCCGAAGACGCCTAAAGAGAGATGAGAGGAGCCACCTTGTTATCACTCCACTGTGAGGAAGCAAGAGAGTAGGAGAAGGAAGGACAGAGGGTAGACATTGAGGAAATAATAGGGAGGGCTGTCGTAAATACACACTGAGCTTTGAGTGTTAGTGAGACACATTCCACTCGGGTCAGGTGCTGTAAGTTACCACGACCCACAAACCACACACAGGTCATTCAAGCGTTGACACTTGATGAGAAAGTCTTATATGTCCCCACTGTTGTGTTTCTTTGTTTACTTTTACACCACCTTCCTTTTTCCTGCCTCCCATTTCCTTTTTCCTGTGGTCTATCTTCATCCCTATCCAGTATCCTTCTCTCTATAAATATTTAGTTCCATTAGCGCAGAAGCTCTCCAGTGAAACAACATTAGTTTTACAAACCGAGTCTCATGTTCACAGTGTGTAAGAGGGATGTAGCCCAAAAGGAAATCTTCCTCAGTGTCTGCGCCAAAACAAACAGCGAGCCAGACGAGCAAACGTACAAGAATGTGTTAGTAAACCCAGAGCTGCGCTTTTAGGCAGGGACTCAGGATTTAAGAGTCCCGTTAAGTGGTGGATGGGAAGAATACACACTTGTACGCATACCACAGTAAATCAAGTGACTGACTGGCACAAGCATTTTAACACAATCACTCCATTTATTTAGTTTTTGAAAGGCACAAATCTTCACTATTAGGTTGGACAAGGTTTTTGTAGAACTAAGTAACTTTAATTTCATAAACATGTTTGAAGCCATTATGGCAATTCAGGAGAGCAATCATGTTTTACTCTTCAGATCCACTTCCTGTATGAAACACAGCGTGATATTTTATACACATGTTTCCAACTGTGACAAAAAATTGCCTGACAGAATGAAATATAATAATAATAATAATTCCTTGCATTTATTATAGCGCTTTTCCAGTGCTCAAAGCGCTTTACAGATACACACATTACACATATTTGTAAACATGCCATGGTCACTGTGGACAATACCCACAGGAGCAAGTTCAGGTGAAGTGTCTTGCCCAAGGACGCAATATAAAATATGATTTTAAAAAGCTGAATCGTCACTTTAAGAGCATCTAAAAGCTCTTAATTATTAACTATTTTGCGGGATAATAATAATAAGGTACTGAAGCATGAAGCAAAGAAAAAATAGACTTAGTTAGGATGTTTGGAGGGTGTTGACGTCTATGTTGTTATCACTTAGCATCCAATATACACTTCTTTTTTTAACTGGGCAGGAGGCGTCGCTGAGTTACTTAATGCTTGTACACAGAGCGCTTCTGGCAGTTAAAGCAATAATATGTGATGAAAATGTAAATCAACAGAGTCCATCTGTACTGAATCTTTCTTCCTCTGCCAACCTCTCCCCCTCCATCTCTCATTTCCTTTTATTATCTGTCTCCCTCTCCCTCTTTTGGTGTCGTGCACAATATGTTTTGGTCCATGGTGATCATTCAGGCCGCCGCTCTGTGGTTTACAAACCAGGCATCTGGACGGACAGAGACGGACAATTACAGCGTAATTAGCCGAGTGCATTCGTCCAATCCGAGCCTGGAGCGGTGTGTGAGTGTGTTTGTGTACTTAGAGACTCGTGCTGTTGGCTGTCAATGTGTGTGTGAGGGAGAAAGGGTGGGTGGGGGGGGGACTCGCTACATGGGGTTCTCATTAGCTGAAGCAGGCCAGTTAATCGGATTTAGCCAAAGAGAGGGAAAGTGTGTGTGAGGTGGTGTGTGATGGGGTGTGTGATGGGGTGCGTGATGGGGTGCGTGACCGGGTAGAAAGACAGATGGGAACGAGACGGTCAGACTGTGACCTGTACTAACACACACACACACTTACAGTATACAGTATATATAATGCATGTGATATTTATGAGCAACGGAACCTCCCCAAAAAGCTCCGGTTAAGTACAGTGTGTGTCAAATAAAACATAATAAAAAGGATCCAAGTCTGCAGTCAAGGCAGCGTGGCAGAGTGGAGACCCAGAGAGTCGAGACAGTCCCACATCCACTGAAAAGTTAATGTGAAACCATCTTTAATACTCTCCCTCTCCCTGCCTCTTTCACCCTCTTCTCAAACACACACACACACACACACACACACACACACACACACACACACACACACACACACACGGCTCCACACAAGGCGGGCGCCCCTCATTATGAAAAGAACCAGCTGGATCCTCTCCTCCTGTCCTCCTTTCCTCTCTTGTTCTCCCCTCACCTACTGTCGTATTCTGGACATCAAAACAGGAGCCCCTCTCTCTCTCCACTCTCCTCTTGTCATCCCTCATTCTCAAAGAGCATGCTTTAGTACCTAGGGCACACACTTCACTCACAGGAAGGAGACAGAAAAAGAGAATGCAAGATTGCAAAAGAAAGGCACAAAGGAAATCAGAAAAGGGGGAGAAAGGGAGGTTGAGATAAAGAGAATACTGTTAAAACCTAACCGTGCCAACATGACTGTCGCCCAACTAAATCCTATTTATGAAACCACCATGAACCTCCTTCCTCTGATCGTCTCCTTGCTAACCCAAACACCCCCATGCTGAAAGGTAGAGGACTTTCTGTAAGTCTATTGTTTACACCTGGATGATGGTGCTAGGGGTGCAAGAGAAGTGTGTGAGATTACAGTCAGCATGCGTCAAGAAATGGAGTCTAAAGATATGTGTGTATGGAAAATACTTGGTAGATGAGGTGAGTGGAAAGCTCAGTGCAACGTGGTACCTGTCGGGCGAGGAATGTGTGTGTGTGTGTGCGTGCGTGCGTGTGTGTGTGTGTGTGTGTGTGTGTGTGTGTGTGTGTGTGTGTGTGTGTGTGTGTGTGTGTGTGTGTGTGTGTGTGTGTGTGTGTGTGTGTGTGTGTGTGTGTGGGTGTGGGTGTGGTACAAAACATCCTTGGCCTCTAACAGGATTAGTGTGTTGGACTGTTGGCAAAGCAAACAGCATCAGGAGACGCAGCCTCAATGGCACGAGATGTGAGTCACCTTCAGCACGCGGTCATTTAAAAAACAAAAAAACATACTAACTTCCTGGTTTTTTTGTATCACTTTCCACTGATCACACCCACTGTCTGTGTGTCCAGAAATACTTCTCAATCCCTGTAGTAGTCATTGTCTCCATCTTATTTCAACATTGCTGCCATTTCACGCTGAAATGACACTTCAGACAGACCAGAGCCAACATTGACCTGCTCCAAGAAACAAATCAACTATAACCACTGCTGTGACATATCGTCATTACCTCTCAATCTTCTTCAAAAGTCAAAGGTTTTGCCTTTAAATTGCTATTAATTAATTATATAATAAATTATATAATATAATAAATTAACCTATTCAATAATAAATTAACCTATTCAAGTACCTTTGTATTTTAATGTAAAACATAATATTACATTACATGTCACTTGTTAGACGCTTTTATCCAAAGCGACTAACATACTCAGCACTGTGGGCAATCCCCACAGGAGCACTTTGGGGTGAAGCGTCCCAGGGACACAACGACATGCTGACTGCAGTGGGACTCGAACTTGCTACCCCCTGATTCGAAGCCGCCCCTATGGATGTTATACTAGTTATTACAGCTTTACTTACAGTATGTTTTCTCCTACGAGCCTCACATAGGTAATACATGTTCACATTATCAGACTTGTTTTGTGATCTCACGAAGCAATCTCCACTGCAAAGGTCAGCAGGAGTCTCACTTTCCATCACACATTGAATTAAAGAATGTAAACACAGTTACTCTGGTATTTTTAAAAGCATTGCCTCATTTATCCATCTGGTGTTGCTATGGCGGTAATGAATTGCTGAGCTATACAAGCATACCCACAAGTATACATGGGATATAAACTCACACCACATAATGTGATGGTTAATACCACCACACACTACAGAGTGTGTGTGTGTGTGTGTGTGTGTGTGTGTGTGTGTGTGTGTGTGTGTGTGTGTGTGTGTGTGTGTGTGTGTGTGTGTGTGTGTGTGTGTGTGCGTGCGTGCGTGCGTGCGTGTGTGTGTGTGTGTGTGTGTGTGTGTGGACTAGCATTACTATACTTGTGGGGACCTACATCTGTTTACATAGTCACGTGTGTGGACTTGGAGGTCCCCATGAGGGGAATCATTAATTTTAGGGTGAAGACTTGGTTAGGTTAAGGGTAAGGGTTAGGCATGTGTTGGTTAGGGTTAAGGTTAGGATAAGTCTCCAGGAAATGCATGTAATGTCCCCTGAAGTGATGTATACATGGCGTGCGTGCGTGAGATGAGTTGTGGAAGCGGGCGTGGCATGTTGCCCTCAAATCTCGTTTCACACCCTTTCACATTAGTCTGCCTTCTCGTCATGGATGGGAAAAGTCCAGGAAACTGAGTTTGTTCAGTGAGTTTCATTCTAGAAGACAAACTCAATCCATCTACAGAAATGTACCCGGGGGGGCCGTATGTAAGGCGGAGAAATAAACAGAAAGAGGCTCTTCAGTGTGTGCTTAAAGGTTGTGTTTGTTAATGTGGTGAAACTAGTGGGTGTTATTGCAATTTGAAAAGATTACAGTTGTGGTTGGATACTGAAGAGCTTTAAAATAAGGAGAGGGAAAACTATGTTCCCTCGTAAAGTTTAAATAGCTGACAGTTGGAAACGAGTAGTGCCAGAGTATATATAAATCTATATATATCTATATACTGTATGATATATGTGTGTGTGAGTGTGTGTGGTATAGGGGCCGGCTGGGTCAGACTGCCAGTGTCGGGGTGCGTCCATGTAAGGCCTGCAGTCCGTCAACGCTTGACTGATGAGACAAGAGCAGGTGCAGCACGGGAACAGCAGCTGCAGCAAAACACACAACCCCCCTACACACACACACACACACACACACACACACACACACACACACACACCAACAATGAATGCAACATGTAGAGGGCAGGGAGAGAGTGAAAGACAGGCACAGTGAGACACACAGGGATGATAGACGGGGAAAGAGAGAGGAAGTTTCCCAACTGGCAAGAATCCCAGAAAGTGCACTCAGTGTGAAGAAGTCAAACTTTTAGAGCCCGAGGAGAAAAGAAGAAAATCAAAACATACAGTGAAACCCAGACAGGGCAGATATTCCGTCTGTCTCCTCGGGAACTTCTGCAGCAGACTAGGTGCGGCGATGATCTGTGTCCTGCTAAGTGTTGACCCTTGCGAGGGAAGCACTGATGTGTAGCTAATGCTAATTATAAGCCCACTGTCATTGGCTGTATTATGATAACAGAGAGGAATAGGAATAAGAGGAGAGAAGGAAGACAAAATAAGAAGAAGAAAGAAAACGGTAGAGACAGAAAGACAAAGCAAGAGGGACAGAAAGATGTTATCTGCAGATTAGAGCAATCAAATAATGTGAATGGCATGAAAGCTAAGCCCCATTCCCATCACAGTATATGCTTGGAGTCCGACAAATATTTAACTGAAAGTCTGAACCCGTTCCACCGAGATAAATAACACATCAGTTCTGAAAATGTCAAAATATCCTGAGCAAAGCGAATACTCATGTACCGATTCAGCACAGGAAATGATTCAGCAATGAGTTTCTTCTTTACAAACCAGCACAAATAATCATCATGGATTTCCATGCTGACCTTTTTACAGACATGAGCTGCTGTGGATGCACAGTGACTGCTGCTAGCGCTTTGGTAACCATAGTGTTCCTTAAAGGTGGGGTAGGTAAGTTTGAGAAACCGGCTCGAGATCGCTAGAATTTGAAAATACACAACCGGAGAAAATCTGCCACTTCCTTACAGAGCCCCTCCTCCAACACACACGAACGCGCACATGACCAATGAGGGCACGAGATAAGTTTGTGCCCCGATGGAAGGCAGACAGGCAGGTAGGCCATCCAATCGATTGGTTGTACTTTTTAAAGTATTACGGCTTCTACAGATGACATTTTTTTATGGATTTTTTGTCAAAGCACTTAAGATATTCATTGCTATCGGGATGTTAAGAGCATTCCATGGAATATAACAAAAAGTGTATCTCGAGCCGGTTTCTCAAACTTACCTACCCCACCTTTAAGAAAGAATACTAGAGTGATCAGAGGGCTTGATCGACTGCTCCCGACTCACAAGCAGAGGTGGAAGAAGTACTCAGATCTTGGACTCAAGCAAAAGTAGAACTGCCAGAGTGTAGGAAAACACATATACAAATATAAGGGATGCAATCAAAATGTTTCGACAGTAAAGGTACAACATATACTTAAAAAGGACAAAAGTAAAAAAAGTCCCTCAAATACTTGAATACATCTATTTAGTGACTTTACAAGACTGCACCGCACCCTAATACAGCGACTGTGCTTCTGATTCAGAAGAGGTCTGCGTGTTATTACACATCTTCACGAGTGACTTTAGAAACTTGTAAGGTTCCCAACAACTCCTGCTGAGCAAACACGACGTTTTCTTTCATGTACTCGGTTGGCAAAACTCTGAAGTAGCAATTACAGAAATCAGAGACTCATCCTTCGTCTTATAAATCTACTTTGACCATTCACAAGCCAGTTAAAAGCTTCTGCAGACATGACCGGCCCGGATGCCTTGTGTGCTTCAAAGATGATATCTGGGCTTCTAATTGAAGGCAAGCACAATAACATCGTTGGCGCTCGATTTTTATAGCCTGGTGAAACAGGGCGCCACCGGGCCTTTCTTTTATGAGGGTGATGTGTGATGTGTGTTGGGAAAAGGTGGAGGGGTGTCTTGATTAAAGGTGAGATAGACTGATCCCGGATATGCAGGAGCCGCATGCTAAGCCCTCGCACCACAATCACAGGATATGGAGGGGGCTGTCTGTCTTCCTGTCTGGGCTTGTATAGATGTACCACCTGAGAAGAAGCCACATTCACACCTAGGACCCTGCGGCCACACACACACACTTTTTCATTGCCATTTAAACCTATGTCTAGATGGAAGAGATGAAAGAGGGCAAAGGAGAGGCTGTGAGGGGAAAATAGATTTGATCATTTGTCAGATAGAAAACCTTTTATTATTCCTCCTTCAGTCTCTCCTGTCTGGTTTTAATATCAACCTTTCTAGCGTTGAGATCGGCTTCCTCTGATGTGTAAAGCTCTGAATGAAGTAGATGCGATTAGCACCTCGAACACGTTGCACTTCATTTGGATTCACAAGTTGAACTTCATTTAAAAAGGAGTAAGGAGAGCCAGAGGGCGACGTCAGAAAGTGAAGGACACAAGTTTTTCGAAGAGGTCTGATGCTCCCGGAGACTTGGCGTTGATGTAATGCAGCTGAGTCAAACATAAAGCTATTAGCAATTAGCGCATCAATCTTTCTTACAATATCAGCATCTGCATCAATACAATCAAATGGAGAGCCACAAGTCATCGCAAAGTTCAATGACTCGGCAAATGATGTCTGCCAGCGGGTGTGTGGCTCTCGTTGTGTATCAAAGCGTTGGTTGTGTTAGAGCGGAGGGCAGCAGGGTAACATCACAGTGTGCGCTGATAAATCACAGCTTTACGGGTGTGTGTTGTGTCATCTCACGGCAGTTTAGTGGCTCGAGACAAACAGTGTGAAGTGGGCTACAAGGTCAGACCCTCACACACTCTTTTGTCTACCCCGAGATTCCCCCTGGCTGTCTTGTCGTCCTGGTAACCGGGTGAAAAGTCAACCCCATTCAAACAGGAGAGCTGTGTGGTCAATGAGAGTGTGTTTACGGGGTGGGTGTTTGCCCCCTTCGATACATGAGCTAGGAGAAGGAAATGAGGACAAGGATAAATAGTAGGAAACGAGAGGAGAAAACAAAAGGGAAAAAGCAGAGACAGTGCATGAGTGGAATATGAATGTGTGGAGCTGACGTCGCAGTGCTTCAGAAAGCGACGGTTGGGAAATAATTCAACAAAGCCCAGCCTTTTTACAAAGAGATTATAACTAGAGCTATGAATTCATGAGCCTTGTGAGATGTAGTGCTGTGTAAGTGCTTCTGCAAAAAGTCGTATTGATATATCGTCTCACTGATAAAGCTGAGGATTTTCTTAGTGTCCTTCCCCATTAGGGCGAAATTGAAATCATCCCTCACACAAAACATCTGGGCCATTTATAAAGCTAATATCTTTAAGCTGACACAATCTAGTGCCATTATGTGAGACTCCATTAACAATGAGTTAGCGCGACAAAAGCCAGTGTCTTGCTCCCATTAGAGCATCCTTTTGGGTCTTACTGTAATACAGCAGAGGCAACAAAGACAAAATAAAGCAAGGCCACAGCGGCGAATGACATGCAAGATCAAATAAAAATATCAAGAGGATTTTCATTATATTTCAAATCAAAGGGCGCAAAACCGAGAGGGTCCACCAATTACTGCCCTGTGTCTCCCACTGGCAGCCTTTCATTTTCAGAGGGGAACTCAATTTGGTGTAAGGGAGAGAGTGTGTGTGTGTGTGTGTGTGTGTGTGTGTGTGTATGTGTGTGTGTGTGTGTGTGTGTGTGTGTGTGTGTGTGTGTGTGTGTGTGTGTGTGTGTGTGTGTGTGTGTGCGTGTGCGTGTGCGTGTGCGTGTGCGTGTGCGTGTGCGTGTGCGTGTGCGCGTGCGCGTGCGCGTGTGCGTGCGTGTGTGTGTGTGTGTCCTGATCGACCCAATCAGTAGATGTCACTTAAGGGGCTGAGATGAGAAAAGGTGTTAATATTTAATGTTTCAGGGCCCCTGAATCTGGGACTCTTTTCCCTTTTTCCTTCCACCCCTCCCGCCTCAGGCACTCCAATTAACACAGCATGTCCTCTTCTACCCCTCTATCCCAGTCTTCCTCACTATTCCCTCCTTCCTTTAAACAGCCACTGGCCAAAAAAAACTGAAATTCAAAAATCGAGTGGAGGCAGGAAAGGATGTAAAAAAAGAAAGGACAAGATGAGTTGGACTAGGAGGTTTTAAGCTGAGCACTGCAAAAAGTTAGCATGAGTTAAGAAGGCTAGAGGGTCTCACAGAGGAGTTGAGGCGGGCACTAGAGGATACTGAAGAAAATGCAGGAAGGAGCGTTAAACCAGAGAAAGGAAACATGCAGGAGGTCAAACTGGAGCAGAGAGCAAGAGGGAAGAAGAGTGTCCCCTGCCTCCACCTATTCATCAAGGTAAATGACTCGCTTTAATGGGCCAGGATGATATGCAATGTGTGGCGGAGGCAATCTGCCGGCATATGTTGCTGCTAATGTCGCTGACGTCCATAATGGGATATCCTAATGAGTCGCATTCAGTGATGAGAGGCAGGGAGGATTATCAATTCCTCTCAGGACCTCCATCAGGATAGGGACAGCCCTGGGAAGATGATGGATGCATGACAAGGGAGCGACATCTGAGGTATCGGCAAACTGGGAGAGTTGGACCATATCTCAAAGCAACACGTTATTTAAAGAGACACTTCCAATGTTTTGATACATTTGATGACTCGAGAGAGAGAGCCGGGAAAACAGTGGTTCTGACATATCCTGTTAGCATCTTTTCTATCTTCGACTATTCCCGCCCAAACCTCTCAAACGATATGCACTCAGGCTTTCTGTATTTGCAGTCTCCAACACCAAGCCTTCGCAAAAACTGAACACATCCGGTGTTATCTCAGAAAAGGCAAATGCCCCGAGCCACAAAGAAAGTATATACCTTTTCTCCTTGGTGTGGTGGTGTGCAGGTAACTTGGCTGTAGTCGATTAGTTTTACACTTGACATGAATCTATTGCTTTGTCAAAACATGACCATGCGCCAGTGAGGAACATTTCCCTTTGAAGAAGCTCTAGATATTAAGGCAGTGGAAACTTAACTGCTTATGCATCCTAAAGGGTAAGAAGATATTCCAAATGTTGAGCATGTACGAGTATGTGCTTCAGTGTGTAATACTCCATTTAGTAGAGCATTGGCTTAATGATTTGAACACTGCATGTCCTTCACTTGATAGTGTGTAAAGCAATGTCATTGGTGTGAAGATAGATAAAAAATATGTTTCCAAGGGAGGATGTCCTTGTGATTCACAGTCTTTCCCTTCTGTCTTTTATAAAACTCACGTGGCTTGGCTACAATTTGTATTATTGCAACAATGCAGCACACAACAGAGGAACACTACTCTTAATGTGTGTCCATTTGTAACTCTAGTGGATTTACGTTTAAAAAATGAAAATGTATTGACGACGCTGTCTTTGACAGTCATGACGGATTGTCAGAGAGTGGGCGAGGAGAAAGGCTGACTCAGAGTATAAATAAAGCGAGAGACATCAGCTAATCTCACTAAAAGGGTTCGGGCAAAGTGCTGCCGCCTCTCTCTCTCTCTGCCCCTCTCCCTCTGTCCTTAAATCAATTCCTTCTGCAAGTCATTTCCTAGCAAACAGTGCAGATAAATACTGAGCCTATAGGTAGCTCTTATGCCCAATTTACTGTAATGAACAACACACTGGAGTGTGTCCATTACAGTGTGTGTGTGTGTGTGTGTGTGTGTGTGTGTGTGTGTGTGTGTGTGTGTGTGTGTGTGTGTGTGTGTGTGTGTGTGTGTGCGTGCGTGCGTGCGTGCGTGCGTGCGTGCGTGCGTGCGTGCGTGCGTGCGTGCGTGCGTGCGTGCGTGCGTGCGTGCGTGCGTGCGTGCGTGCGTGCGTGCGTGCGAATAGGAATACAATAGCTCACAGTGTGTTTTGATTAAGATAAAAACAACAGACCCAGACACTCCCGGAGGGGATTGATTACAGATACCAAGTTGTAAGGTGAGGAAAAGGTGAAAGCAGGCCAACATGCCTCTGTGCGAGTCTCAAATGTCTGTAACCCTACTACCAAGTACACTCACACACACACACACACACACACACACACACACACACACACACCGCGCAGTAAAGGCTGACCTGCCAACCCGCGTGTAATTTAATACTGGTGATTATAAGCATGGATGTTTCAAGTTGTATTTACAGTAGCCTATTTACAGTACGATTACTATTACATTCACAAACAGAATGAGGAGCACGCACTGCCTGTCCTTCGTATCTCAACTGCTCCATTCCTCAAACGCACAGCCTCCCACTGCCCGTTTGTGTTGCTTTCAGCAGCCATCACATGCTGAATTGTAGCACCCAGTGTTTTGTGGGCCTGACAAAAGGGCCAGCTCCTCGGCGGATGGGTTATACACACAAAGCACAAGCTGAAGTAAACAAGGGGAAGGAACAGAGGGACCATGGG
Source organism: Pseudochaenichthys georgianus (assembly GCF_902827115.2). Classification (NCBI taxonomy): domain Eukaryota; kingdom Metazoa; phylum Chordata; class Actinopteri; order Perciformes; family Channichthyidae; genus Pseudochaenichthys; species Pseudochaenichthys georgianus. Next base: position 37,533,769 of record NC_047518.2, on the reverse strand, counting down.
TAAATAACACCAAGATGCTACAGTAGCTTGCTGCTCTCTGTGAAGATATTTGAGATCAATGAGTGTGTAAGAGATGGGAACACACACACTTCCGGCTCAATATGCCCTGTTTTAGATTTCTGTCCAAATGAAGGGGCTCTCAACAAAACCAGCAGTTTTCAATATGGCTGGGGTCTACAGAACAAACGAACTAAAATGGATGAAAGGTCCTTTTCACAGGAAATGGCATTTCCACACTATAACCAGCTAAGAGTGGACACAGCTCACTACTGTAGTTCACATGTGTTTTTAACTCATGCGTTAAATAAAATGGCTAAACTGTCTTTCTTTATAAATAAATCCTTATTTTTTGGCTCCACAACTAACTCCTATCTGCATTTCCCCTCTCTAATGTGTCCTCTTTCCCTGTCATTGTCTCGCACTTGTCGTCTCGTTCTCTCTTTCGGTAGGAGTGCAGAGCAGCACTCTGCCCATCTCATTCAGAAGCAGCCCTCCCTTCACTTCTAATGAGCCTTCGTGAAGAGGGAGAAAAGCCAGGGAGAGGAACACCATTTCCACTACTTCAGCTGACAGCAGTTCCCACTCAAAGGCCTCTTCTAATACCCACAAGGGACTCTACCAGAGGGCTGCAATAGGCAGAAAATGGTGGAACAAATGGATATCCACTCTCTCTATTAGCCTCCATTATCCGCAAGCATCATTTGATAACTAGCGACTAACAAGGCTTCTGTGTATGTGGCCGTGTATGTTCAAATGTGTGCCTCGGCTGGGCTCGGATACACAAATGTGGTGTGGACAGCTCAGAAACCAGAGAGAATTGCCCTTCTTTGTGCCCGAGCTGAAATACGAGAATGCCTGCTGAATAAAGGGGGTCTTATAAGGGGGCGAGGGCGCTCCTTAGGGGGCCAGTCAGCCAGGCGTAACAAGCCGGTACCGCTGTAATGAGATAACAGGCCACTGGAGTACGCGTATATTTGTTCCTCCATTCTTTCCTTTCTCCACATCCCTTATCCTTTTCGCTGTTTTCTTATCCATCCATTGCTCCATTTATCAAAAAAAACAGGCCTTGGTGCTCAGCATGCTGGTAAAGCCTGTGTGTGAGGGGCAGATAGAGGGATAGAGAGGAAGGGGTAATCACACAGGGGCACAAGAGTGTGAAACTGAAAGCATGAAATGGAGCATGTTACCGAAAAACATATTCAACCGCATGTTAACACTGGACCTTGAATTTCTTCAATTCAAGCGAGGCCACAGTAAAAAAAAAAAAAAAACAGCAGCAGCACGAGATGGAGGACAGAATAATCAAGAGATAGAAAGACACGGTGTATATACAGTACGGGTCACTGCCTCCAGACTGGATAAAACCCACCTCCACCATCACAAAATTACCCCTGCACCTGCCCTCCGGTGCTACTCCTCCCCCTCACCCCTCCTGTCTTGGACAAACAGTCTTACTGTGTTGACAGTGGCAACACTCGGTGGGAGGTGGAGAGACACGGGAAACCCCGGCTAAAATGTGAACTCAGTCATTGTGTGCTGGGAATATACGACTTTTAGCACACAACAAAAGCCTCTTTCCATAACATGTGCTAATTCATTGCCACCATTGACCTCCATGTGTCAGCTTAGCCACAAGTTCCCAACTTATCTTTTTCACCTCTTGATACTACACCCGTGATTCATTCATGATAAAGAGCTGCAAGCAAGTCTCCCAGTTAAATGAGTGTTTTCTTATCGTTGGATTTATAGATGGTGAGGTGGTCAAAGCCCTGATTTCATCTGAGCGACATGAGCTGTCTCCCATCAACACTCTCTGTCCCAAAACAGCGTATAAGCCGGAGATTTAGAACGATCTGTCTAGTCCTACATCTGCAGCCTCCTGCCTGGCATACCTCACACACAGCAGACTGTTACACACACACACACACACACACACACACACACACACACACACACACACACACACACATATATAGAAACACACTCTCACTACCTTTTGATGCCCCATCTCCCACCTCCCACCTCCGTTCCTTCTCCCCCTACTTACCACTCTCCCCCACGTTCTTGTCTTTTTGCCTATTATGGCGGATTAACTTATAATGCTTGAATGAACTTCAGTAAGTGGGGGGTGCAAAGTCACACATCAATACACAGAAAATCACTGGCTGGCTTGCAGATACGGTCACAAGCCCACTGGCACAGACGCATGGAGCCTTCTGGAGTACAGCGAGACACATGCGGCACACACACACACACACACACTCGTTGACATACAGGAACCAGACTCCCATGCTGGAGCAGATTGAAAGGTGCAGAATCCAAACCAAAGCCCTATTAATCCCCCTGATCCCTCAAAGATAGAATAATTCAGAGTTAATTACTATTCTCCTGCATTCCTCTCTTTCTTCTACTGCTTTTCTAAATCCACTAAACTCCCTTTCTTCCCTCAATCATGCAAACATTTGAATATACTGTCGACCGCAGATCCGTATTTGTCTCCTCTTCCACATTTGTGTTTGTTTTTCCCCTGCTACTCCTCTGGTGCCTTGGCAGTCTCTTCTACACTATGTCTTGACAGAGTGAAATGAGAGGTAAATATGGTTATGAGCCCTGTCAAATGTTCTCTCTTTGACACACACACACACACACACACACACACACACACACACACACACACACACACACACACACACACACACAAGTCTTGGCAGTGACTGACACAGTGTCTGGCACTGGCGTTGTGTCATTCTGGTTGTATTTTGGAACCACAGTGAGTTTAATTAGAGTGGAGAGCGACCACATGGCCTGCTGGCTGGTGCAAACTGGAAGAGAGGCTGTGTTGGTACTTGAGAGACCAACTAACACTGTGAGCTAGCTGCGAAGAGAATTCACCGAAAAATATATACACTCCAGTGTGCACACACTGCTAATATATTTATAGACATAGATACAGATACAGTGGCTACACACTCATTAGGATGCAGACCGCTGCCTCACATATCTTTCTGTCTCAAACCGATGGCTACAGTTTTCTCATGCAGATAACTCACTATAGAAAGATAAAATGCCTTTTTGGAATAAAGTTAAAAGCGTCCTACGTCATTTCCTATCTCACACTGTATTATCTTTTGTGTCTCATGGTATTTCCTTGCATGTGTGGTGCATATTTTAGACAAGGATAGAAAAGAGAATGCATACCCACAGCACAGAGTAGTTTCTATTTTCTGCACCAACACTTCAAGACAGGCCGGCAGATAAGCCTGAGACGAGGAGATAGCGAGGGGCCGACTCTCGCCCATACATGGGCAGGACAAGGCAACGGCAAACATCTATGTATGCACACACGCACATATTGACACACCCAGGGAGAATATTTCAAATATCATTCAGCATGTGGACAGAGCACACACACATATCATAAGTGGCGTGCAGACCTCGTATTATTCGCACATATTTTAACGTAAAACCCGAGGGAATATGAGCTTCAGAGCACACCAAAATATGCATTGGAGTCAGCCAACTCTCGTCTGTGTTAACCTTCCAGCATTCCTCGTTAATCTGCACCATAATGGCCCACCTGTCTTCTCCCGTTCTCTGCTACCTCCACAGAAGTACAGCAGTGGATTGAGGGGGAGCGGGCGAAGGGGGCACACTAAACAAATTCATGAACAAACAGCTGATCCATCCTCGCTTTTAATTCTCTTTCTTCATTATTCTCTATCTTCAACCCTCCCTCTTTTGATCTGTTTCCATAGGTACCAGTCCATTGTTTTGTTTTTTACAAATGGAGCAATGGTTTGTCTATGCTTGAGGGGGGCTGTATGTTACCACGGTAACAGACATAGAGGTTATTGTCATAGCTAGACAGGCATTATTGGTAAAAGCGGGAAGAATGGGAAGCAGAGGGTTTTCAAGGGGCAGGGGCAGGTCAGAGATTGTAACAGTGCGCGCCGGGAGGTGAATAACTAAAGCAGTGGGCAGGCGGGGTATATAGGTAGGCCACATTATTATTGATTGCCTGACGTTATATGGACAGCAGGGGTATCCGCAGAGACAGACAAATAAATTGTGGCTTGACATCAAAGTCAGGCTGCTGACATTGAGCCTGCAGGGGACAGCAGCCTCAGGCAGGATTAGAGGTGGATAGATACACACATAGGCACGCTGAAGCGCAGACACAGAAATAAACAGACAATGAAAGCACTGTCCTTGAGTTACCAGATAACATGAGGGTTTTAACTAGAGGAAATGACAGAAAGGAACTAGAGCAAACGTCAGCCATGAATAATTTCAATTCCAAGCTCTGATTTCTTTTTCATGAAGCCACCTCACATAACTTGGACATTTTTCGGAATAAGACACCAAACATGTCTAAGTCATTTACACATCAAGGCTCACCAGAGACTTTCAGGAGCTGCATTATTCCAATCCTCGTAAAATTATAATCATTGAAAACCATTACATTTTTCACATTCATTAATGCTTCATTAAGTTATTATTCATAGCTCGGATGATGATATGATTAGAAAGGAAATGGAAGACAACAGATGAAACAATTAGGGAAATTAAGCTAAGATTTAAATATTCAACATTTCTTCTCATTAACACCGATTCTACGGACACTCATCGGGTGAATCTGCAAGTAAAATGGAAAATATGATTGACAGGTGAACAAAGTCATCTAAAAAGATAACCAGGCCTTTACGCACCAGGCCTGACATGGAGGGCAACATCCGTTATTGTCTGCTAAGTGATTGACTTACCCTCTATAGATTGCTATCAGCTAAGCTAACTGGAGCCAGGCGATAATATCTGGAATGTGTGAAACCTGAGAGAGACAAAACAACACGCGCCTCGACCTGCACAGACCTGCAACACCCGGAGATGGAAGATAGGGCTGATGAAGATGTGTGTAAAACCAGGAGGAAGGGGGGGGGGGGGGGCAGGTAAGGGCAGCAGGGTTAGAATGAAGAGACAGCAAAGTCAAAAACAAACAGAAAAAAAACAGTGGGACGTCGTCACGGATGGGGAGTCATTCAAAGACAAGGGATGGGAAGCGAGGAAGATGGTAAGGGGAGAGGGGGGTAAAGGTTAGGAATAGTATTAGACTCAAAAATGCCTCAACCACATATATCAAACCTCTGAACCACCAAACATTTTCTATCTCGCACCCAACAGCGTCCTGTTCAGTGCCACAACTTCCTGTTCCTCAACAACACCCATGCCCTGCTTTTCAGGAAAAAATACAGGACAAAAATACATCAACCCCCTCATTTGAGGTGTACAAACCCAAGGTCGTATGCATATGTGTGACGGCGCTGCTAGCTTCCCATGAGATCTCACAGCAGATGGATGCGTGACCCTTAAGGTTACGCTTCCTATTGCATACACACACACACACTCACAAGCACAATTATTCCCCCTGATTTAAATAAAGATAATGTACCCTTCATATAAGGTCTTTAGCCCCGATTGACATTTCATCAATATTGTGGCATTGTTTTGTGTGTGTGTGTGTGTGTGTGTGTGTGTGTGTGTGTGTGTGTGTGTGTGTGTGTGTGTGTGTGTGTGTGTGTGTGTGTGTGTGTGTGTGTGTGTGTGTGTGTGTGTGTGTGTGTGTGTGTGTGTGTGTGTGTGTGTGTGTGTGTGTGTGTGTGTGTGTGTGTGTGTGTGTGTGTGTGTGTGTGTGTGTGTGTGTGTGTAGAAAGTACTAAAGTGGTGGACAGGATAGTTTACTTGTTTGAAATCAAATAGATTGCAACAGTGTTGATGATGGAAGAATTAAAGGGGACCCAACGGATTCATTAAAAGTGAAAATAATAAGCTGTTCAAGCCCTATGGGTTAAAACAAGCTGTCCACAAACATGTCAAGAGAATAAATCTGCTTCGTTCGAATAAATTACAGCCCTTTATGCCTCCATTCTTATGCAAACACACAAACCACCACGTTTACAGTCAAGATACCGTATCAAGAAAAGCATGCAGAGTAGATCCGAGCTGATGACAGGAAGATAGAGTCTGACAGGCACAGATTACAGACGCTGATATGAAGAGACGGAGGAAAAAAGCAAATGTGGCAAAACTGGCTTGAAGACGTAATGCCGATTGCCAGCCTACCGAGATCAAAGGAATAACGAGGCGTACAAAAGGAGTGTGTCAGACTGTCCTTGGATCACTTTCATCATGGGTACTGCATACCACAGAGGCAGACAGCATGGAGAGGGGCTTGTTAATTAACAGAGTGTGGAGAACCGGGGACATTTTCTACATGTCTATGAACGTATCCTTACCTCCCAAAACATAAGCGTAGGGGTATAGCCCTGGCTTACATGGAGAAATAAGTTAAATACATGAAAACTGGTGTCCAAGAACATGATTGTTGTTGTTGTTGTTGTTGTTGTTGTTGTTGTTGTTGTTGTTGTTGTTGTTGTTGTTGTTGATGTTGTTTGTGTTTACAGGAGCAGATGGTCCAGGTAGGCGTTGCAAGTGGTTGTTGAGTATAATGGTGAAAATAAAACACAATATGGTGGTAAGCAAAGCAAAATGATTGTATGTGTGCGTGTGCGTGTGCGTGTGTGTGTGCGTGTGTGCGTGTGTGTGTGTGTGCGCGCGTGTGTGCATGTGTGTGTAGGAGGCTCTTGGAGGTTCGTAGGGGCGTTGAAGCTTAGCTATCAGCACCTCCACCACCCTGGCACCATCTCATCCACCTCCTCCGTCTCCATGCATGTGGTAATAATGGAGAGAGGTTTGAGCAGAGGAGGAAGAGGAAGGGGGGGAAAGCATGGGTGGTTGGTTTGGAAAAGGGGAGGAGGGGAATGGTATGGAGGTGAGGAGAGAAGGGTGGGGTTAGATAGAGGGTAGTGGGAAAGATAAAGATGGAAAAGATAAAACTGCCGACCAGCGTTCTCTGTGTTTTTAGCTATTTTTTAAAAAGGACATAATTTCATTATTTATCAAAACATAACGAATGAATAGAGAGGAGGAGAAAATGAAACACATCCCATATATAACTGGATGTCTTTGATGATCATGTGACTATATTCAAAGCTGACAGCGCGTGCTTTTCATTCGAAGAGTGGGGGATGGAGAGAGAAAGGAAACAAGATGGAGATAAAAGCAGACATGATACTATTGAACTTGTTAGATTAGATGAACTCAAAGGCGGCGGCGGCGGCGCTGCGGAGCTGGACCTCCCATCAGCATCATTCATTCATTATTCATAACACTGTGTCCGAAATCACACGCCGGTTTATGAAGGGGTTTCTTTACCCAAGGCTTAGAAGACTTAGGTCACGAGTGGCCGCTTGAATCTACATTTCCCGAATTGTTTCCATTGTTACGATGTGAGTCACCAATGTGAGCTTTTCTAGAAGACTGTCCACTGAGTCTGTATGTCACTAAATGTCATTGGAGAACAGCTTGCTCTTGTAATGCCTGGGTTACAATTACACACATTCTGCAGTTGGGTTGGGGGCCCCTTGGGCGAGTTTTGACATTTATGGTGAAGAGGGGTGTTTGAGGGAGGTTTGCAGAGACAGGCGAAAGCGTGTCCTCACAGGTATCTGGCAGGAAAGGTTTGAGTGAGAGAATAATGGAAAAAGGACGGGAGGGGGGAGGAGGGGGGAGGGGGGTTGGCTGTCAAATACAGGGGTGAGGTGAGAAGGACTGAAGAAGTGTGAGTTGAGGAATGTGGAAGAGAAGTAAGTTGATGGAGAGAAGACGGGAAGCTGTCTATCATCGACACTGCTCCAGAATGTTCCATGACTTTAACTCTCCGTCTCTTCCGGAAAGAGTTCTCTGTACATCTCGGTAATGAGCTGAGACGCACAGGCAGCAGAGACACATTGAGGTAACATTCGGAGGTAACACTCCAACTTAAGTTTCAGCCGTGCACAAGCAAAGGCAGATGGGATAGGAAGACCCCGTGGATGGGGGGAAATGTGTTCCCCAGATTAAAAAGGCATTACTTACATTTAGTATCCTGCAACCCAGATGCTCAGCACCCTCTGTCACACCAACTGGTTGCTCCATTCATAACATTTTGCAAATAAGTGGCCACATATGGTCGCCACAAAACGTGCACGAAGCAAGCGTTTAATATAACAGATACAACCATCTCATTTGCAATAAAGCAAAGCCATTTCAACTGAGCTCCAGTATTTATTTTTCTGTCGAATACAGAAGTTAGGATTCAAAACTTTAGCTAAACAAAACTTCCTGAACTCACTGATGGCTGAACACGCCCTCACCAGCTACCGATATCATATGCCTGCACTTCAAACTCCTCTTCCCACCCACACGCATAATAACCGTATGTGAAAACAACTGATAGCAGCTTCTGTATTTATCTGATGAATCGTTCCATTTTGGATTGTACTACATCCAAAGCAGCTGCTGCAAACAAACAGAAGCACTGCAGTGTGTCAGTGTTACTGGCTAATATGCTTTATGGGCAGACCTGTGGACCGAGCCTGGCTCAGGCAGATATGGAGGCTTGTTTCCACGGTCCACAGCCGACCAGCCAATCATTTGGATATTGTCTCGTGTTTGTACTGGAGGCTTTGGTTGCCCTCTATGAGTCAACTGACTGATAATCCACTGCAGGGGCTCTGACCACATAGAGGAGTGGGAGCAGATTGACACAAACAAGAAAAACTAAAACAGCAGAGAGGGGGAGACAAGCAGTGTGAGAAATCGAATGAGGGAAAGGTAAGGCAAGGCAAGACAAGGCAAGGCAAGGCAAGGCAAGTTTATTTATATAGCACCTTTCAGCACCAGGCAATTCAAGGTGCTTTACAGAAATGAAAGACATTCAGACAAAGGCATTTAAAAACAGTAAAAGATAATAAAATAAACATTAAAAGATAAAAGTTACAGTGCAGTCTAAGATATGAATAGTTCAATTATTTCGGTTCTTGATTTTTTATCTATTCACAGAACCTCCCTTTGGAAATCCGAACATTTCCGTCCCGATTGTTAATTTAGACTGATTGTTTTCACCATGTTATGCTCGCATGACATCCACAATCGGACCCTCAGGAGGGTGTACTAGCCCCCTACTCTGCTTTGCGTTCCATAACAAAGTCTTGTTGCCTGAACACCCCGTGTTACCAAAACACTATTTTTCACCCGTCGGTCATGTGATACTTGTTCCTCTGTACAAATCACCCAAAAACTGATCGTAAACCCTGGCTACGACGGATATCCCAAATATCCTACTTTCGAGCAGTCCCTCTCATAAATGTCATGGAGTTTCAGAAAGACAGCATTCTGAGTGGCAGTAGTAATAGCAGTAGTGAAAATAGAAACCAATTACATAAGAGGAAGTGGCAGGAGGTGAAAGTGTCAAAAGACAGGGAAGGACGAGTAGACAGTAAAAGGAAGAAATGAGGCCACCGAGAGAAAGAGACGGTGTTGCAAGTGAACACATGCAACATGATCCCAAGTCCGTGACTGTCCAGCTGTCTCCTCTCTCTCTCACAGTCACTGCCACTATTTCTTTTGTCTGTTAAAAATGTCAGCATTCCCCAATGGGAGAAGGGAACGAAAAAGAAAAAGATTAGGAAAAAGGCACGGTGTGGGTGGGGGAAGGAGAGGTGTTGGGTGAAGGCTATGAGGTCCTGTTTGGATACAGCTAAAGCGCGGGAGGAGAGAACAGGTGGGTAGCAACAGGAAGACAAGCACGCCATTGTTTGGCTGCTACCAATGAAACCATAAGGTCCACGTCTCCTTAAGCTGCACCTAGCATTTCTCCATCACCTTCCTATAAAATTAGCATTAGCTTAGTTGCATCCTGATCTTTGACTTAGTTAGCCCGGTCATGCCGATGGTGGGCCCGGATTTGATGCTCTCCTGAACCGTTGCACCAACTGCCCCTAAAGAAGCGCCAAACAGATACACACACACACACAAACAGATGGGGCGAGGTGGGGAGTGTGTGTGGGTGAGGGGCTATAGAAAAGGGTGAAGTGGCATTGGATGGTAGACTTTTTTTGGCTGGCTTTACAACTCCCTTGCCAAGGAGAGCAGGCTCCAACTCTGACAGCCTGCATCATATAGCACCAGCTGGAGAACAGGGGCAGCCACCATGGCGGCACAATATGACACAATGCAAACACAGAGAGACTACCATCAATTTAAGGCAGAGAGTAGGAGGGGAGATATTAGAGAGATAAAAGCAAAGTGAAGCTAATGTTAAATTAATATACAGAAAATAAAAGATTGACTTCACAATGATAACTTGGAAACATATTTGACCCTAAAGATTAAGGCTATGCATTGAGATAAATCGGGCAATGGTGTGTGATTATTTTAAATGTTATTTTTGTTAAACTGTCATTGTATAAAGAACAAACCACCATGAGTTAAAATTACTTAGTCTGGCCCTACTTATCTTATTGTCTCACTTTAGTGGGAGTGGACAAGTCAAATGTCTGTCGAGAGATTACAACACTCAGGGGTATAAACACAAAATAAATCAAATTGCCCAAATCTTTGCAAGTAAACTATACATTTAAAACCAATGGTGTTTTTGAGATTTGTTACAGTTTGACATAAGGTAATATTGCAATACTCAAGAGTATTACACTTTCTTAAACCCTAATAATGACACTTTAATAAAGGCCCTTTATCTAGAGGCGGTACTAGACATGTGAAAGTGAGGCCCCCCAAGTTTAGTGGTGGGCTTTACTACAACTCCACCACCGTCCCATCACCAGCTGGTACCGCCATCCATGTGGGATTGGTCACACACAGACACACACACACACCTATGTATAACCTTCGTTAAGTCCGGATTCCAGTTCACATTGGGGTTGACTTCTACAATTGACGGGTGCCCACACACACAGCCAAGCCCTGTCCCACACACGCAGCTAACTCTGATTTGTCACATGCGCACGCAAACACACACACACACACACACACACACACACACACACACACACACACACACACTGCAGTGTTAGTTCAGTTAATGGGGTAAGCATTCCAGACACACATTCAAAAAGCCAACCACCCCTTACCACAAGTATGTAGATAGGCACACACGTTGACATACTCGAACACTTACGTACATACATGTATTGGGCCATGTGTTCACAATCACACATGGTTTGAACACCGACGAGTACCAGCGTTCGTCGGACTCTCCCTTTTACTGCGCCTCAACCCTCCTCCACTCCCTTCACTCGGCACCTCCTATCTCCTTTCCTTTCCCTTCCTTCTCCTCCTCCCTCTCTCTGCTGTGTGGGTAATCAGCCCAGTATTAATACCAGCATTCCGACAGCCTGCAGGAACGTCCAAACAATGTACCCTTGTTCAGGTGCAGAGAGAGAAAGACCTCACTGAAAAATGCATGTATTAGCCACTTTATGATTTGACATTAAAAAAGGTTGAGTGGTATACACTTGGCTCTCGTGCTGCCTCTTATACTTGAGGCCGGTCAATGAAAAAGAAGTACTCATACATGCATACATGGATATCCGTAAAGTATACCACCAAAGCGAGTGATACTTCACTTATAAAGGCCACTAATTTTCCAATGGTATCATATTGGGGTGATCAGAAATACAATGTTGTTTAAATGATGCAGTCGGTGCAACAATTAGATGAGTATTCAAACGGTTAACAGAAAATCATCAACAACAATTTATGTAATCTATTTATCATTGTGGTCCATTATGTTTTGCATCACTTTTATTTTATATTTTAGGGTCTTTGGATTTTTGATCAGACAAAAAACAACTATGATAACTTGGCTTAAGGAAGTATAGTCAGTATATGTTCACACTTTATAAACCAAGCAATCGTTTGAAAGAAGATAATAGGCAGATTAACAGATGAAGAAAATAATTGCAGCGCTAATTCAAACTAAATGAACTTCTATACGACACTGGCCATAATGAGATGTATTTCAATGTGGTAGATTTTCCAAATTAATATAATGATATTGATTTCCAGCCGTAAGCAGGAGGGAGACATAATGAAAAGCAGTGACACGCTGAGTGCTCCATCATCCTCCCATCCTCCCTCCCCGGCCGGCCCCCCTTGTCAGGCCTTATTATTGAACATGTGTCCTCTCTGCCCCCTTCCATTAACCAACCCCACCCTCACACACTGCTTTCAATGGACAGGCACACACACACATTGTGCAGCACACACTCCTGCTAATTGACGAGTGGAGTCGGTGCATCTTTCATCATTCTCCATGGAGACAAATCTTGAAGTGTGTGTGTGTGTGTGTGTGTGTGTGTGTGTGTGTGTGTGTGTGTGTGTGTGTGTGTGTGTGTGTGTGTGTGTGTGTGTGTGTGTGTGTGTGTGTGTGTGTGTGTGTGTGTGTGTGTGTGTGTGTGTGTGTGTGTGTGTGTGTGTGTGTGTGTGTGTGTGTGTGTGTGTGTGTGTGTGTGTGGGGAACGGGATCAAAGGAGGTCCTCAGCCTGTCCAAGACCTCTCAGCCTCCCTCAACACTGCATGCGGCTGCCAGGAAGAAAACTGAATGTCCACCCTAGTCACCCTTTCTGCTTGATAATCATTCAGTACGAATAATTGTTAACTGAATTCCGCCTAGCTGCAGCAATATACCCACCAGGGCAGAATGCAAGATGCTCTCAAGGCAAAACATTGGGGTTATAATTACTTTATCCCCTAATAACAAGAGGCTAAATCAGTTAGGCACTCCGTAAGTCTAACATTATCCCCACAATAACTATCCATCTTGTTTGTTGTTCTGCAGATTGCACAGACATGTAATTGTGAATCATTTAGCTTGATGGAGTCATAACCCAATTGAAAGTCATTGATTTTGGATTAAATATGGAAATGGACCGGGAGTAATTTTGTACTTTTGTCCTAACAGGCTGTATCAAAATAAAGCTATGAAACTTGAGTCTCTCTTGTTCTGTGTTTCCGGAACATGGAGACGACTGATGAACAACACAGGGAATCCAGCTTCCTGCTTTCATGGCATCAAATCTGCAAAATGCACTTGCCTCAAAGGATCTTCAAAAAGAAACTTGGGATGCAACTTTATAAATATTGCTATATCAGTGGGAAGTGACTGTATCTCTGGCGTTGTTATTGTCATTAACTGAAGTGTCACTCAAAAAGAAAAAGATTTCCTTCCCCTTCTGTTAAGAATCACCAGGGATTTGAGACACCCTGGCTCCTTCTGTTCAGGCTATTGTGATGATTACACAACACACGGTCACGAGGATGCATGCATTTTGTATGCCGGCCCCTTGCAGGGATAACAGACAGATGACAGGTGGAGGGTGAGACAAGTGAGAGGATGAAAGAGAGAAGAGAGAGAGATGTCGAGAAGAAGAACAAACTGTGATAAAAGAGTTACAGAGTCGGGCATAAAGCAGGATGTGGTAGAGACGAGTGAATTCCATGGAGAAATGTAACTAATGAAGTAAAAAAGACTCAAACTAAAGTCAAGAACAGAATGTGACTTGAGGAGAACATTAGCAGTCAGCGCATGGTAACTTTACTCGTCTTCTTTTCTCTTGCAAAGTCAAGTTCACAGAGGCTGAGAGGAGGAACTTTTGTGCGGGTAAGCGAAACCTCAATAAAACAAAGACGAGGTGTGTCCTTAGGCGAGTTGGCAACTTTGAAAACTGACACTTGATGTGTTCAGCGATGGCACTCTGGCCTCTCTCTCAGGTAACGTGGGGAACCCCCTTTTTCAGACGTGAGGTCATGGTGAATTTCCAAAGTATAAGAGGGTGCTGTAATGCAAATACCACCTCACACACAAACACAAAACATTCCCCTCCTCCACCCTCTGCTCCCCCTCTGCCTTCCCCGCATGGAGGATTAATGTTCCCACTCCTGTCTCCCAGGTCCCCCCGGTCCAGTTAAAGCAATAAGATCTCATTGTCAAACAGTGACCAGCCTCACAGGGGACGTTAACCACCGCTGCTTAACCATTAACTAGATTAAAGTCATGGGGGCGCTGGAATGTTCATTGACAGATGGAAACAAGAGATTGGACGTGAAAAGTGGTTTGAAAGAGACTAATGGCACTGGTGTTGGTCCTACCTTTGTGTTGGTGCTTTGAGCAAATTTGCTCACACACACGAACACATATGTAAACACAAACTGTAGCCTGGTGAACTTTACGTCACCCTCATCTCCTGGTTATCATCATGCGATATAGATAAGGGAGTAAAGGAATCCCGTGAGGCTCCAGTCATATTTCTGAAACCACTCCTTAGAAAGCCAGAATTACTGGCTCAAAGGCAGATTCAAATATCTGTCCTTAAGCTAGAAATAGCGCCTAAGTAGGATTCAACTAATGCAGTTATTTTAAAGAAGCATGTCTAATAATTACTCAAAAATCTGCGGGCACAAACAAGACATATTTGGGGCGCGTTAGCAGAAATGTTAATGCTTTACTCTCCTCTCTCCCCACACCAGGCCAAGCCAGAAGACATGAGGTGGAAATTGAACCCAAGTGTGTGAATGAGGAGGGGGGGAGTTCTTCGAAGGGGTGCATTCAACAACTGCTGCTGAGGCAACTGTTGATGTCTAAAAAGCAACAGCTTGCGTAGCTCCCAGAGGACGCTCTGCCAGCCAACAGTCAGATGGAGGGTTTAGGGTTGGAGGGGCGCAGGGGTTAGGATTTATTCTCGACTGCCAGGGAACTGATCTCCTTGGCCACAGATCCAGGCTTTTCCACGACATTCCCCATTCCTAATTGGTATCCCTCAATCCTGACGTACTCCGCCTGTCTGATCCTCACCGCTGCTATCTCCGCCTGCATCGCTTGTGTTCCCTTTACCCCCCCTTACGTGCTACCGGATTGATCAAAACAGCTGGACACAAGGGGAGTATTATGAATGCCATTTTCTGTGGCAGACAAAAAACATGTAGGTAGTATTTACTTCCTGTTTTATGGCGGATGCGTACAGCACATGGCTAAAAAAGAAATCTTGAGAAATCCTCCTGCTTTGTGTATTCCTACAACACATTTTGTTTTTATGCACATCTTGCCACAGCACTCTCCTGATAAATGGATTGGCAGCACTTAACCTCGTCTCCCGAAAAGAGCTTTGTGAATTTTCAATTTTGCTCCAGCTCTGATTCGCTTCCCCCACCACCACCACCACCACCACCACTACCATAAAATAACCCCCCCACCAGAGACAAGGACACACGTACAGAGACATGTAGCCTCTTTTCAAGGCTGAATATAGAATTACCCATCAGCATCATCTCCCTCCCTCGAGAAAACATCAACTGCACAGTGGTTCCAAAGCAGTCGGCTTTAATCATCCCTTGATCTCTCTTTGTCCGTCCCTTCCTCGCTGCTTCCTTCCTTCCTTCCCTAACACACCAGTAATGACAAGACAGCATCGTCACAGCAACAAATGAAAGCAAAACAACTTTTAGCCAGCGCATGTTCCCCCTTCTTCTTAATAATCATGGCAATGTGGATGTAATGCTTTTTCTTCACAACGATGACACTTTAATGGTGATTTCAACACAGAACGTGGTGGAGACCACACTGGAATGTGTTTTCTGGGAAGTGAGAAACAGTGAACATGCAAAGTGGGGGAGTACGGTCATTCTTATTTTAAAATCAACAAAAGTGCTCATCAATCTGCTGAGGCACGTCTCTAGGGGATGGACGTGAAAGCAAACAGAGCCCTCTCCCATTAAAACACAGCAGGCAATCTTCCTGATGCTATGCGGGGTTATCAACGGCGAACCACGCACAAAGGCACGGCGGTCAACAACACGATAAATCACAGCACGCAAACACACACACACACACCTGCTTGTGTGGAGAACCACTCCAAAGTTTCTTGGTAAAGAGAAGAGGTGGAGTTAAAAAGAGACAGACTGAGGCAGACAGACAACGATGGGAACGTAGACAAAGCTAATCTGGAGAAATAAAGCTTTTGTTTTTGTGGGAGTACCTGTGGAAGTGTGCGTAATCACAGCTTTGGCGAAGCTCTTTTGAAGCTCTTGCGGGGATATAAGGATGGAAAGCGGGGGGGATCAACTCGTCCATCTCCCCGGTGAACCACATCATACTTGCTAACTAGCTTCAAACCAGCATTAACCATGTGCATGCAGCCTCCCATCTGCTGATGCCCAGATGCTAATTGCCCAGCTCACCAGCCAACATCAGTGTGTATGACACTGCTGTAATTGACTTGAATTGGTAATTCGCTGCAGATAATAACAACTCGTGAGGATGTGAAAGGCTGGTGGGCTCAAATCCCCTTCTCAATGATTACTTAATGGACTTCATGACACAAGCAAAGCACAGCATGCCCTTTTATTTTAACTGACTAATGTTTAACTGGTGCCCCGCTGGTTGTTCGGGTTGAGTGAAAGCCAGTCAAACCACAAGAATGCACCCTGGCTGTAAACAGACTCCAGCTTTGGACATTTGACGCTGCCGCTCGATGATGCGATGCATGCTGCATTGTGACCGCTTGTGTGTACGAGGATTACTGCCAGGGACTTGCGGTGAGAGGAGGTTTTAAGCGAGAAAGGAAGCCCTATTCTATAGAATTTGAAGTGATGACAAACAAACAAACCCATTTCAGCGCGTGCTCCAACGTGTCCAGAGGAATGCCACTCATTCCGTCCATCACTGCCACACCGTTTCACAAGCACCCGAAGGGGAATGATTCACGCCAATGATTACAGCCCCACCATTCCAAGACAACTCCCTCAGAGGTCTAAAGGACAAGGAGGCAAACATGGACTTGTTCACCTAAAGCAGCCACCATCACTGTGTCTCATATACGAGCTAAGGTTAATAGTGTTGTGTGGTGGTGTGCTTACAGGTAACCGTACTCATGTTCCAATTTGTGGTTTTGCAATTGCACAATTCCTGATGAGTAAACGTATACCATGCCTTTTAAAACGTCGGCACTTGTGCAATGCACATGTGTATGCTTGCAGAAGACCCAAATCAAGCGCCCCAAGACAGTAATAAAAGAGTACCGCACCCCTCATGGCTAAACGGATCTTGTTCTGGCCTAATACCATAATAATTACTCGTCTCCAGGGGGTGTACTTTTGATGGTGTGCTGGCGGGGGGGAACAGAAATTAAAAGTGAGGAAATGACTGTGGGTATTAAAGAGATGATAGACAAAGAGACTGACGCTGCGTGTTAAACTTAAACACCTTGAACTCAGCTGGTGCTTGTCACTACGATTATTTCCACCGGCTCCTGATCACTTTGGAGTCTCAACAGTTTAGCTTAAACTCTTCCGACATTTGACTCTCCTTTTGTCTCTTCACCTTAACGTCACTTTGATCTTTGTATCCCCCTGAAGCAACACAAAAAAAGACATCTAAATTAGAAGAAGTTTAGCAATGGTAGCATTAGTGAGAAGTGACCTACTTTATGTAACCTTATCACTACCTTCAGAGTGTTGGAATGTATTTTTCGTAAACATCCGCTTAGAAATAGTGGTTCTAATTTAAGCGACTATGCTAGCACATACTTAAGACGCCTAAAATGAAGCTATATTTCAGCCTGTTTTGACTGTTGATGGCTGCGATGCGATGGAAAAGGGAATGGCATCTCTGGAGCGTAGAAGAGGAGCCATTTACCCACATGTCTGGGTGAGAGGGTCAAAGTGTCAGCGGTGATCCGGGGCACAGGCATGCCGAGCACCTTGGGGCGCCTCTTTCTGTCATCCAGCGTATATCCATGTGTCACAACTATACATAAAAACAGGCACATGCTCAGAAATATGTCGTCACACAGACGGCGACACACATCTGGGTATAAAACGTGCCGCGGTTATTTTGTGTGCACTGCTCTGCTGAGAACTGACATACTTGCTAGTGTGTGACCAGTAATTGTAAGAATGTGGGTCTGTGTGACAGAATCCCGGTGGGACCCAACAAGAGCTGCTATTATTAGTCAAAACTATGCTTCAAAAAGAGGGAGGGGATTTGGGAAACTCTCAGAAGAACACTAAAGTATAATAATGAATTTCCATCCCAGAGACTTCACCCGGAGCTGAGCCTTTAAATCAATGCACCTCAGTTGTACAGAGGGATGTTTGATCTACAAGGGGTAAGCATAAGCACTTGTTAAAAGGCCACATGAAAGACAGACAAACAGCAGAGCACAACAGCTGTCTGAGGTCAGAGTTGTGAAAAAGGGTGGTGGAAAGAGGAAAGTTGGAAGAAAAGCTAAACCAGGTAAATGTGGAGGTGAATGCTGATAGAAGACTATGTTTTTATGAAATCAAAAGTAATTGCTTTGCTCTGAAGAGCTGCAAAATCAATGCGAAATAGAGATGCAGTGAGTACAGTGAGGGAGGGGAAAGGAGAGGGAGGGGAGTCGCCCAGCCCCGCCCTTCAGCTCATCCTGCTTCAAACCCACCGGCTGCCGCACAGGCAAGGAATAAGTAATAACTTTCACAAAATGCCCACAAAGCATTCAAGCAAATTGGATCGTGACGAACACACACACACACACACACACACACAACCACATAGTATCCGCTCAAGACAGTGACATATATTTGTAACTGAACACATGAAAAACTAAAATAAAGACATAAAACAAGTAATCTATTGTGCATTTTATGAGGACAATATATATCTTGAAAACTAGGGTGACACTAAAATAGGTTTTGGAACACTATAAAGTACAGTAAAGTCATAATCTCCCTATAGCAGTGATGTGAATCCTTCTGGGACAGATGGGAGGGAGATTATGGGGGATAGGTCTCCATGGCAAGTGTAAAACAAGGTCAGTAACAAACTTGTAGAGCACCACAGCAACTCCTAAAATGGATATATACTTGGTTTTGGTCAGATATCAAAAACTTTCCTTTGTCAAATATCATATAAGGTAAGTTGGATTTAAATTGGCTTAGTACTAGCAGCACCCAGGGGTGCAGAGGGTGAGGCGCGCTGCCAGCAAAAAGAGAAACAAATCCAGCAGATCAGACATCAAAGAGCTGGGAACTGCACCCAGCAGCCAGACATGAAGAGACCGAGACAGGCTTCAAAACAAAAGCCCAACATCTCTTACTGCTGGGGAAGTACATAGATATGCGTCCAAAAACATATTGGAGGCTTGTTTTTGGTAGATTTTTCCTTAAATCCACACTTTATCTTGGCAAAGGTTTTCCACTATGTGTTTTATTGTGACATTTCAATGTGATTTATTGTGGCTGCAGGCAGCACAGAGGTGGCCTGCTGTTTGGTCCCATATATTAGATTGGCAGCGGTGTGCAGCTCTGCTTAAGAAGTGCACTCAAGTGCGGAGCTGAGATTTAGCGCACAACTACAAAGAGACACTAACCCTTAAAACATCCCGTATAAACTATGGTATAAACTAGATTCCATTAACACGTAAATAGGAGAATGCAACTTGACAAATAATGCCGAGTAGGCTGTTTTTGAGTTCAGTTTGCTACTGTTGAAACTGGCTGGCTCGCGGTATGGGATTTCAGGATAAATCCGGTTTTCCACCTGCTGTCGGCGTGTTTTGGTTTATCTGAGCAGCCGGTAACAGGTTGCTCAACATCAGCCACATGAACATGAACTGCACAGTGTGGTAGTCACTGCGGCTTTACGGACAGGTTCGTCCTGGAAGTAGCGGAACTCCCGGGAGAAGAAAGTACAACAATCTGCAGCTATGAAAAACTAACCTGCACCGGATCGACAGCGTTGAAAAGTTCCAAAAACGGGACTATGATTAAAACATTAAAAAAAATAAAAAGGTATCTTAGAGTATCAAAGAGACTTACCTTGAAATGCCCACAGCAGCAAGGTGCACAGGAGCGACGTGCGTCCAAATGTTATCCCGTCCATGGCCGCTTTTTCTAACTTTTTCAAGTATTCACTTCGTTTTTTTGGTTGTAGAGTTGTGGAAATGTAGCAGCAGCGAGTCCTCTTTCTTCTTTCAATGCTCCAAAGCTTTCTGGACTACTCTCTCCCTCTCTTTCTCTTTCCCTTTCTCTCTCTCTCTCTCTCTCTCTCTCTCTCTATCTCTCTCTCTCTCTGCAAAAGGAGTGCCTCTTTCTCTCTCCCTCACTCACACACAGAAATCTGATGCTGGTGGCAGTCTACTTGGTTGATATATTTGCACAAAAGGTGACCCCCCCCCCTCTTCCTCTCAATACAACCCCCTCCCCTCTCTCTCTCTCTCTCTCTCTCCACCTCTCTCTCTCTCTCCCTCTCTCTCTCTCGGGCCCGCTGATTTCTTTAATGAAACTTAAAAGTGATTTTATCATGAGGCTGTCTCATTGCAACATCAGAAACCTTCCCTCATACAAAATAACTAAAGGATGAACATTCACTAGAGAAAAAATCTCGACTATAAACTCACATTAATGTAGTAGCCTACAGTAGACTATATTGGTGTCCTTATTAGCTCATTAATTACAGTTATGTTTGGATTTGTTTACAGTATTCCCAACATGGCCTACATAACAGCTTTTACATTTCCTTTTTTTTTTATTATTTGGCCTACTTAGGAATGATGGGGGTAATGGAACAGCATTTAAAAAAGCCAATTACCCTAAATAAAATAGGCTGTCGAGCAATTATCTGTTGATTAAGGGGAAAATAGACAATACAATTAATTGTATTCCCTATTCCCTGAAGTCTAGTAAATGCATCCGGCAGGTTACTATTTCAAAAGGTTTTGATCTCACCCAAAAACGAATTGGTTGATCTTTAGCTACTTTGTTCCACAGACAAATTTCCTGCCCTGGTTAGACGTTTGACGTTGTCTCAAATGATGATTTTCAAAACAACTGGAGGCCATTTCTTAGGAGTTGGCTAAGCTGTCTTACATTGACAGACATACCATTCATTCCTAGACATGTAATCCTTTTAAAATCTGTTTGGGTATTTACAGGGTATGATAAAAGGGTATTTGGGTATTTACAGTTCAGATATACAGTTATCACGACGACTAAGTGGCTTATACACAATGCTATAATACCAGTCTGAGTGCTTAGAGTGGCTACTGTTTGACTCATGAAGTTGAATTAGGCCAAATCCCATAAACTAGCAGTTAGAAAGCATAAACACATCAATCCCCGATAAGATGGCTTAATGGAACCACTGCCCATCTAAGTGCACAACACAAACATCTAGGTCCTTTTAGTGTCTTTCTACTGGAGACTGTGGAGCAACACTCAATAATCGGCACACCCTGCAGGTAATAATAGTCCCTGGCTGAGCAGTTGCATTCAAAGACACACATTCCAAACATACTTGGTCCAAAAAACAGCTGGTTAATATTTTCTCAGCCTCGCTCGAAGAGGAGAGCCGATACTCGCTATAATGCACCGTACACACAGGACAGTTGGTAGATGGATGCCTGGAATACACACTTCAATGGGACAGATATGCATGGAGCAGGGTTAAAATGGGCGTCTATAATCAGAGGGTGAGTGGTTCAATCTACAACCCTGCAGTCAACATGTCAAAGGGTCCTTGGGCGAGATACCGTAGTGTTTGAAGTGTTTGAAGTGTTTAAGTCGCTTTGACGGAGGCAGCTAACCATCACATAGTTTGATTTCTCTGAATCTCTATTCCTATTCCCGGCAATTACAGCGGATTGGAAAAAGTCCTTGCACTGACGATCCAACATCAATAAAGCCACTCATCCCTGATATCGACCCAGTCATAATCATCTCTCCATGCTGTAGAGACATGAGATCCACTAACAAGACTTCTGTCCCCTTGTGAGGCATATAGCGCTGCATAACCCTCACACTGCCTTACATCAGACCTGCTTCATGCCGCATAGCTGTGGCTGATGCTGATCTAGCAGAGCGTGGGGCATTGTTACGTAAGGTCTTACAGTACAGTAGCCGTGGCTGTGATTTACTGTATTGGCTCATTACCTAATGGAGCTGCAGGGGAGGAGGGGATGGTTGAGGACAAAGAATAAAAGACGATATCAAAAGTAATGTGAAAGGAGAGTAGAGGGGAAAGTATACGGGAAGGAAAGGGGTAACTATAGAAGGGGAAGAGAGGCAGGAAGTGAAGAATAAAGAGGAATCAAGAGTGAAGATGCTGATGGGGTCATTTGTTGACAAACTCCAAAGTCAGTCATGGTGACACATGGTGCTCCTTGTTGTCTCAGCGATCAGCTTTAGTTAACACAGTAAAGGAGTAACACAGGCGCATGGGCTGGAACATCATCTGGAGGTTGCCCATACCCGGTTTTTAAAAGTAGTAGTAGTGTCAGACAGGTGTTGTTTCTAAATGACAGGGTTGTCATGCCTGTTCAGACAGTATGCTTTATGTTGCTTAACATAATCCACCAAGTGCAGAGCACCGTTAGAATGTATTATCTTACAACCATGTGCCCCATACCTGGCATTAAAGATGATATGTCTTCAACTGTATGCTCACTTTCTGTAAACAAAACTTATAATAATACTGTTCATTCACTTTGGACAACATAAGTGGCAATCCAGCATCAGAGTACCCTGGGTTTAAGACGTGCTCACGCTGGCACAATCTGTTTGTATCATTAAAAAGTCCTAATACAAAACCATCAGTGCCATATCACCAATGCAGACCAACTAACCAGACACTCCCAACTCTGCGGCTAGAGATTGTTTTCATTAACAACATAATTACTGCTAGGACAAAACTTTGGCAGATCCCAATAACGACAGTTTACAAAATCAGATGCATACTCCCAGCATGCTGGAATACGTTTTCCTGGGAAAGCAGTGCCATACCCCAATAGGCCGAATAACTATGGTTTATGGGCACCAATTTCTGGAAATGGGAACCACAGACCGCATCTACCGCTCAATAAGCACATTTAACAGAATATGTGGGCTACCTTATCTGGTATTTCGGTCATTAAAGACCAACCATAAGTCCTTCAATGTGTCAGCTGCTTCAGGAGTCGAATAGGAAAACAAAATAATGGTTTTCAGAGGCCAGTGGTGCCGTTGTCACATTGCACCTGAAAGAGCGAGAGCAACATAGAGACAATGTAGAATGGGAACCATATGATATCAATATGGGTTCCATATTGAACACATCTTTCACATAATGCACTTGTACTCCTCTGAGACATGTAAACCAGTTGAGTTCCACTTTAAGTGGTCGCCAAAGTTCCCAAGGGGGTCATTACTGTTAGTAACCCATTTCATGGCAATTAATTCAAAAGCTTTTCGCATACAGAAGTCAACATGCAAGCAAATCCTGCTTGCACTGACTGTTGTCAGCATTTCTATACTTCAAGAGAAATTAAGCAGCGACAAGACACTCGTTGAATGTTCTTTTAGGCAAAGTGTCACTCCTTGCACAATATAAATCAGACAGCCCACTTTATAGTCCCTTGTTTTATGTGATCGCCCATCCCCACCCCATGTCAAAAACGAGGCTACCTGACAGGCAGAATATTTGATACGTCAGCCCAAAGCAAGGGGGATAAAGAGAAACAGAGACATGGCGGCGGCACTACAAAGGGAAGAGAGATGTGTAATGGAAGAATAATGAAGGGAACAGATTAGAAGTGGAGGAGGGGAGAACTTTAATTCCAAAGTGAAGGGAGGGGTAACGCATAGCCTCGAGGACTAAGAGCAAAGTAAGGGCAGGGAGAGAAAAAAAACATTTGGAGAGATAGAAAGTGAAGGTAGCTGTATTCATGTATGCATTCTGATGTCAGGCCACGGCATCGCAGGAGAATTAATGAAAGATGTAGAGAGGCTCCATCCTTCACAAGAAAGTCTTTGATCTATCCGTTTGTTTCACTTATCTATTCTCTCTTCGGATATGTGCCCTCCATCTCTGTCCACTCCAATCTCTCCATGCATCTTTATTACCCCCTCCTTTCCACTTTCCTTTGGGCTCTATTTTGTTCTCCTTCTGTTTCTTGGCCTCTCTCCTCTTGGCCGAGCTACAGACGATCACACAGCTGTTTCCCAGGCACTGATACAACGAGGAGCGTGAGTCACAGTGCAGGGTTTGAGCCGTGATGTAGCTATCCTATCTGGGACATCACTACCGTGTGTTCTGTGATAGCTTGTGTTTTCTGCCAATTGGTTCTGATGATCAATAGAGTCACTTAAATGATCTAATCATTGTGATTCATCCGAGCACCACTATCTGTTTTTACTCCCACCGGTTCTACCTGCCTTGGATGTAATAGATCGGATCACTCGCTGGGCAGAAATCGTTGTGTTCTCCAGCCAGTGTGTGTTTGTTGTGTTGGTTATAACAGGTTACAATGAGCCGCTGTGCTTTGTTGATGTCCCCTGAAGAGTTTCACTGGGACCATATATTTTAATGTTAGCTTGTGGCTATCACAGTGGATTGTGCCTGACTGGATGCCAGGCACAATAACACCCACTCTGACAGTAACTCTGTGGGAGGGAAAGCTGTCATGCTCACTGCAAAGAGGGCCAAGATACAGGAAATGGTGCTGAACAATATCAGAGTCATACAGTATACCCGCCTCAGTGCCTTTTGAGTGGGTTACTGCATAAAGGTCATCGGTGTGGTCAACTGCTGGACACGGCTTACAAGAAACACGTTTTAATCAACGGCAAACAACTGTCATGTATACACTTTAGTTGGGTTTAATCCAGCCAAGAGAATGTATACACACACTCTGCAGTTTAGTTTAAATGGTGGATTTGAGCTAGTTTATTCCTACAACGGCAAGACTGTAGAGATAATGTGACCTACACTCGAATTCAGAGCTGCTCAATAGACAATGAATAATGAACCCACTCTTATGACAAAAGCCATGATTAAACTGGGATATGGTGGAGGGGTTTTCTGCTGCACAGCTGTAAGCCCCACTTTCCAATATAACTCATGACAAAATAAAATGGTCTGATCCCCTCAAGTCGCTCACTAATTCATTGTTGTACAAGTGTTCCCGAGCCTTGCAGAACATCGGTTTCAACACAGCTCAAAGAAATGTGGTATTTAAATAAATGTCTTGTGATCATTTGTACCGTGAGGCCCGTGAGGAAAACAAGTTGAATCCAGCTGCCTTGTTTTTCTTTTAAAACGTATCCAGTGTTTTGCAAGTTGTACGCCTAGGCAAGGCAAGGCAAGTTTATTTATATAGCACTTTTCAACGCAAGGCAATTCAAAGTGCTTTACAAAAAAAATTAAAGACATTAAGCATTAAAAAAGAAAAGCTAATAAAATAAACATTAAGGAAAAATACATGGATAAAAGTTACACTGCAGTCTAAAATATGAATAGTTCAATTAAACATTACAAGAAAAAGTACATGGATAAAAGTTACAGTGCAGTTTAAGATATGAATAGTTCAATTAAAAGCAGCGACAAAAAGAAAAGTCTTCAGGCTGGATTTAAAAGTAGTCAGAGTTGCAGCGGACCTGCAGGTTTCTGGGAGTTTGTTCCAGATATTTGGAGCATAATAACTGAACGCTGCTTTACCATGTTTAGTTCTGACTCTGGGGACAGAAAGCTGACCAGTCCCTGAAGACCTGAGAGATCTGGATGGTTCATAATTTAGCAGGAGGTCAGTAATGTATTTTGGGCCTAAACCATTCAGTGCTTTATAAACCAGCAGCAATATTTTGAAATATATTCTTTGACACACAGGAAGCCAGTGTAAAGACTTCAGAACAGGAGTGATGTGATCCACTTTCTTAGTGTTAGTGAGGACTCGAGCAGCGGCGTTCTGAATCAGCTGCAGCTTTCTAATAGATTTTTTAGTGAGACCTGTGAAGACACCATTGCAGTAGTCGAGTCTACTGAAGATAAAGGCATGGACAAGTTTTTCCAAATCCTGCTGTGACATTAGTCTTTTAATCCTAGATATATTCTTTAGGTGATAGTAGGCTGATTTAGTAACGGTTTTAATGTGACTGTTGAAACTCAGGTCAGAGTCCATGACTACACCTAGATTTCTGGCTTTATCTGTTGTTTTGAACATTGCAGACTGAAGCTCAGCGCTAACTTTTAAACGTTCTGCCTTGGCTCCAAAAACCATCTTTGTTTAATTGGAGAAAGTTCTGACACATCCAGTCATTGATTTGTTCAATGCACTTACTCAGTGTTTGAATTGGAGCATAGTCTCCTGGTGAAATTGTTACGTAAATTTGTGTGTCATCTGCATAGCTATGGTAACTTATTTTGTTGTTCTTCATTATCTGAGCCAGTGGTAGCATGTCGATGTTAAAGAGAAGAGGCCCCAAGATGGAGCCTTGAGGAACCCCACATGTCATCTAATAGCCTATACATTATTATTTTGCCTATAACTATTTAATATAACTGTCAGAACATTTTGCACTCCATTCAATAACTACGGCCCAAAACATTGACATTGAGAGAAACACACTGCAGCCTCAGGAATGATACTGTGTAAAAATACCAATGTTCCAAAATGCAAATTAAAACATGTTTTCTAAATGCTGCATATTTGCATCGTTTTCGAAACAGCAGCCTATTTATTCTGATAGAAAATGTATTGGGCAGTTGTTTGCACCTGTCGCCCAGCGAAGATTGTCACATCCTGGCCCTGGCTGATCGCCTCACTCCCTTACCTGTGTATTTCCGCTCCCTGTTAATCACCTGCCTGGCCTCAATGAGCCTCAGCTGTCCCTAATGATCACTCCTCACCTGTGTGTTTAGTCTGTGCTGTTTCCTTGGTCAGTGCCAGTTCGTCTCGTCTGTATAGCAGAAAGTGCTCCATGTTTCTCTTCTGACGAAAGCTATTGTTCTAGCTGCTTAGCATTTGTACCAACCTACTTGGTTGTTTTTCGTTACTTCAAGTCAGTACATTTTTTGATCATTGCCCGTTTTATTTGTACCTTTTGGATTAAACGCTTGACTAAAGACCTTATTGCCTGGTTGTGCTCTTGAGTCCTATTTTTTGCTCGTGCCCGTACTTGTGCTTGATAAGATAACACTATGAAAATATGCTTGCACTCCTATTTTTCAGGTAGGTAACCAATAACAGGAAATATATACATTTTCGAATATTGTTTACAGTTTTTGTGAAAATTAAGCTGAAAAAAGTCACTTAAATGGCCTAATACTCTGCAGTTGGTAGAAGGGATCATCTAACATTATCAACAGACTAAATAGTGCCTCCTAACATATACATTATTCTGCTGTGAATGCCAGGATTAAGTAATAGTTAATACAAATGTTAACATAATGCTGTCGAATCAGAAAGGAAGACTTTTATGAGCATATTCTATTTACATAAGTTGTTATTTTTAATTGAAATTCTAATCCCCAGTTTAATCCAATTAAATGCCATGTTAGTTGTAGATGTCTAAACGTGATCTTATTACTTAATGCCTCATTATATTATATATATATTTTTCCAGTCACTTTCTGATGTGAAATTAAGTGGAAGCTTATACTTGAAATAGTCCTGCTGTAAAAAGTAAAAGGGTGAACAGTTTAATGAGTTTCAGGGGCAAGACCACATAAATATGACTTCCCTACAAAACTCTAAATTAATTTATTTCTTAATGCTAGTCTTTTTTATGCAGCTAACTCTTTTGCTGTTGAACTACAGTTGGCTTCTCTTCAGACGTCTTTTTCTGTAATGCATGTAAAAGTAGCTTTCAGAGGAAAATTAATTAGGAATCAGCTTTTTGTCTTCAAAGTCTCCCAGCGTCTCTGCACTGCACTTTCTGTTGCTTACAAACATACACACACACTCTCTCACACACACACTCACAATCCTCCATGCCCGCTGGGCTGTGTGGACTTTATCGCGCCTACACCAACTCAACGTTGGAGTCGTCTCTGCACTCAAACCCGCAGGCATTGAATATGAATACATTAATCATTTTATAGAATATTAATCATTCTTCAACCACTGAATGAATCGCAGGCACATGTATTTTCTCCATGTCCGCCCAAGGGCTTACAATAGGAAATATGAAAGTGTTACTACCCTCGTCAAACTTAAATGGTGTATTTATGTGTGAGCAAATTCTTATTTGCATGTTTACGCTTTACGGGTGGGTTCCTTGATGTGACCTAAAGCAATGTTTTCTTTAAACTTGTTATGTATACTCTCACGTATGCACACATTCAGTATGCTTGTGAAACCAGTAACCAGTCACATATTGTACATGTGCAGCCGAATAGGAAAGCACCTTTCCAAAATCAGGTGTTCAGCACTAACAGATCTGACAGTAATTGATTGATGGTGAATCACATTACGCGCTACAATTGAAGTTAATAGAATATATCTAAATATATATAAATACACTTTTACCGCAGAGATAGTGTCAGCATCAATATTTTTAGAAGAGAACATAGTGTTCTCTTCTAAAAATATTGATGCTGAGATTCTAAATCTGTTAAAGTATATGCTTAATCATGGCAGCCAGACACACATACGTATCTACTTTCTCTTTGATTTCCTTTTCTGTGGCTTGTGAGTAAGAGTAATATTGAAGTGTCTGAGCTCCAACGGTATGATTAAAAAGTGCTGTCTGATTTGTGTGTCCACCTGCCTGTGCTTATGTGCGTCTGCTGTAACCCAAGTGAGGGAACCATCTGTGCGTGTCCAATGAAGCCTGAACCATTAACATCTCAACTGATGTGCCCCCCCACACAGGAGCCAAGAGCCGGCCGTCCCCTGAGACACAGCCCCAGACGGTCTGTTTCTCACACACACACACACACACACACACACACACACACACACACACACACACACACACACACACACACACACACACACACACACACACACACACACACACACACACACACACACATCATATCTGATTGATCTACGGACCAGCTAAGACGTTTTTTTCTTCGCTCTTTCCGTCAAACTCCAACATGTTGACCCTCACTCATCTCTCCCTTCAACTGATCTTCACCACTCTCTCCTCACATCCTTCCCCTCTCCCCCCCCCCCTGTCTCAATCCCTTTGAATCTACCTTTCTCGCCCATAATGGGGGGTAATTATGGCATTACAGCCACAATGACTGTGCAGTGGGGGCTGAGGGACCGTGACACACGCTCACGCGCCATCGCCAAGTGTTGCCATCGATACAGATTCTGTGACTCCACAGGGGGGCATTAGGAGCGGGGGAGAGACGAGTAAAAGGGAAAATGAGCGATGGAGGGGGTACACAAAAGAAGAGTGATTGGGATGAAAGGCAGCAGAACGTGTTGTCAGAGGTGTGAAGAGTCAATTAGCGTGAAGAGGGCGAACAGAGAAGAGGAAGGTTGTTTTAGAGAGAGGGAAGGACAGGCAGAAGTGTGGACAGCCAGGATCAAAAGATGGCGTGCGGGGAAAGGAAGTGAAAGACTGATCGACCCGGGGGGGAAAGAAGGAGAGAGGAGAAGCGGAAAAGCAACTGGCCGGAAGAAAATTATTCTGTCAATAAAAGCAAAAGTGGGCATTTGCACACCGGAGGAGCCCGCTGACCGGCAGGGCAGTTTGTCTTGCTTTGCAGACCACTTGGCATCATGGGATTGAATGCAGTGCTGCTGTTGGCTGCCAATGCGAGCCACTCGTAAGCAGGGCAGTTTATCACAGCGCTGTGGCACATCAGGAGGAGCCGGCCGCCATGTGCGGAAGGGGAGGAGGAGAACTTTTAATTACATTAATTTCTCGCTAAATGACCCACAAAGACAGCGGGCATTTTAAGAAAGAGTCATCGTAATTCAAGGAGTGGAAAATGACAGTGACATTAAAGATTAAACAGGCGTATTAAGTGGTCAACATATTGTGTCGCACCTCATTGGGTCCGTATGAATGAATCACTTCTGCTGCTGAGCTTGCCTGTTTAAATCAATATCAGTTTTTGTAATCAATTGGCAGCAGATGGTTTTTCCCATAAATGGAGTTCGACTGAAACGCGAGCGGCCGGCTGCACAGCACTTGAAGAGAGTGCATCGGCCCCCGTCCCACAACAATAACATCAATTAGTGTGTATGTCCGTTTGTTTGTATCTGCACCCCTCATAATGGATGCTGCCTAAGGATCAGGTGATTGCACCAAAGTCCAAAACAAATCCTGCATAGTCATCAATCATCGGTCCCAGCATGACTCAGCTTCAAACGCTGAACAGAACTCTAATGTTATCAACAAAGGCATGATGACCTCGTGGTTATTTGTCATCACTATTGGGATGCGAGGGAGGGTGACGCAGCACTCGACCGCTGGCAGAGATGAACAGAGATGTTCTCAGATCATAATGTGGAATAAGGCACACGGACAGGAAGCCAGTGAAATTGAATCTTTGGTTTTGAGTGAGTCAGCTTGATGTAATTCTGTACAACATTGATTATTCAAAATGAAATCATGTCAAAAGTCCAAGCCTGTAAGCACTTTGAATAACAAAGAAAACAGGGTTACAATGTTCTAATCCACACACTACTATTACTCGGAGATTAACATCGATGTTGTGTTTTTTGGAAACGAAAGAAGAAAGCAAAAATGTCCTAGGCATACATGTGTTCAGAATCATCTTAAAAATACTTGTTGTGGTGATTGCTAAACAGATCTGTTACCTTTTAGGCACAAAACCAGCATTGCCTTTGTTCCAGTTTTGCATTATACTAGACTTTCTTTCTTTCACTGCGATCTCGCCTCGACCTGTCTTTTCTTTGATGGACTCGTTTCCTTATCATTTTGTCTTGTTTTGTTTATCACGTGTGAGTGTAGTGACCCCCGAAAACGATTTGTCTCCCTCTGTGCGTTTCCGTAAGGTTGAATGACAATGAAGTGTATTCGAACATTATTTTCCCGCTGTCAGCAACTGTTGCTTTCCCTCATCATATCATCTTTCATTATTCTGCCTCTGGTGCCCCTCTCTTGTCTCTTTCTCTCCCTCCAACTCCTCCTCCCGCTCTCCTGCCCATCTCTTGTCTGAATGTACGTTCTAGAGAAAGTCAACTCTTCCTCATCTGCATGCGGAGCGCCTTGGTTCCAGCTGTGAACAGAGGATTGAAATGGAAATGGGAAAGGCAGACAGAGCCGATTACGCTCCTCAAACGGCATGCAGTGCCTCCTGGCTGGCCCACCAGCTGAGTAGAGAGACAGAGAAGAAACATGGGTGGGTGGCTGTATGACGGGGGTTAAGAGGGATAATGCAGGGAGCAGAGTTAGACAGCAACAAAGCCAGAAGAGTGACAGTAAATGTGAGGAAGAGAACAAGTCGGTGTAGCCATTTTGGACACGGAAAGACTGACCAAGTGGAAAGTTGAAGAGCAGCAAAATGCTGTAAAGCTAGATCAAGACTGTCTCAAAGGCAACAAGTCCTCTCTCTGACACAAAGGTTCCCTCTCTCACACACACACACACACACACACACACACACACACACACACACACACACACACACGCACACACACACACACACGCACGAGACCTAATGGACTTCACAAGATGCATGTGAATAAACTCAGCTGGCCTTTGAGATGGCCAAACCTTGAACTTGAGTAAGGCAAGGGAAGGGAAGTTTATTTATATCGCAGCTTTCAACACAACACAATTCAAAGTGCTTTCCAAAACTTTTCAAATCAGTCATTAAAAAGCAAAGATAAAAATAAACATTAAAAGAAAAAATACATGGATAAAGTGACAGTGCAGTAGGTTTGAAAACAGCTCCAGACAGTGGCTGATAACGAAGATCAGCTGTAGCATTGTACACTTTGCTACACTAAGAAATGCTTTCAACAGCTGGAAATTATAAAATGATATGAAGGGAAAACGAGAAATGATCAGATTTTTACATAAACCTCCATTTTATTGAAACTTGATTGAAATGAACCGCAGTCACAGGACAGATCCTCTTTACATTACAATCGAAATATTGAAATGAACTTCAGTTTTAAACATACACTTTCCAAATGTCAGGGGGCCCGCCAGTTGTGGTGCTTTGCTATTCATGAGATTCCTGTGTCCTGGTGCTGCAGCAGAGCGCCGGGTATTGACCTCAGCTGGAGCAACCAGATGGGAGAAAGAGGGACCGCGGAAAAACTGTGTAATGGAAAATGAAAAAAATGAAATAATGAGAAGAGAAAATGAGACTGAGAGAAACCAGGAGAACAATTTCTCTATCAGGACCCAGAGAGGCATGACCCTGTGATTTGCCGCTTGCCCGTATTCTGCGAGGCCCCCAGGCTAGTGCATAATGTTAGCCTAATGTTGTACCAAACCTCTGCCACAGCAGCACTCACTGCTCAAATTAAATGCCCTTGCAGAAGATGAGTCCCCGTGGTGTGCCTGGATTGCCTTAGAGGAACAGTCACGATTAATACGACTGTTGTCATCGGTCAAATGCACCGCTCGGTCCCAGCTTCCCCCTCACCCTGGAGTCATGAATCCAACAGGTCCCAAACGGCCCCTACTCATGGCTCACAAAGCAGCTCAATTACCAAATACTGAATCCAGTGTCATTATGCGAAATTGGAAAATAATGTTTCTTTTGTGAAATGTGCAAAATGGGGATTGGAACCACTTTAAAAAAAACATTAAGAGCTGGCAGAGGAAGAAGTTTCTCAGGAACTGTTTTGACAGAAAACTAAGCAGTTAATAAGATTTCAGCTAACACAACCTCACCTCTCTGTCACACTGTTTTCACATGGAAGAATCTACACAGGCAGTGTTGAGGATTTTCTCTCACACAAGCTTTACCTATCTCACACACACACACACACGCTTATGTATGCACAGGGAAGACAGTAGCCCATTGACAACAGGGGGGGGGATTGGCAAGTTTATCTCTTCAGGGAGGTAAGATTCACAAACAAAAGCCCTTTGACAGACTGAAGGTTCCCTGAGTCCAAGGGCACATCGCTTTGTATAATTGTGAGCTTGCTAAGAATGAAAAACAGAAAATGCTGACAGAGACACGCAACCAGTGAGGTGGAGAAAAATATCAGGCTAATGAAAGGAGAATAATATAGCAATGAGAATTCATATAAACGTGGTACAGCAGGGTGGGAATGTGGAAAGGAAGACAGACAGGAGTAGTAGTAAGAGGAGAGGAGAAAATAAGGGCATGCTGGAATTTGTCCAGAGGGAGGGGTGGGGAGCAGATCGAGTGGAGGTCACTGTGTGTAAGAGACAAGTATAGCACACAGCAGCAGCAGCCTGAACGAGTTCCCTAACCTCTGCTACACTGCAGCAAAAACAACCTCACACACTCACATGTGTTCACATACAAACACAGCACACCTGGGTCGGGTGTCATGGATGAGATACCAGCCATAGCAAAGTCGTCACTTCCATTATGGTACAATGTGAAGGAAAGCTGCTTAATGTGTGCAGCTCCACAGCTTCATCTAGTTACTGCCTTTAATTCAATTAAGAACATGTTACAATGTCACATGATAATCACACTGAAGCTACACACACACACACACACACACACACACACACACACACACACACACACACACACACACACACACACACACACACACACACACACACACACACACACACACACACACACACACACACACACACACACACACAGAGGCTGCATGTGAGAAGTCACTGTAGATTTGCTATCTTAATAGGGGAATGATGAAATATTGGTACGAAAAAATGCCAGGAGACACAAGAAGTCTTCTGAATGGTTTTTAAACAACTATCAAGCAAATGATAAACTTAAAACGAAACCTCAAAGTAAAAAAAAAATGCTTTCTGATATAGTTTAATCACGATAGTCGCTGTAACAATAGAGAAAAATGCTTGCTTTGGGTGCACTTGCTTTGTGGTCCTGTCATCTCCATATAAGGTCATGTGTTGAACATGGCTAACAAGCTCTATAAAAGCAACAATACTTCAATGTGAAGTCTAGTAAAAAGTGAAGTTCCTGCATTAGCAATGTTGCGATACAAATTAAGAAATATTATCAGCAAACCTGGCTTAAAATATCCACAAAAAGAAAGTGCTTATTAAGCACCAGAATAGCGTCTCTTTGTGTCGTATTATTGGATTACTGTAATTGCTTTGTACAAAGAATGTCATGTTGTAGCTCGTAAAAATAAATATGGCACTTGACTTAATCAACCGTTATGAAGTTAAATCTTAACAATGCATTTCATTTTACAAGATGATAATATATGTGCATGCACATTAACTCCAACACTAAATGTGGTGCAGTATGAATTTAAATAAATGCCTCCGAGATGTATTGGTTTAGAAGTATAGAGTAGCATAACTTACAGTACAAATATCCAGTACTGCCTGTTGGCTTGTTTGAAAGTCTAATCACCTGACCTGCTTACAAAGCATGTTTCCATGTTTCCTAATACAATTAAACAATCATGAAAACATTTCCAACATGTGCAGCAATTGTGTCAGCAACAGCTTCCTGCTTTACTTCAAAAGAAAGACATGAGCCTCATCCCAATACCCCCCCTCGACTCCTCTCTTCCCCTCCTCCGGGACTTGACCCGGAAATCGATCAAGACACGCCATTTTGAAGGACGTCCCAATAGCTGAAATGCACACGGAGGAGTCGAGGAGGGGTGAGGGAGGAGGGGTGCGGGAGGAGACGAAAGGGAGGATACACGAGAGCAGACTATGCGGAAGTGTTTTCACTACTCGCGTATAAAAGCCCCGCCCCCACCTTCACAGCTGGTCCATTTCAACAGAGGAAAACCGACTGGAAGATGAGTGGAAAAGCGTCACATAAATGTATAAGTGCTCACAGCTCCGTGGGAATTATTATGTGCAATTAATTTCTTAAGGTTATACTAACAATTTAAGTGATGTTTAATGATCTTGAACGTCAGTAAAACATAGCTATTAAGAAAGTTATTTCATAAATGGCTAGATCTTGATAAATAACTATTATTTGTATTGTTTTGTGTTAAGATATTCAGGAGTTAAATTATTTAAAATGCAGTCCTGAATGTGGGTTTGTGGTGAATGCGGGGATCTACAGGACACACATTTTCAGAGTAAAGGATTTCACATTACTATCATTATATTTGTATTTAAATGTAGGCTACATTTTACACCAAAACGGAACACAAAAGCAGGACCAACCATCCTACATTGAATTCCTTGACTAACAAGAGAAAGATTCATTCATATAAATAAATATTTAACAACAAATGGGCCGGTTCTAAAGGGTTATTCAGTTAAGCCCGATGAGAGGGGATACAGCTGTGCACATGTCATCATTAACAGACGTCGTTTAAGAGTGACGTTTGAGTGAACGAGGACATCCCAATTAATACCTGAGGACTCCTCTGTCCTCGCGTCACCTCCTCGTGTCTCTCGCTCGCATCTTACGGAGGCGGAGCTAAGACGCAAGGAAGGGAGGCGAGTGAGGGAAAGGAGGAGTCGAGGAGGGGTATTGGGATGAGGCTATCCTATATGTTATTAAACTGCACTAATTCACTATGAATGCACAAATACCCTTCTTAATCACATGTACTAATGACACTGGCAATCTACTCATAATTTGCTTGCTTTCCATGTATGGAACATGACTTGAATGGATTCCTTTGATTATATTTCAGATAGTCTTTGTCTTCATAAGATGCCATGTTTGATATGACTAAAGAGGTGCAGGTATTTGTGAAAGGCTTAGGGCTTTTTTAGCAAAGGGAAAGCATGAGACATAGGAAATAAGCTCAGGGGGTTTAGGCCTGATAATGAAGGCTGGGGGAAGGGGTAGTAATTGTACTAAGGGATAAATGGTAATAGGGGAAAGTAGATCGCAGGAAGAGGGGGAAACACAGGTATACAATAGGAATGTTGAATGAGAAAGATCATTAGAGTGACGAAGGCATTGTTTAGATTAGGAGGGAGTGGTGGAGAAAGTGCCAGGGATTGGGTGTGAGAGAGGAAGGAACGAGGGCGAGAAGTCAGACATGTTTTCCTGTGTAACTGAAGCTTTTATTAAGTCTCAATGTGCTTGACTGTACGTCCACACAGCAGCTTTTCAAAAATCTTGAAAATCTTGGAGCTGGGCGTGTCTGAAAGCTTGGGAATTTTTTGCGACCAACAACCAATCACATGAATCTCCCGCCCCCGACATACAAAGCAAAAAACCCCGGGGATTTTATGCGAGCAATATATAAATATATAAACTCCCCAAACAGGCGAAAACCTACCAGTTTCACCCACTGTCTCTGCCACCTCCCTCCATGCCTGGTTCCTCCGGTTTGTATCCCGTTAATAGTTCTGGTCGTAAAGAACCGAGTGATTTACTACCGTAATTTCTCGTTTGGAATATGAGGAAATGAACTGCGGTCTGGTTCTCCCTGCTTACACGCGGTTTGATTGGCTAGCGCTTGTACTGTCAGATTTGCATAAACGTGATTTGATTGGCTCAGCCAAGCTCAGCTTCAAAAGTTGAACATTGCTCAACTTTTGAATCCTGGAAATCCTGGAAATCTTCGCTTCGCTCCCCCACAATGCAGTTCGGCGAAAAGCGAGGCAAAGTGATGTCATCCCCATTCAAAGTCAATGGGCAGAGAAGCGTTGGAAGCGGTGGAAGATTCCTCTAAAGCTGCTGTGTGGACGTACCGTAAGGTCTACACACATGCTATGGCCTTCTTCTCAGGATGCCAACATGCGTACAAAGATAATGCTATCATGTTGATGTGTAGCAGATATAATGCCTACCATGTCGCTTTAGCATGTTAGCATGCTAGCATTTGCTACTAGCTAGTTCAGGGTTGCCAACTCTCACGCATCTGGTGTGTGACACACGCTTTCACTCTCAATCTCACGCTATCACGCTGCCCAGACTATTCTCACGCCAAAAACAAGAATACCGAAGATTAGAAACGGTTTTGAAAACTGTTGCCACGTAGTGATCGTCTTCTCAATAGAACATCTTTGTTAATGTCTTCTGGCCAATCAGAATCAAGATAACGGCGTGGTGTTGTTGCAGGAAGTCCCGACGGAGAATACTTTTGCTGTAGTACATCTCTATATACATCGATACAACATTACGTGTTGATAGAAATCAACATTACGTGTTGATAGAAATCAACACGTAAGACCCCACGGTTTGATGATTGATAGGTGCAGGGACGTGCACAGGTACGGGCTAATGTTGCCAGGGCAACGGCCCGTTTCGCCTTTTTGGCTGACCTGCCCCTCTGGAGAGAGCGAGAGCGCTGTGTGGGCGCTGTGCTGGCAGCTCTGGGAGGGAAAAAAACATTTTTACTGTTTGCGCTCATCCTAATTTTCGGCCTTGATGTAACAACATTCATAATTAAGTCAAGGTAACACCCTTTTCACCCCAGTTACACTTTTAATTTGCCCTGTACGATGGGCGCTGTTAGTGATGAAAGTGGGGGGTGTTGGCTTATCAGGCGTCCGCAGCTCACAGCTAAAGTGGGTGTGGGATCGAGCGAGAGAGATAAATGCAATTTATGTAAACAAATATTTCCAAGGCACTCTTTTATAATTATTGGGGTAAACCGGTTTGAAATCATTTCAATGTATACTATAGGACAGTAAACCAAAAATATCGTTTAAAACTTTCGAGATACAAAAATATGCATAAATAAACGTTAACTAGGTAAAATAACAAGATATGAATGAACAACAAAAATAAAATAAGTTGCATTTATTTGCTATTGGCTATTAAAATGTAAACCAATCTTTTTCATATGGGTGTTTAGAGTTGTACCCCCTAGGTCAGGTCTCTAGTAATGTGTGCTCAAAGTGCACCAGATTGAAGCATTTTACTTTAAATGTTCAAACATTTCTTCCTGGGGGGCATACCCCCGGTCCCCCCTAGAGGATGTGACGTCCTCACCCCAATTCAAACATGTTCATATAATACTGAATACATTTGAAGCCTTTGATGTATATGACTTATGTCAATACGTTTCTGTTTTTGTAGTGCATTGGTCTTTTGTAGAGATTTTTCATTTATTTTTTATATATTCTATTGTGTATTCCTTACATATACGTTTATTTGTTCTACTAAACGATTTTCTGGCAGGGGGGGGCGCCAGCTAAAATCTCGCCTAGGGCAGCAAATTGGTTAGAACCGGCCCTGATGGTGTAGGAAACGGGCTCCGTGTTACAAGACGGGTCGGGGTTACTGCAGACCCTCTGCACGAAGGAGCCACGGTGCTGCAGCTCCTGATCGGAGCAGAGACACACGTTCACTAAGCGGAAAAAAGATACCCTGTCACAGAGATCTGCTATTTTAAATTTTAAAGTCAACACATATCGACCCTAAATAAAGTCTATATTAAGAACGAGATGTTTTGACATTAT
The DNA here is from genome assembly GCF_902827115.2 of Pseudochaenichthys georgianus. Classification (NCBI taxonomy): domain Eukaryota; kingdom Metazoa; phylum Chordata; class Actinopteri; order Perciformes; family Channichthyidae; genus Pseudochaenichthys; species Pseudochaenichthys georgianus. The sequence goes on along the minus strand of NC_047518.2, from coordinate 37,495,597 downwards.
GGCTTAAACAAATGACAAATGAGCGAGGGCGATGACGTCAGAGCATCGTCCTAGGGGCTGAGCCCCGGCCCAATTTAACCCCTGGTTAGAGGCCCTATTTTATCAGTATGTCTGGACTGCACAGCAGTTACAATGGTCAAACTACATTAGAACAGAATTGTCCCCATTTTGTCTTTAATAGTTACTAACATTAGATATTTTAATGAGATATGGACCGCAAAACAAAAATGTCCCGGATTTTCATTTTTGAAATTAAGTCACCGAATGCAAGTAGTCGCCTTAGCTTATTTTGTTATGAGATGTGAATTACTGTTCAATTTAGTTGATGTAATAATCATTTGGTTTCTTTTACATTAAAAAAAGGTCTTGTGTTTTTTTTCGGGGGGGAGGCCCTTTTTCCAGTTTAGAGCAATAGCCCCTCCAAATGTCTGTGCCCGTCCCTGGATAGGTGTGTGAGCTGTCTTTCATTTTGACACACAGAACAATGGGGGCTCAGTATCCACCCTTATCCACAATGTAAAGTAATTCACACAGCCTCTTCCCTCTTCTCTCTGTGAGGAGCAGCAGGTTCAGCTTTCAGAACAAAGTAACAAAAAACTAAAATGACATTAATTTTTTTAATATGTCGTGTAGTAATAGATTTATTTATTTTTCTTCTCAAGAGAGTACCAGAATGTGTATTTTATGTTAGTAGCCTATTTCAAAACTAAAACAAAAAAAATCTCCTGGGGGAGAATCCCCCCAGACCCCCTGCAGGGGTTGGGTTTTCAGCATGTCAACTCTTTCACCTGTGGAGTAATTGCAGGATTGGCTCCAGGTCGCCCTTTTTATTTACTACAAGACAAATGTGCCTTTTTATTTCATACAGTTCAATTTGGATTGAGACAGGGAAATAATCTAAACCTCACGCGTGGCGTTTCACTGTCACGGGGAGCGTGTATGTAATTACATTGCAAATACTGACATGAGCCCCACCACTGTATGGGTTATCCCTACCATAGATTACCCAACAAAAATACTCTCTCGCAACTGCCGACCCGTATTGCGCATGCGCAGATCTAAGAACCAGTAGAAATGATAAAAAAGTAAAAGTCTGCTGCTTATTGTTCTACTAGGCCAAAATAGAGTCAAAGAGTATATGAGAGTGAGAGTGTGTTAATTAATATATTTGGCAGTTTGGAGTAAGTCTGTAGATTTGTTTGTGTGTGTGTGTTTCATGTATAGCTCTCACGATAATTAATTTTGTTGGATACATTTTCCCGGAAATTATTGCGATAAACGATAATATTGTCGGCACCGTTGTATGACCATTTTAGACCACTGACATAATGATAATAATAATTGAAGTACATCCTTTCAAACTGCTAGTCACATCCTCATGTAAATGGAAATGTATCGAGTTCATTTTTATTTATCGTACGATAAGTCAATTAATTGCTTATCGCGACAGGCACACAATAAAACAGTGTTTGACTTTCATTAGTGAATGAAACTGTGTGCCCTTTATAGTCCGTGTCCAATATTGTGTATTTGTATATATATCCTATATATATATATAGGCTATGCTAAGGTCCCGCTGCTGACACGATAGCAGTCATTTCGTGCGCATATGTAATTAAACCCATGATATCAAAATCTCACTCCAGCCAGGTACCCAAAGTTGGCAACCCTGAGCTAGTTAGCAAAAAAGTCATGAGTTTCGTAGATTGTTGAGAAAAGTCAGGAGGTCAAAGATGTTGAAATGAATCCTCTGGGGACCATGAATGTGTGTACCACGTTTTACAGCAAATCAAATAGTTAAAGACATTTGAATGAAAAATTGAAAAAGTCATGTTAATAATGGAATAATGGAATCTTCAACCTATAAAGTGAAAGTGTTGACAGGTTTGATACTAGAGAAAACAATAATGAAGGTCTTAAAGCTGTCGCTCCCTCCAGGGACCCTTGAACGTGTTTCACAGCAATCAATCCAACAGGTGTTGAGATATATTACATGGAAACAAAAATGTCTACCTCATGGTGGCGCTACAGGAAATATCAGGGGGTGGGTGGTGCTTGGGTGGTCAAAGCACCTGAGAGGGGGGAAGTGTCATGAGGCACAATAGAGCTACTCCCCCAGGATAAGCTCCCTCACCGTGGGCAGCCTTAACATCTCCTCCACATTCTTTGAGTTTAACATAGTCACAATACTCACACACGTTCAATCATCCACACATGCATCCCACCACTCTGAATCCTTATATGCAAATTAAATTGTAATTGATTGATTCAATACATTCATGTGGGTTATTAAACGTGTGTGTGTTACCTCACTAATATTACAATCAATTTAGTAACAAAAGAAGACATTTCCGCGATCTTCGGTATCCCTTAGGACAATTATTTGTAAGTGTTTCTTAAGAGGTTTGGTGTTATCTTCATTGTAGGTGTGTTGTGTGGAGAAAATGGCTTTTGTGTGCATGTTTGGTTAATTACTGCCCGCTCTAGTACAGTGTTAAAGGGAGTTCCTCACATTCCTTTCACACACATTTTAAGAGGTGTCTTGTCCACACCATAGGTATTGCTAATTCAATACGTGTTATGGTGTGATTCAGATGACGCACAGTAGGATTCATCCACCACGGACCACGAGGGTCTACGCAAAAATGTCATGGCAATTATTTGTAACAGTTGTCGAGGTATTTCAGCCGGCCGACCGGCAATGCCATCCCTAGAGCTATGACAGGCATGGGTAAGAAATGCAATGTGTCTGAGTCAATCATATTCTTCACATCTGGTGACGCAAAGGAATGCAATACCATACCACTGCTACAACTTCATACTGTGAATGCAATACCTTGAATTTTCTTATGTTTCAATTGAGAAATGTTTTGTGGTTTCAGAGTCTGATTTGATATGTAATGTAAATCCCAATTTTATATGTTAGACGTGTCCTAGGATCAATTTCCTTCACAGTGTCACTGCCTTGAGCCTAGAGTGAAGCGCTCATGTTTACAGTAAATCCAACATGACATAAAACTCAGCACAAGGCCACAGAGTGCAAGGCTTAGCTCATCCGATCATTGTAAATGCAGCATGCTTAAGGGGATCTCAACTACCTAAACCTTGAAAACTTTTCTATAGTGTTGGACAGGAAAGAGACCTGTCAGGGGCGGCTGATGAAATAGATGTCTTCTGGTGAGTGAGCTGAGGCTGCTCTGGGCTTGGTCAGCTTTCGACTCCCTCCCACAGACACACAGAGACAGATAGAGAAATGAAGCAGCGACGAGCTACAACCACACACTTCCTGCTATCTCTGTCTGTCACTGTGTCATCTATCTCCACAGCCATACGGTGTCGCACTGCTGTCTGGCAGACTCCCTCTGCCACTCTTTTGTTCGGCGCTGAAGAAAGGCACAGGGCCTCAAAGTATGAACGACTTGAAAGCTCTGATCTCAACGCACATACACACACATAATCATTGAAGTAATACGGCCTACACACACATACAGAAGACACACTGTGCAATTCAGTCTGATTGGCTGGCTTTGTAGACAGCATCTGTTCAGCGCCCTGTCATCCTCCCTTTGCACCCCACCCTCTGTGACAGGTGTAGGGGATTCAGATCCACGAGCTAGGAGACACGCACACACAAAGCTCAGACACATGGTGAGTGTTTCGCCTGCACACACATATATACACACCTGCTGTGTGGGGCAGTGCTTCAGTGCCCTGTGGTGCCAGGCAGGCGGAGAGGCGTGCTGCATGTTTACACCACCTGCTCTCCGGCCAAACACTGGATGAGGGATTAGCGCTGACAGAACACAGAGGAACAGCAACACACATACAGTGGACAGATGTATATGAAAGCCTCTAAATGATCCAGGAAGTCAACAAGGTCAAACTTATTCTTTCTTCCACACACACCAAAACAAACACATCCATCCATCAGCTCTTACACACCCACTGGGACGGATAAGTGTGTGAACCCAGCTTCTCGTATGTGGAGCTTTCTCGCTAACAGACTTCTGATGCAGAGGCGCAGCTCTCTGCTTACACAGCGCTGACCTGTGGGCCTCAGACTAATTTCTATAAACACACTTTTGCAGACTAGGGCTGACCCTCGCTACATCGCATCAACACACACCGCCATATGAGACCTCGACATCGCATCTGCTGTTTTGCTTTAACCACTGGCGTGTACAGAAAGACTTGATTAAGGCCAGAGGTGGAAGAAGTACTTAAGGAGTGTAGGACTTCTCTGTTACAAGCAAAAGTCCTTCAATCAAAATACTACTTAAGTAAAAGTACACGTAATAAGTGCCAAAATTAAAAGTACTTATTCATCAGATTGGCCCATTTCAGAATATGATAGTGGAATATGTTTTCTGTTTAATTATTGATGCATTTAAGTGTTATTACATCTGGTAAAAGGGCAGCTCATTTTAATCACTTGTATACTGCAGAGTAACTTGTGGATTTACTGCAGGAGTAACAAAAGTATTTTTAAATATTATTTATATTTCACATCATTGATCCAATTCTGCAAAGTAATAAAGATCCGTAATAATTGTATTGGAGTAAAAGTACACAATTCAACTTTAAATTGTAGTCAGGTGGAAGTAAAAAGTTCATGTACCTCAAAGTTCTACCCAAGCACAGGCTTAGGTTTTACTGCAGACAAAGGACACCACTTACTATCCAAACTAGCCATGATCGGGAAAGCAAATTAATCTACTCGTAACTGAATTGGTGGATGAGGATTTTAAAGTCCATAACTGAATAGTCACAAAGGATCAGGCTTTTGATAAAAGCAATGTGGTTTATGAGAAAAGCATTGTTCTGTGCAACAGGAAGGCGTGATGTTATAAGCCAGAAGCGCACACTACGGGATCTGTGCCAACTTTCCCAGGGAAACTCGGTTAACTAACTTCGCCAGAAACTGGGAATGCAGGGAAACTTTCTGAGGTATGTCTTGTCTTCTGGGGATAACACGCCTGAGGGCATGAAGCAGGTTGACAATGCATATGTGTGTGTGTGTCTATGGCTGCTCTCCTGATAGTGGTTCTATTTAAGGGAGACTTGAGCAGCAGAGACATGTCTTAGTTATCTGCTGTTTCCAGCCTCGAGGAAGGACTGCATTCTCAGTCTGATCAAGCTGAGCAGCCATTGGGTGAATGGTTAGGTGCAACACCCACACACACGCCAAACCACTTGGATGTGCATTTGTTGAGGTGGTAATTGCAGCAGTAATTGCCATATTGAAGCCTGCTGATAATTACCCAGCAGACAAATCGGTGCTCAAACAAGTTGACTGACGGGAGCTGGAATGACATTAACACAGAATACGGATGCAGCGAGAACACACGTACGAGAGAGCATGCACACACTTGCAGCCCAACAGAAGCTAGTGAACAAACATGGCAGACTTCCGGTGGATTCCTCACATTTCTGTCTTAGCACTCAAGGACATGTTTATCCTTCTCTCTCTTCCAAATGACAGGGTAGACAAAAAAAGAGGGATCATCAATAGGAGAGAAAGGGGGAGGGAGAGAGGGATGGGCCAGGGGAGGGTGAGACGATGGGTTCAGGTGTTCAGCAACAGCTGGTAGTCAAATAAAAAGGAGAGGGGCTGACAGGACAGAGAGGGGGGTATAAAAAGATTAAATTAATATTTCCTGAGAGACGTGCAGAATAATTGATGGAGACTTTATGCTGATTGACATTTTAAAAAGAGACAGACGAGTTGGATGGAGTGCACCGCACTGTATTATACGGGCTGTGTACACACACACACACACACGGGCTGTGTACACACACACACACACACACACTGGATGACAGACTGACACACACAGCAGGCTCATTGTCCGGGGATCTGCAACACACCATATCTCACAAACACAGGACAAAGTGTAAGCTCTCAGCTCTGTCAGAAAACAATGCCTTCTGGTTATTGTTCTTCAAATCTGGACATGAATTGAGTCAACATTATAAAACGATGTGTATTATCTCTAAGGGGACACGGTTACACGGTGAACACTGCACCGTGCTCCCCTCTTCTCATCTGGTTGTGCTTGTAGTTGTGCTGCCTCGAGGCGAGCAGAGCAACGGGAGAAAACCCAGCACTGGACCAAATTGAAAAGCAGAAAAAACTGATTGGATTTTTTACATTCCCTACATTTGACAGGGCTGTGAAAAGCTCCTGATGTTGTAACCATAAACACACTGAGTGTTGTGTAAAACATGTTGGAGCTAAACACCTTTAGAAAAGGCTGATGGTACCAAATCAGTAACTTACTGTATGGCACGCAAATGCAACTCTTTAAGTGTCAGGCTTTTGGAAATATGGCATGAAATTATAATTACTGCCTTTAAAAAAAATAATTAGTGCCATTATACAAGTGCTACTGCTTAGTACACGAGTAGCCACCTCAGAGGCAATCACTGCAAAGTGCATGTATAGCCGTGACATTCTATAGGCTTTGGCACCCTCTGGAGGATTTCAGAAGAACCGCCAAATTCAATCAGTCCAGTGCTCTCACTGATTGACGTGTAGGTAACAAGGGTACACACATCTATCATAAAAGCACAAATAACTGCATCAACTCGAGCCAACGGGAAACGTTTTTTTTCCGGTCAGTCAGAAAAGACCCATTTGTAGTCAACTATAAGGAACATTCTATATTTGACCTTTAATGAGAAATTAGGCACAACTGAGGTACACTGAAGCAGTGACTAATTCAAATGTATTGTCAACAGATTTGGCATAACTGTAAAAGGTTAGTTGGAAGCAATACAATTAAGTTAAAATATTAGATTAAATGTATCAATGTGTCAACTCAATAAATAGTTGTGAAACTTGTTGACAATACATTTAATTATAGTTAAGTCTTTTCAGTGTAGAAGTAACCAGAGGCCATACAGAATAGTTGGAATTGTACTGAACCATCCACATATTGCAGTTATCTTGGCAGTGATGGTGTATATTGTACATTTTTATAATGCCATTAATATTGTAAAATGAGTTGTAGAAACTGATGCTGCCCCTTCCAGTCTCTAGGTGGCACTGTGGCACTAAATGAAAATGTTTAAAAATGACATCATCCCCAACATGCTTCAAAAATGGTCAACTGAGTGGCTTATGGAAATGTAATCACCTGCTGTTGACTGAACAATTTCCTTTAGTTGTCACAGAGTAATCTGTGCTGCATCTGATACATGAACACAATGGCAGGGGAAGGAAACGATTATACATTAAAGGGATTGTAAGAATCGAGTGTTCGGCCACAACATGTATTTGATTACTAATGGAGCAGCTCCTGGGAAGCCTTTTCAAACGGCGTAATGACCGCACGCTGTAGTTGCTGTTAATGGTCACAGCTTATGAAACAACCAATGGTCATTTGCAAACCGAATCACATTAAAAAACATTGATGATTTTATGCAGGGGCTTGATTTCATGAAACCAGCTCAATACAGGTTTGCAGTAATATCTGATCAGGTCAACCTTCACGTCCTTATAACTGTTCTCTAGCCTGCCGATAAAGTTGGTGTAATTTGAACAGCCGTGAAGTTTAAGCTCAAAGACTCATTCGTGCAATTTCTTACTCAGACAAGGCAAGCGCTTACCGAGCACCCTGTTAATGTTTCATCTTCATACAAGGGAAAATAACGAGGACACTGTTTGACTTTTTCCAAAAAGGATTTATTGAACTATTGTTTTCTTGTTGGCAGCTGCGACCTGTGGGGAAACAAACAAAAACATCATGAGGTCAATTCATAAAGAGAGTCCAGGAGCAGATGAGGTGTCGCAGTCCCTTTAGGAACTTGTGTTGTCTTGAACATGAAATCAAATGACTTGCTGTGGACACAATGGCATGTTAATGTTTCACCAAGCTGCGATGTTTGGCACAAATGAGCCAAAATATTGAAAGTCATTTATATCAATTGCGATCAAAGGAAACTTCCCATGTGCTTAATATTCTATTCGCTTAACTTGTACATTTCTATTCCTAAGACGCTGCACAATAGTATTTGAATAGGAAATGCGAACTTATGGAAGTAAGATGCTATCAAAATGCAATTTCATGGGGACTTGAGTAAACACAGTTTGGAGGAGAAAGAGTTTTGTGTTTCGGTTGATGCCAAAAACACCATGAATAGTCTAATGAGCACGAGGCAGAAACCTCGCCTGCAAAGGAAAAGCAATCTTAAAAAAGGCCTTAAGAAATTACAACGCGAGAGGATTTGCGAGGCGGTAGCAGACATACGGCGTCAGTTTGGTGCAGCAGGTATGGGGGGCTGGGCCCTGGTCCGCTCATTAGCATGGGTAAACAAGGAGCAAACTGGTGCCATACGGCGGACTTGCCAAGCATGAAATTCCCTCCACATGTTTACCCTCTCTGCCCTTGGATTATCACAACACTGACAAGGCCCAACTGATTTGTTTTTTAGTGAAGCAAAACAAAACATGCCAGTAGTGTGCCGCACAAGACGCATAACTCGCTGTGCTGGCAGAGCAAACTGTGCCTAAGGACAAGTGTTTGGAAAGAGACTTGCATGCTGAAGTGACACTGGGACCGTGTCCTCCGCAACAGACAAGGTGTCACATCAAGGCACAGGGATGGCATTTCTGTGATCACAAGCGCTTACGGCACCACCCGGGTGCCTCTGAACGCCACACAAATGCCAGAATGTGTCATACAAAAAACAACCTTTGCCTTGCCAGCATGACGCAGCATTGATAGTCACTTCTGTGAGCCCGGTACTGCAGAATTTAAATTCTTGCAGTAGGTAAGGACAGTCTCCTCGGTTAAATGGTAACCACTAAAAGCAGTGGGAAGTAAACACCTTTGTTATTCCCATTAGCAAAACTGTAGGAAACAAGAAGAGGCTCGAGTTAAAAGGGCCAGAAGGGATTACATTCTCAGGCCCCATGATTGTTTATGACTGCCAGAGGACACAGAGCTCTGCTGCTATGAAACTGCTGTTTCTGCAACAATGATAACATTGAGGCCACAATCTGACTACACAACTCTTTACAGACCTAGGTCACCCTTAACATGCTGTATAGGCCTTAGTGTGGCTCATTCTGTACAGTGACTAAGTTGTAGCACAAGCAAAGCAGTGGGGGAGAAATAGGACATCGTTTCTTTTAATAACATAAGTACAAGACAATTAAAATTCATGGATGGATTTGAAGAGCGATGAAGTGTAGAACATCGTCAATGTAGATATCATAGCATTCAGAGATCAGTAAATGGATTGGACCCTTTCGGATGCCACACCGATATGTTCCCTGTGCGATAAATACATTCAAAAATGGCTTTTACAACCAGTTGCTGCCATTGGCAGTCCACCAGGCTGTGTACCATATGCATCGAGTGCCCCATGTTAAATATTAATGAGTCAATTCAAATGGTAAGCAACACATTCGTATGGTTTTTGCTACAGAGCATTTATTACTAATTTCTATGTTTTTTATATATGATACTTTGATAAAACGTTGAGATTTGGAAACAATCTGTCTTTTTTGCTCAGACGTTCCTAAATCCAAGTACTCAAATTATTGAATTGCTTTTGCGTGTCAACTTATTGGTTTGTTTCTCACCTGGCCGGCGATTCTATCCAGATCTCTGGTTCCCTGGGCGGTGAGTCTGCGACCACTGAGAGAAACAGAACAGCAAAAATGTTAAAGGAAATTATGGATCTGAGAATAACTCAACCAACACGACTTGGTAAAAACTCAATTGCACAAGTTACAGAGAAATACTTCTTTAAGCCACATTGACTTCAGTATTACAGCCAGGCAAAGCCATGTATCAATATTCCATTCGTACAAAAATCACTCCATCAACCATGAAAGAAAGGCAATTTGAAATAGACATTAATTTTCCTGCCCACTTGAACTGAATAAAAACTAAGCAAATCATTAGTCCTCTCATTGTGTGATTACAATTATATTGCACTTGCAGAGCAAAATTCAAGCTCGTGCATTAAGAGATTTCACAGTTAACAGGCATCGCATTGATGGGACTGTTTTACAGTATGGAAACGTGATTGCAAAAGTGACTGGCCCATGTTCAGTGTGAAGATGACTACATTAGCACAAACATCACCAAATATGTACATATCTAAGGGTGCGTTCACACCTGCCTTGTATAGTCCGGTTGAATTAAACCCTGGTGCGGTTCGGTCGGTGTGAACACAGTCTGAGACCTCTGAAGTGAACTAAACAACCGGACTCTGGTCCGCTAGAATAGGTGGTCCCGAAACGCTTGCGAACTCTGGAGCGGTTCATTGCTGGTGTGAACGCAGTCCGCACCAAAATATAGGAAGCGTAGTATTTACGTGTCACAAGAACGCGGATGTCTTCAAAAATCTTTAGCGAAAGAGTGAAGCGGAATGAAGTGTTGACCAGTGTCGTGTAAAGTAAAAATGCTCCGTCAGCTACATAAAGTAAGAACAGCTGTCGTCTGTGAAACCTCCTCCTTACTGCAGAACGTCTCATTATATGTGTTATAATTTTTTTTAACGGACGTTGTCTGATTATATCATCATATGCGCGGGCCACTAGTGTCTGTTGATCTCCAGATTAACAGCAGCATGAGAATAACCTGCCGAAAGTGCTGATGCTCCATGACGGAGGCTCCGGGAGAAATTGTCGGGATTTGCGTTTTTACCCCCTTAATGTCTGACCAATGGTTGAACAGCATTTCCGAGCATATGACTTGTGTTTAAAGTTTATAGTCTGTTCGAGTTTTGCCCGTGTGAACGCAAACCGAACCTTCTGAAAGATGAAACAATGTAAGGTGCGCACCAGAGAGCTGACTATTGGGTGTGAATGTTCCCCAATACATAGTTTTGTCTTTACATTCATTTTAACGATTTCCCCCCCAGTTTGACTAACTCTAGGATCTTATATAGTGGATACACTGAATATAAATAGAGGCACTCACCCATTGGGATCCTTCTCGACCATCTTGAGCAGCTCGAGGGACTGCAGCACTTTACGAGCCACATTCTTGGACCCTACGCTGTAATGAGCAGGGCACACACCGTTCCTCTGGCGACTTCCATAGATCTTGGTCATGGAGCCAACACCAGCACCTCCACGAAGGTACAGGTGGCGAACTGTGGATGCTGTTGGACCAGAGGTGGTGAAGGCGTTAAGATGCGACATCAACCATATAGTGCTTTGAGGGATTCCTCTGTCATGCTCAAACAGTGATATTATGATCAGTAGGTTTTAGGAATCAGTACGAAATCAGGACAGACATGCCGAGTGGTGCAGTTACATACTTGAGCAATGCAAAGCAGTTAGAGCTTTAACAGTCAAGAACATCATCAAAATACAGAGAGTGTAATCCATCTTTTAACATTTAAAGGAATGGCAGATTGAAATATGTGGATTGTTAATCATTTTGGAAATGATAAACAAAGTTTTTGTCAATTGTTATCTTCATTTGCTCTTCAAGCACCATAAAAAAAGATAAAACGTTTCAAGAATATTTGCTTTTATACTGTCAACAGCAGTAATTAGGTGGAATATGGGAGAACTATTAAATCAAGATGTGTTTTTTTACACAGGTTGTAAATGATTGTAGAGACTGCTAATTATTCCAACGGCCACAGTAATGGCACATTCAAATGGGTTTCAAATCACAGCAGAATTTAGGCTGACATGTGAACTCTATAAACGTGTACATTCTTTAGTGACTTAAAATGTAGGAACAACCAATGGGGAAGCATAAACTCCCGACACCAATCACATTGCTTGGCAGTTAAAAAACGTGCTGCAACCAATTTAACCAAACATTCAAATCCACCAGCCTTTCTAGTATTTAAAGACAGTAGGGATTAGGGCTGTGGCGATACACTAATCTCACGATACGATACACGATATTCAGCCAACGATACGATATATATCACGATATTCAGCCAACGATACGATTCGATACACTTATATCATTTTCTGAAAGATTTTAAAGGGACAGTGGGATTTTGGTGACATCTTGTGAGTGTTCCAGTGACTTGGATTGAATTAATTCAACTGAAAACATCAATTATACAATATCAGGGTATATGCAGGAATCCTGAAGTCAAATTTAATACCTTTTAAGACCTTTTTTAAGACCCTTTCCATACATTTTAAGACCTCATCGCAACTTGGAGTTCTAACTGGTTACATTGGTGACACAATTTACCTCACATTTACTATATTGATTGTAAGATAGCACAACTAAACAGAGTGCAGACAGACTACTGAAGCCTCCTCTCCACATGAACTTCAACCTCTGTGGGTTAGGGTTAATGCAGTATGCTGCTTTGTTGCTTCTGTACTCTGTGCTCTTTCATTCCAGTAGAACCATCAGAAACCAGTATTTGACCAATAAACAAAACAATTGACAAAACGTTGAACTATGAAATATATGAAACTTTGGTGAGCTTCAGCGGGGTAATGCCATATAGAGCTCCCTCACAAATACCCAGGGGTTAAATTGGGCTGGGGCTGTCCGGGGCTAAGCCCGGCACATAGGACGATGCTCTAACGTCATCACCCTCACACATTTGTCATATGTTTACAAAAAACGATATATATGTTAAGACTTTTCTCGTTCTTAATATAGACTATATTTAGGGTCGATATGTGTTGACCTTACTTTAAAATAGCAGATCTCTGTGAACGGATATAGTTTGGCTTAGACCCCGGCCCCACGAGGACGCATACAGTAAAACGCAAACACAAAAAAGTCTTCCATTCAAGCGCATTCGATTCATTAACGTGTCCGTTCACACTAGACCGCTGGAAATGCTGGACACGCTGTAGTACATATGCCAGGCCTGTAAGTGGCGCTGCTGCCGCCACAAAATACACCAACGGCAGCGAAGAAGACCCCGGAGCATGGTTGCCCTTCTGTTTATTCTCCGCGGTGGACGGCGTGTTCTCCTGCTGTATATCTCTCAGGTAGTCCACCAGCAGATTGTTAGAAATTAAAATCAATGTTTTGATGGCATAAAGTACCATAAACATACCGTCAGTTTAAATGCTGTTTTATACTGAAAAACCAGAAGTTGTTGTGCACAACCAGTTGTTGAGCTTTTATTCTGAAAATCCTTCATCTCCGGTTAGCATTTAGCATGTGGCTAATATACAATTTCCTATAGAGGTGAATTTAGTAGCGATATGACACGGAGTGTTGCACACCGAAACCTACTGATTTCAACACTACAACTATAGACGTCGAGATATTATTATTGCTGAATATTAAATGAAGGTTCAGTTTATTTGAATACGTTTGTTTACAGACGTGGGTAGCATGAGACAACTACCGGAACTACCGGAAATGATACCAGCCGTGAGGTATTTTTGGAGTATTGATTACAGCGTTTAAAATGTATTAAATGAAAAGTCATGAAAGAGATGAGGAGAAAAGGCGTGTTTAGTTATATATTTAATGTGCAATGTCTGAATCCTCTGTAATGCGCAACAACGAACATTGGAGACGTGGAGGGCCGGCCCCAGCAGCGCCAACCGGCCCACAGGGAGGATTCAGCAGAGGATATTTAACAGCTGGAAAGGTGGAGCTCGCTCTCTTCCCTTCGCTCACGAGAGCCAGAACACAGCTGTTTTTCTGACTAAATCATCTTCTTCTTGTAACATTACCGCGCTTTTTATTAATTAAAGTATACATTTGAACATTCTCAGAGACTCAATTAGTCTCCTTTTTAAAGCTTCTCTCCTGGACACGCGAGTATAACGAACACAGTTATCAGACTTAATGTATCGATACCCGTGGCTGAAATATCGATACTTTCTCGGAAAACTAAATATCGATATATATCGCAAGATCGATTAAATTGCACAGCCCTAGTAGGGATACACATGAATAGACAGACTTACCAGCTCTGATGTAGTACCAGTTCTCATCACTGGGGGCCAGCTCCTTGTGCTTGCCCAGCTTGACAAGGTCCACCCAGTCAGGTATCTTCAGCTTTCCTGACCTGAGGACAGAAGAGAAGTGTCAGCATGTACTAGAGTAAAAAAGCACCTCATTTAAACACTTTGTTGGCATGTAGCCTGTTTCTAGGACATAACACGGTATATTAGAAATGCATACAACTAACGGCGACTTTAAAAGGATGGAATCAAGTCCACTGCAAATTACATCCACAACAAAATCTCCCTAGAGTGCATGAAAGGTCAAAATGATGTGGGATAAAAAAGTACTCACTTCTTCAGGAAAGCCGAGAGGGCACGGACAAACTCCTGCTGGTTGACGTCTTTCACTGTGACACCCGGCATCTAAAAAAAACAACGACACATACATTTAATACACGTTTTATCATTATTTTAAGTATTGTAAAAATGAAAACGGGTTTAGGTGAAACCACTTAAAATCCAGCGTGGTCCTAAAATGATGGAACACAATGAGGCACACGACTTTTAAAATAAAACTTGGTAAGACAATCCAAAACCTACACAATTCAACTAAGGCACTTTAAATGAACGCAGACTGGTCCTGGTATCATGTTTATATTTTGAGTACGTTAAGTTAGATGAGTTTAAGCTTGCACTAACAATATTGCACACATGATGCCTTGGTTGTAAACGTTAGATTAAACACAGACCCGTATACTATAATAGCACGAGTTAATGTATGAATTAAACTCTTATATGATCATACGGTGAACTCCACGGTAGAAATAACATGAGTTGTAGACCATGCGAGAAGCTAAACCACGATAGCTTTGTAGTTAAATCCAATTTTAAAATGTGAATGTGCCTGTCTGACTGGCCCAATCTGCATAATTAATGTTACCGTTTTCATAACTGAAATACCGATTTACAATCCAAGCACAAAGTCAACTATTTAAAACCGATTAATGTGTGATAATGCGTACACGAGTTCAACCGGTGTTAGCTTCTTTAGCGACAGACACGTAAGGGCTAACACAAGCTAATGTTAGCAGTCGAAGGATAAGCCCACGTTACTCGTACACCCTCGCCATTTACAAGCAGATCATTCACTGAAATCTCAAAACCATTCAAGTGATATCCGTTTTTGACAACATGCATATTATATGTACATTTTGCCAATATATCGTAGCTAACACGGGGCAGCTAACCACTAGCTAGCAGGCCTTAACGAGGTAGCATGGGGGCAGCCATGACGAACAGACCTATGCTAAGAGCGCAACATTCAAGTACAATTCTTGTAAAAACCGATATACACGTCTAATTATCTCGCTCAAAGCTAGACCACTTCTTTAATCTGTACCTTATATCCTATCTGACCACGTTTCTGGTCTAAATGCTTAGAAATTGAAGCACTTTAGTAGGATATAACCCGAGGAAGAATTCTAGCGCTTTACCTTGCGTGTGGCCAGCGAAGGGAAGAGGGTGGAACGGGGTTTCCAACCGAAGTTAAAACGGGCAAATCTCGTTTCATTACGCGAGAACTGAGAGTTGTTTTTCTCATCGATGCCTCTCATCACATCCACCGACCACAACGACTGCTAGAGAACAAATTCGAGATAATGTACCAACTATGCTGATGTCCCATATTTACTCAAATACAACTTTTATTGTATTATTAGGTTGAACCAACCGTTGAGGAAAAAAAATAGGGCTACACAGAAAGCATACACTTATTATATGCGTATTTATTATTATACGTGTTGTTTCTGTATTAGCCTACCTGCCATCAGGGTTCAACAACCAACCAATTTGTTGGAACAAGGTTAAACAGGAACCAATGTCAAGGTGGCAGACGTCACAACTTTGCCCCAAAGTTTACAAATGTCTCTGTGGCTGGTTTGATCCCATCATAAGACATTCTTTAGTTTTCTGTGTATGATTTGTATTGTGGGTATGTTTTGGGGAAATTATGCTCAATTGTACTCAGTGTGTCCCTGCTTCCATCATGACCTTATGATGGCCTTATTGGCAAACATTGTGAAAATGATTTGTACGATGATGATTTGATACTTGGGTGCTTTCTTTTGGAAATATGGGCACATTTTCCGGCTATAACTGTCAACCCTGCAGCTCAATGAGGCTTATTTGCATTTGAAAACTAAAGTAAATATTTTGAGCACACAAAACTCAGTTTCCAACCAATTTTCAAACGAGTGGCTCCAGACTTTGTCTCTTTGTCGTCAGTAGAGCTTTGAACATGACTACAATATCCGTCTTTGATAACAGGAATAACATGGATAACGTTAAGTTATCCTTATTGGGGAAATGCATTTTGTATGTGTAGGAATTGTAGCTAATTATGTTATATAGTGATGTGGACTGCTCATTTTGTCTCATGGAACAATGCCTTCAGATAACACCGGTAAATATCTCTGTTTATCACATCACCTCTAGCTTATGGACACATCGCCTATTAAGTGAAGGGCTCTTATTTTTCTTTGTCTCTCTTTACAGTTATAATAACATTAGAGGAATAAAAGCAAATCTGAGTTTGTGTGTTCAAACCATAGACTGTATATAGGTTCAAACCATGCTAATACTTGTGTGTGTGTGTGTGTGGGTGGTGGGTGGTGTGTGTGTTGGTGGGGTGTGGGGGTGTTTGTGTGTGTGTGGGTGTGTGTCCTTATTTACATACTTCCCTCGATGGCAGTGGTGAGGTTGCCCTTTGCACACCTCAGATGTAAAGGGCATGCATGCTCCAACATTGACACAATTGATATGTTTGCAGAGACCGGAGAGATAGAAAGAAGGCAGGTGGATAAGCAGAGGTTTATGAATCATGTGTATACTCTGTCAGCAGAGAGTGAGAGTGAGAGGTAGTGATCCTAGAGGGAAATAAAAAGGCAGCCAAGTCATACAGAGGACAGATTATAGAGCTTTGTACAAACTGTTTGTGTCATCGCAGGGCTTCACCACAGGTAACTGTACCTTTTTCTCCTAATTATTTTTTGTGACCACTGAATTTGTAGCTCTCTGAAAAGCTCTAGCAACCTGAATGGTTGGATGTTTCTTCGAAGAGATCATTTGATTAATTAAGGCAATTAATTACACTGGGAGTGACCATCAACTTGAAATGAAAACACGAGGTGGATTAAACTCCATTAATTGCTTCAGTAAATCAATTGTGGCCCTTCAAGTCGTGAGACAGTAGACAACTGGGTAAAGTGATTATGAAGTGGTGTAAAGACGTTATTTCAGCAAGTCACGTTTATTATGGAAAAATGACGACTAACACAGAATTTATGAAAAGGTCAAACTAATTACGACGAAAGGACAGGTGTCATGTTAACAAATCTGCTATTTCAATATTCATCCACACCGCTTCATGGGAGGCTTTTGTTTGCAATAGCTCTAAAAATTAGCTGCCAATCATTTCTGAATAAATGTGCTGGAAATTACTCATAGCCTACGTGAGAGTGTGCTCTTGTGTGATTGAGTGCAAGTGTTGATGTATTTATGCATAAATGTCTGCGCATTAGTGTGTCAGAGAGTGTAGGAATGATGCATGGTGGTCCAAAAACAGAAGAAAAGGCAAAACAAAGAACAAGAGGAGAGAAAAGCTAGTGTTAACAGCATGTTGCCACCCAGCTTGGTACGTGTTGCCATGTGTTTGCATGTTACTCACATCCTCAGTGGAGAAGTTCTGTCAAGTCTGGTCTGGCTGCCCTTTTCACTCTCCAGGCACGTTTACAGCTCTCCAATACCTATCAAAATATCTACTCTCACCCTGCGCATCTCTCTGCCACTAGCATAAACCTCCATCATGCGGATTGTTTTTATTATTCTGACCTATGCTTAACCTCAACATTTCCACCACCACTTGTCACCCTTTTCTCATTTGTATTCCCTCTATTCTTCGTCTATCTCTAAGTTAGACCATTCCTTTCACAATGCAAGTTAACGCTGCAGGAGCACGAGCAATGTGAGGGCGGGACTGGCAACTATAGTGGGTGGAATGAAGCACAAGCATCCATTAGAATTGTCTTAATTTTTGCCCTTTGACATCATTATAAATACGGACTTTTTAAGCTGTACCCTTTTGCTTTATCATCTCTGTGCGTATCTCCTGCAGACATGGACCTCATGTGGCTGTACTCCGTGTGTCAGTGCATCCTGTCTGTATCCCTGATAGTGGTGAGTGTGAGGTTGTGCATGGCGGTCAGTGGAGGTGGAAGAGTGGCTGACGTCCGGGAGGGAACCCAGGCAAACAGGCCCAAACCTGGAAGCGTCTCATGCTGTCTTTGTCTCTGCCTGGGCTGGGTAGGGGCTCTTGGTGGTGCAGTGGGAGTCCCCGTGAGTGTGTTGCTCAACCTGAGAACGCCACAGTGTCTGTACACATGCATAACCCTGGTGTGCTGCCCCCTGCTGGTGAGGCAGTTCACCATGTTCCTGTTGATGATGCTCACACTGGACTCACACCTGCAGCATCACTTAGCAGAAAGGTGAGACTCGAAGAGGATTACATTAATAGTAAAGGAATCAAAGTACACAAATCAGTGTGATGTAAAGAGTAGTATTAAAATGCTAACAATGTACAAATCAATTCCAATAAGACACCTTACATATTATTTCTCGGAAATATAAGCATCACATTCTGTAAATCACAATAATGTCTGTAATAGTTTATTGCATATGTGTGGGTGAGAGTGTATACGTGGGAGGAGAGGGTGAACACTTCTCAAGCATGCTTTCCACTGTAAATGAGGGAAGTCAATATGGATGTTGCAAAAAAGGAGTAGCAAACATTGCAATATGTGCTATTGTATTGCATTCAAGTATTCTGTTTGTTCAGTGCTCATAAGGCAGCTTTTTTATTATCATGCACTGCTTTTACTGCCATCTGGGAGTCACAGGGGCGAGTAAATATCAATAGGCTCAAAGGCTCTTAGATTCTTGATTGACAGTGACCATAGCTCCAGCCTTTCAGTGGAAAAGAGCCAGTATTTTTTTTCTTTCATGGTCTTGGACTGTTTTGAACCATTCACTCACCCAGTTGGTAAGATTACATTTTGTACACCTCATTCCGGTGCCTTTTTTGTCATTGAGCGATGAATATGGAGGCAGCGCGCTTCTGTAAAAACTATTCTTGTTCATATTTAGTTTTTTCTGTTCAGATTAGGACAGAGATTTTCAAAGTGTAAAGCATGCCTGCCCAGGGGGGCTGCATACAGATTCAGGGCAGGCTCAGTAAATGGTAGTTAAAAAAAACATTATTATCAAAAGAAGATCACAGAGAATTGCATCAATGTGTGCGATTTGGTTAAAAGGAGATTTGGGATGGTCAGTTTTGTAGCATTTACCGTTCAACTCACTTATCGAGAGTCAAAGACTATTAAATGCCTTAAGAAATACATTTGTTCATGTATTCGGTGAAGCCATCAATACCAGACAATCTTGGCACAGCTGGACTAAAAAACATTATCATGATCCCATTAGGATTCAGAAATTGAGCAAAACGAATCAGGTTAAATAACCATTCAGCATTCAAATATGTCCAAACCCACATGTCTATGACTTCCAGGTACTCTTCAGTGATGACCCGTCAGCGAGCTCTGTGTGTGGTCCTGCTGTGCTGGGTGGCCTCTGTTCTGTCCTCCTTCGCCCAGTTCATCGGCTCGGACATCATCGACAATTGGAGGCTTAGCGGGAGGGGTCCGGGCACGGCTGGCCTCGGGCTGGTTGGCAATTGGACAACCTCTTCACCCCATTTAACCCCTTCCCCGCCCCCTAAGTACCACCAAGATCGCAAGGTCATTGGAAAGTACCTTCCATACGGAGGCTTCCTGTCAAAGTTTTATGTGGAAGACATGCACAACTTCACCTACGCTGAGATCCACAGCAGCCACTGGGCGGTGTGTGCGCCTGACACCATTCTCAGTCCCCGTTACCTGGTCTATGTCCATGGGATGACAGTGTTCATGCTCCCCTTGCTTTGCCTGCTGGTCATTTACCTTGACCTGTTATGCATTAAACCTAGAAAGACTCCTTTTAGTCATGCATATCCGCCTAAACATGACTCCGGCCGGGTCCGCTCCCTCGCTCTATCCCTCTCCCTTTTAGTTCTGCTGTGCCTGCCACTCCACATCATTCATGCCCTTGTGCTTTTCACCCCCAGTACCAATCTTCCTGCCTGTGTTCAGGCAGTTGCCATGTTTCTCTTCCAGCTGTACAGCCTTGTGCCTCAGATCCTCTTCACTCCTCCAAAGAAACAGAGAGAACGGGCATCCTTCCCTCTTTCTGTTGTCCACCTTCCACCTCCAGTAACCCTGTCCAGAGGAAAATCTGTCCGCATGGCCCTGTGTGAGGCAGTGCAGGCAGCTCCATGGTCTTCAGCCAAACACTCCATAAAAGCAAAAGTGTGCCCAGAGGTCTGAATTATTGAGGAAATGTAAGACTTGTGCTGTTGTGTATGTAAACATTTGTCGTTTCTTCAAGCAGTTCATTAAAACACTGTTCCTTCCATGTTCTGTTTGCTTGAGGCAAAGCTTGTTTGGCAACAAGCAGCTTGGGGGTTTAAAGAGAATAAATATAGCATGATCCTGTTTGTTGTTGTCCTGTCGTGTTAACTAATCAGCAACCTTATGCATGTGAATAACTCGCAAATGAAAAGGCCAGTTAATTATCAGGTCCCGCACCAAATGTCAGCGAAGAAAATTAAGTCTCCAGACTATCCTGATCACAGATGTCTGTTTTCTTCGACTGTGCCTCCTATGGGTCTTATTCGAAGCTCGTTCTAAGTCTCTGATAAGCCCACCACCAGTAATGTAGACATATGAGTGACAGCGTTTAATTAAACAATCATAACATGAGGTCCAGAGAGGACGCAGCCAATAGGGAAAGCATCATTAACCTGGTTATGACACCATCTTCATGCCTGTTCTGATTAAACTTGTAAATACAATGCGATGCACTCATGTAATAAAAAGGTCCTTGCTCAATCTAATTGAATTGTTCATCTTGAACCGCGTCGCTGTTCAAAAAAAAGGGAGTAATACATCTCTTTCGGCAATGAACCAAGACATTACATTCACCACGTTCTCTCTTTTCTTTTGTCCTCTCAGGGTTTCGATAGGTTGTTTTGCCATTTTCACCATTATTTTCCTTCTCTTTCCACATTTCTTGTATCTTTTTGTCCATTTATGTCTAACTCATTACGTCTTTCCCTGCTTTTATACTCCTCCTCATGTACTCTGTGTACTCGAACACATTATTGATGGAGAAATCTGGTAAAAGGGTGCGGCGGTTCAGATGTGGGGGGGGATTTTCCTTAGTTTCCCTGGCGCCGCAGCCCATTGAATTGTTCTGTCTGCCTGAAAGCTCTCTGCCTCCTGCTTATGCTCAGCCTCGGCACACTCAGGCACCTCAATCAATGCCTCGTGCTATGCTGCCGCTCTGTACACAACTCCTTGCCTCGCTCGGGTCACAATGACAAGACCAGTGAACATAAGCTGTATTCACCAACCTACAGTCACCCGTATTGGTTTTACAGAGGGATACAAGTGTGTCTAATCCACCATAGCCAACAGAAATATGAAGAGTTTTTGTTTGGATGGACTGGGACATCTTGAAGGGAAATATGTCTGTCAAAAATGTGTCATCAACAGCAAATGATCCGACATGAACCCGCTTCAGGGCGCTAACGTGAAACTATAGCATCGGGCAGCGGTCGCATGAGTTATTCATAGACGCATATTGTAAACTGTGGGAGTAAAACAACCATCTGTTATCCAGCTTATCCTGATCAATGTTTTTCTTATGTCTATTGATTAGATGATAACACCTTCATGATCACGGTGGTGGTCTGATTACCATGAGGTCTAGATAATGGCCCTCCTCCCAGGATAACCCAGAGTCAGTATTACCAGCATTAGCCTCCACCCAACGATAATACAGTGACACTAAAGGTGAGTGAAACTCTAAAAACACAAATACCAAAGCTTGATTGATTTTCTTGTGAGGAAAAGTAGAAATAACAGAATCAGACATGAGTGTTCTTGAATCCCACAATAACAATAAGAGGTGAAACCTTGAAGGACACTTATACCGAGGACAATGTCCTCTGTTTTATTACTCATCGACCATGTTTGGTGTGATAGCACCTTTGCTACGCCTGCGTCATCATAAACTGAAGATATGTTTGGTGTCGACTTGTGTGTGAATTGTTTGTTGGCCGGAGTGTCAACTCATGCTTGTGGCGCCTGGCAAGTCCATTACTTTGATTGCCGTTTGACAATCTGTCTTTATGACAGGCGACCGTGCAGCCTTGCCATCGATGGACGAGAAACACATCGATCTATCACCCTGCGACCTCCGGCAGCTTTCAAATCTAGCCCCGCGCACACATGGACATGTTGAGTGCTTCTCGACAGAATCGGGTATTGATTGTGTGGAAGATAATGGCAGAGTCATATTTTTTGGTGTGTATTTGACTCAAACCCCCTGTCACCCTTTATTCCCCGCTATCTGTTCTTATGATTCATTGGCGGCGCCACACAATGCACTATTTTGTTTATTTCCGAATGAGCTGCCAGTTATAGCCGGCTCCATCGCCTTCATCTTCATCGTCCCACCTATAACTCCACTATTCCCCATTGATCTCATCCTATGCTCCATCTCCTGTTCTCCCTTCTTAGGATTTCAAAACAGCACCTGCTAATTACACAGTAAGCACACTCAAAAACAGTCCAATCCCAAAGGTTATTTTTGAATTCTTTTTTATTTTGTCGTGCTTTGTATCTTTCCCCTATAAAGAAATAGTTAGCTATATATCAACAATGACACATGGACTCTAAAGTAAACAGTAGTGAAAGACAGGAGAAGAGACGACTAGGCACAGGAGACGAAGAGAGAGAAAGGGAAAGAGAGGAAAGGTAAGAGTGAAAAAAGACAGCAATTTCTCTACAGTAGAACCAAAAACAAACCATGGGAAGTGTACATTTCTTTAACATTTACAATTATAATAATAACAACGGCAATAATAACATTAACAACAATCATAATTGTTCAAATAATAATAATAATTAAAAAATCGATAAGACCTCTGGTTTCTCATAAAGACAATGATATTTTTTTTTATTCTTTTCTTTATTTTCTTTAAAGATCACTGGACAGTGGTTTGTTCGGCTTTGCACCTCTATAGGCTAATATTCTGTGTTAGTATAGATGCTTCATAATGCGTTTCAATAGTAAACAGATTTTTTTTTCTTAAAAGTTTCATTTAATTTATGTAGATGTTCTTTTTTTATACAAATACGTACTTCAGAGATATGTATACTGGTTCTGTCAACATGTTTACTGTACGCATGAATGAGTGCATGTATCTGCATATGTGTGGTAGCATTCAGAAAAAATATCCATCTGTTTTTTATTTCTCATTCCTTCACTCCCCCTTGCCCTTCTTATCAAGACTTTTAAACCTTTCTATCCTCTTAATGTCATTCTAAAATAATTAAGCCTTTCTTTAATGTTCAGCCCACACTAATCCTTACATTATTAGGAGCCAACAAAGGAGGAGTGATTGTGGGGGGGGGGGGGCAGACGGAGAAAAAAGCGAGATATAATGGAGCGGGGAAGAGGACTGTAACAGGTGAATGTAGAGGAAGGAGGAGAGTTAATTAAATTAGAACCACCTTTAAAATAGGATTCCTTTTATACCACGTATTGGGTAGGGAGTACGTTTCGTCAAAACTCTGGATACTTCCTGGGACTCTGGGCTTAAACACTCCAGTGTTGGTCGGGAATTATATACGAGTTGCACTCTGTTGGAAAGATGTTCTGACAATTTAAAAAAATTCAATTTTCTACCGTGTATCGCTCGATAGCTTCTGGTCAACACCTCCTCATTTCCCCCTCCCTCCCTCCCTCCCTCCCTCCCTCCCCACACACTGCTCCCCCTGTCCCCGTCAGTTAAAGATTGAGCTTTGTGAAAGAAATGGTTTTCCAGGCATGGAATTATAGCAGTCATCTGCCTCTAATTCCCCTTCCACTTTTGGCGGCTGCACTGGCAGAGTGTCTGTTTTCTTTGTGCTCCCCACTTCCACCTTGATCAAAAATAATAACGGCATCATTTCGTTATTGTCTACATTCACCCCGGCCCCGCTCTCTCCATTCTCCCTAGTATCTCCGACTTACAGTATATGGCACAGTCGTTAATGGCTGCTGGGTGTATCGGCTCTCTTTTTCTCAGTCTGCCTCTGGGTGTGTGTGCATGGAGGCCGTGGAGTAGAATGAAGCGGGATGGATTGGCTGTGTGCAGTATCTGTATACAGTCGTTTTCAAAAGGCTGCCTGTAATGGCGCTTGTATTGAAGTGTGTGTGTGTGTGTGTGTGTGTGTGTGTGTGTGTGTGTGTGTGTGTGTGTGTGTGTATACTGTATATAAGATGGGACACAGGGTAGGGAAGGGATAAGGGGGATTGAGGTCAGAAGAGAAGGGGATAGGGGCTACAGTAGGTACTCCTTCTTGCCCTGGCTGGCGTCGTTCCCATTGAGGAAAGCTTCCTGCACCTCACCATGTTCATCCAACCCACTGGCCTCATGGGTAAGATAGGAACCTGGATGAAGAGAGACAGAGAGAGAGAGACCCAGAGGGAGATTTTAGGGGGGAGGTTAGGCGGCAAAGCGTCATGATCACTGCAGCGTCATGCAGCATTATTATCAAACCAACTAGCGCATGTATTATTGAGTACCATACCTGTGACTGATTAATTCGTTAGTTAACTGATTGTTAGGTCAATACCAAGCAAGAATAGGCTCTCGTGTACGGTACGAGCCTACCCGCGGAAATGAGAGGTAGGGGATGGGATGTGTGAAGAGAATAGGCGGAAGAGGAGGAGAAGATGGTAGAGAATAGAAGACAGGGAGGAAGAAGAGATTGTCAGAAACGGAGTGGAGGGAAGGTTAGGTGCAAGAGAACAATGGCACATTTGTGTCACTCACGAAACACATTTTAACTTCCCTCAGGTCCGTATGATTAATGATTCAGAGCAGTACAGGTTACACAGAGAGCAAAGCTGCTCGAGTCATCTTCCTGCTTCAGTGTCACCTCACTGCAGGGGTGAGTGACACTCTAATTCTCTCTCTGCAGAGGGTGACTGGATGCTGACAGTCACAACGGGCTGAAGACAAAGCCCTAATGGCTCTGCCTCAACACGGTTTGGTTGTAATGGTCCTGTCTGTGTGCTGATTGGCGGTCAAGCCATACTGAATGTTGACTGGCAGCCTGTCTAGCCATAGGGTAAGTAATAGCCAGTGGCTGCCTGCTACGCTGTTCTCGGATCATTTCTTGGCAGCCTGGGTGTGCGAAGGCTGCCAATAAGAGGGCACTTAAAAAGATACGGAACTCAGGAAGGCTGCTTTTAATAGATGAGCCTTGATACACTAACATATAGTCATAAAACATGGGGGCCACACCTACATTTCCCACCCCACCCATCTTATCTACTATCCTGGCCAAGGCTGTCCATGATGGACAGTGCCCGTCTGGAGAGGAGCGTCCCATCCTGTCTGCCTTGCACCGACTATTTTACACTTCAGTTTAAAAGATTATTCTCAAGGAATGTGGTGGTACGAGGTCTGTAAAGAGCTCTTCACAGCTTGTTTGGGTAATGTGTCAGTGAAAAGGTGCAAAAACTCTTTAAGTTGCAAAAACGTGTGCCGTGTTTTTGAAAGAAACTCTTCTGTTACCTGGTGTGTGTGTGTGTGTGTGTGTGAGTGTGTTACCTTTCTGTCGAACGGAGCACCAGATGGTGACGATGAGGACACAGATGACGGTGAAAACCAGCAGTGCCAGAACGCCCCCTATCACTGCATATGGTACTGCACTGTGAGTCTCCACCACGGCACCGGGTTCTGAGAACAAAAAGAACAAATAGTGAGTGTGGGTTGTAAGGGAATATAAAAGGGAATATGGAGACAAAAGGGAAGAGAAGTGCAGTCAAGGGAACGGAGATAAAGGGAGGGATAGATGAAAAATGAAAGCAGGAGTTGTAGGTGGGAACAAAAATGTAAAAGTGAGAGAAAGAAAGAACTTTAAAATGGCAGCGTGAAGGTACAGGGAGCGAGACAGGACACAACTGAAGTGAATATCCTCCATCCAGCTTGGTTTATCACCTTGCACCCCCCCCCACGGCACAGAACACCGACCGGTCAGAATGGGTGAGAGAAAGGTGGAGAAATGAGGAGGGTGAATAGCAAAGTATTTCAGCCTCTAAAAACCCACTCCAGCCAAGCGCCTGTCAAGATCACAATGCATTTTGAATGAGGGAGACTTTGAGTGTTTTTATTCTCCGAGTCCTGAGGATTTTAATCAGAACACCCAAGGATGAGAAAAGAGAGATTAAAATATTTGAAAAACAAAAAG
The DNA here is from genome assembly GCF_902827115.2 of Pseudochaenichthys georgianus. Taxonomy (NCBI): domain Eukaryota; kingdom Metazoa; phylum Chordata; class Actinopteri; order Perciformes; family Channichthyidae; genus Pseudochaenichthys; species Pseudochaenichthys georgianus. The sequence continues at coordinate 37,469,275 of NC_047518.2, read as the reverse complement.
GCAAGCTAAATTCTGGGGCATTTCACAGTGTAATGTGGGAAGGAATATTAATGCCAACACCACCAACTATAAATTAAGGGACTACAAGAAAAGCAGGAATAATATAAAAGAGAGGTGAGTGTTGAAACAAATAAGCAATTAAGCAATTAGTCAGCTGACAGAAAAATCTAATTGGCAATCTTTTTCACTGATGAATTATTCATCGAGCAGCTGAATATGTTCAGGTTCCAGCATCCTAAATTATTTCTGTTTTTTTTGTTCCTATTCTTTTAAAATGGTGGTCATAACTCTTTTAGTATTTAACAAAATGTGTGGATAAAAAATCTATATATTAACTGTTAGTCGCAGCCTTAATATAGATCTTAAATCAAAGTGAAGCACTAAGCATGTGTCTGTGCACCGTGGCACCAGTGAGCACTTTCTGACAAGGACGAAAGCAGGTGATTGATGGAGTGCTGGGTGCAGACACACAGAAAGAACATACATGTTTGGTAATCTTTGTCTGTTCTTGCTCACAATTCAAAAAAGATGTTTTGAATGTAAGAGCTGGTGGGGCCAAAAGTAGGCGAGGACACATCGTTATTTATGCAGCTCTTGGACCTTCACAGAGCAGAATTAAAACATGAATCAGTAATACTGTGCAAACACATAAATATCAGAAAGGACAGAGAGGGCTAGTGAAAGGAAATGGAGGTATTGGAGCTGACAGCTGAAGGAAAGATGGTGTGATCTTGCACATGCATTTATTTATTGTCTCAAGGAGCTCCGTGAAAAGGTGCATCACACTCCTGCTCATGTGTAGAATCAAGTATTTGTGTGTGTTTGATCACATCGGTGGCCCAGAACCCGTGATAGGATCAGAGCAGCAATATTTCACAGGGGATGAAAGAGCAAGACATCAAGCGTTATACCTTTACCTCACGCCACCCTGTTTGTAATCCGCCGCAGCCCAACGCTCCACAGGAAGTGAATGTCAAGTATTCAAAAGCGCTTGTTTCTCCGAGGAGCCCCAGAGATGATACACCAGCAACTAAACGCTCTGAAAACGGCTAACTGCTGTTCTTCCTACACGGCTGTATGACATCTCCACACATATGCCCAGCAGGTGAACAACCTCAACCTGCCACAGACGGCGGCAGGGGCAACAGAAGAAGAACAAGATGGATGCTGCCACTGCCTCCGTTCATCTCTCCTTTCAGGCATCAGAGAGGAGACGGAGAGCCAGGTATGAGAAGAAAGGAGAAGAAGAGATGTCAGTGAGTGTGTGTTAGTGTTTGAGATGAATAGATACTGGTTATGACGCACGCACGCACGCACGCACGCACGCACGCACGCACGCACACACACACACACACACACACACACACACACACAGTCGAGCAGCCTCTTCCTCCTGCTGTAAAACATGATCATTAGGGAAAGCACGATTAGAGACACCTAGATCTCTGATCTTTCTTTCTCTCATCTTTCTGTATATGTGTGTTTGCTAATTGTATGTGTGCATGTGTGTGTGTGTGTGTGTGTGTGTGTGTGTGTGTGTGTGTGTGTGTGTGTGTGTGTGTGTGTGTGTGTGTGTATGCCGTTTGTGTAGCATCTCCCTGACCCTCCAGAGGCCAGTGTCGGACGCTTTCAGCTCCTTAAACTCTTAATGCAGATTCATTAACAGTACCCTCCAAGCACCACGAGACCACACACACAAGACTACACACACACACACACACACACACACACACACACACACACACACACACACACACACACACACACACACACACACACACACACACACACACACACACACACACACACACACACACACACACACACACACACACACACACACACACACACACACACACACACACACACACACACACACACACACACACACACACGCTGACTAGGCAATGTGTGTGAGGTGCATCAAAGAGTCAGTGATAAGGCAGAGGGAGAGAGTGCGTGGTTCACACCCAAGCGTGTGCTCATGTAGATGCAGGGCAACGGAAGGTTGCAGGAGAAAAAGTGTGTGTGTGTGTGTGTGTGTTTGTGTGTGTGTGTGTGTGTGGGGGCCACCTGAGAGTCATCACATAGTTGAGCATATGGGAGTGAAAGACACCAAAGGGAAACAGGGAAGGTCGAGGAGAGAGATGGAGGGTAGAAGAGGAAGAATAACAAAAGGTGTGTGTGTGTGTGTTACCTTTAGGGTCCGAAGCGAAGACGAGTGTAAGGAGGGTTGGGGTGACGGGATGGGAGGTGATTGGTTGGGTGGTGGGAGTGGGAGGGACCGTGGTAGTGACTGACACATTATCTACAGACAGACAGGGAATGGGATAACACACACACACAAATGCTATTATCTACAACATGCAGTGACATTTCAACGAAGGCGATGCAGGGTTTCAGAGCTACTACAGTCTATAAAACATGACACGTGCTTTACTGTGGTTGAATATATATTGAGTTTTCTTTGCTGGTAGTGTCCGTCTCAAAGATGGTGTTGATGTTAATGAGTTTCAAAGGAGGATAGGATGCAACACACAAGAAATGGAGGAGAAATTAGTTTCAAACACGCTTATGAAGAACTGGGGCCGATGCCATTTCGATACAAAGACGAATGCTACTAATTATTTCCCCCCAAATTGACCATGTGTGCAAAATTGAATCGATCTCGACCTCTGACAAGCGATAAGGACAAATGACGTTGCTTCTATGCCAGCTGCGGGGGGGTTAAAGAAGACGTTTACAAGGGGGAAGATATGCTTTAAAACAAGGGCTGAAGAGAATCACACCTGGCAGGCTGACATTCATCTGTGAGACAATTGGAATTTATGGAACACATTCTTTATCACTGACACATTTTCTATGGCACAATGGCAGGGGAGACAGAGACATTGTGTGAGACGGATGCATTCCCAACGGAGCAGTGCCATGCAGGGACCGCCTCATTCAGTGCAGAACAATAGCTTGGATCTTGACACATTCTCCGAATCAATGGCTGAGCCACAATAGTAGGTAGAGAGGTAGAAGGAGACAAGTTCATATTGCTGTTGAAGACAACAATAATGGCTGACAAGAGCTAGAAGGGAGATGGACGAGTGGGTGTGAATGGGTGAGTTTGCTCGTGTGTGTATATCAGCACTTTAAAAATGAATAACCTGCCAGTTCATCAAACCAACTCGATAGTTGCAATGTTCGAGTCTATGCAATTGTAGTCTCAGGACACACGCACACACTAGCATATGTGGCCACGCACGCACGCACGCACGCAAGCACGCACGCACGCAAGCATATGTGGCCACGCACGCACGCACGCCCGCACGCACACTAGCATATGTGGCCACGCACGCACGCGCACACACACGCACACACACACACACACACGCACACGCACACACACACACACACACACACACACACACACACACACACACACACACACACACACACACACACACACACACACACACACACACACACACACACACACACACACACACAGCTTGCTTAGTAGGCGTGTGTACCACATGTTCATGCACATTTAAACACAAATGCATAATTGCCCATGCATACTCGCACACAACACAACACACTCACAAAGGATTACAGTAACATACAGTACACACACAAACACACACACACACACACACACACACACACACACACACACACACACACACACACACACACACACACACACACACACACACACACACACACACACACACACACACACACACACACACACACACACACACACCCCCTGCCCTTTCTGCTCAGGAGTAATTTATTGGCAAGTATTCCTCTGTCTCTTCTATCCCTTTTTCCCACTGGCCCTGAGATCATCAATCTCTTTTTGCACTCTTCTTATGTCAGCACTATGCCTCCCCCTCATGATTCTCTTTTCTCTTTTCTCTCAGCCCAGCCTTGGTCTCCCTTTTGCTCTGTAAAGAAATATAACGTGATGCAACGTGTATTATGTGGGAAAGACAAAAGATCAAGTGAGAGCAAGGTGAGTGAGAAAAGAGAGGGAACACATGTACTAGATGGAATTATGTAAAGTGCAAGCGCTCTCCTGTTTGAGTACATATATGTAGCATGTGTGTGTGGACAGTAGATGCGTGTGGTTGTCACTTGAGCCTGAGGATTAATCGCCGTGGTTTCTGCACTAATTAACTGGATACTGATTAATGTCTCTTAACTATCAAGAATGACCCACAAATCGTTCTTTCTTCCAACTTTTTCTTATCGTTCCACCGTTTATCCTCACTTCTTTTTTTACTGTTCTTCTTCACCCAAACTCTGCCCCACTCATCTAAACCCCCCTGCCTGCTTCATTCCCCTTCCTTCCACTGCCTCTCTGGTTTCCCTCCTCAGTAACTACGTTCCCTCTCTTAATTAAGGAGAATGCCATACAGCTGTCGTTCTCTTGGCCGATAGCGTCCTTTACTTTCTCCCTACATCATATTGTTATTCATTAACACTCTATGGCTGCCAATCAGGCACACAGCCCATGTTATTTTCCGGGATGGATGTGGCGGCACTTGGGATAATGACGTTCCTTGTCGTATCTCATTCTCGCAGTCGTGTGCCTGAGGATGCTGCGGCGCCATTTTGGATAAGCACTGTTATTCTATCGTGTTCCCCGATTAAAAGAGCCTGGCCGAGAGCAGTGGTTTCTCCCACTGTCAATCAGTGTACTAAATGCTGGACATCGGTCAGGGGTCCACCTATAAGGCCATAACCTCGAGCACTGATTGGCTGATGACTCATTCAAAATTCAACCAGACGTCAATAGAGGATTGTGGAGAAACCCTGGAAAATGTTCTCTGCATTATTATCTCTCCCCACTGCCACATCCCTCCGACCGGTTTACACTTTCATTCTCATTTGATGTTTCTTGAAAGTCTCACTTCATTAAATGGAGTTTTTCAGTATTCCAATTATCCTGACGGCTCATTACAACAGCCAGAGAGACACAGATTACTCCCTGGTCACCTAGCATCCTTGTCTATCTCACTGTGCTCCTATAACTTCATATTTCTATCATATGCTTTCCATATACAGTATATTTTTATAGAATCAAATCAAGTTTTATTTATATAGCACATTTATAAACGATTTTTGGTCGAGCCAAAGTGCTGTACATATAATAAAAATAGCCAACAGTAGAGACACTTTACAGCAAAGACCCTCACATCGTACAAGGAAACACTTCCGGAGAAAGAACAATTAATCCCTCCCTTGTGATCACTTCCTGCTCTGTTTAGCACAACATGTACACACACTCACATCCACATGCATGCATATAAGTAAGTAACATATATTCAAACTAACAGTCTTCATCATCTCTTCATCTGTACCTCGTCCTCTCCCTTTTCTGTTTCTCCAAATCTCCCACACTCTCTCATGCAATTCAATTCTAATGGGTTGTATTGGCTCCGCGATTCATCGGAGTGCAGCAGCGATGTTCAATTACATAACGGATCCCTCCGGGCTTTCACCAGACAATCAGTAACACCCGCCTCCCAATCACACACACACACACACACACACACACACACACACACACACACACACACACACACACACACACACACACACACACACACACACACACACACACACACACACACACACACACACACACACACACACACACACACACACACACACACACACACACACACACACACACACACACACACACACACACACACACACACACACACACACACACACACACACACACACATTGACCTTTGCGTAGATTCACACATATAAAAATCCAATTTCTCCTTAACAATGGTGGCACAGATATGGAACATATACTTGCTTTCTGTGTGTGTGTGTGTGTGTGTGTGTGTGTGTGTGTGTGTGTGTGTGTGTGTGTGTGTGTGTGTGTGTAACGTGTGCACTCTGATTCAATCAAAACCATTTCTCCCATTTATTTCAATAGTGACTTTGTGAAAGTTGCAGAAATTGTATTAGCTATGCACACGCTAAATCATTAACACATCAAAGTGCATTCACTCACTCACACACACACACACACACACACACACACACACACACACACACACACACACACACACACACACACACACACACACACACACACACACACACACACACACACACACACACACACACACACACACACACACACACACACACACACACACACACACGTGTGTATGTGACCAGTCAAATAAAGCTCAGCTCCAATGCGCCACGTCTACTGCCACACACTCCCGCTCTTTGTTCCCCGTTGCCAGCATTGAGCCCACCTCCCTCATGAAGTGACAGCGCCTAAAGCACCTGTGACAAATTGGCAGCCACTTTTGCCTGAGTTTGTACTCTGTGTACGCACCCTGGCGGCAGATAACAATCGCCGAGGGAAGGTTGACACGGAATGAGAAGGAGAAAGACGAGAGATCCCTGGTGGTTTTTCTGCACCTGCAATAAAATGGTTTCTTTTCTGCTGAGTCAACTTACACACACATCCTAAAGCCCTTCCCCCCACCTTATTCCCCCAGTGCACCCTGGGATTTCCTGGGAAAAGGCTAGGAGCCAACTAAACTGACATGCTGCGATACTGAATGTTAACCTGCGTTCAACCTCCATCGCCCTTCTTCTCTACCCTCTCTTCCCCTTCCTTCCTCCTTTCGATCTATCCCTTCCTAGCTCCTCCCACACACTCCTCATGGCATATTCTAAGAAACCTAGGTGTTCCTTGAATAAAGAGACTGAACTGTAGATGAACTGAAAGCAGAGGGCAAAATGGTGGCAAGGTGAAAAACAGTTGAAAGGGTGAGGGGGTGGGGGGGAAGAGGAAGTGGACATGAACAGAACAGAGGGCCGGTTAAATGAGGACGGATGTCAAGGAAAGGAATGGGGAAAAGGGTGAGGCAACAGAGGAGGGATAATATGAGAAGTAAGGAGAATAAGAGAGGGATGGAGAAGTGGAGTTATATCTATCACTATCACCATCTAGATATGAAGTACTTTGGCACAAAATTAGATATTCACTATCTAAAAAATTATAATAAATACACCTACAATAACAAAGTGGGTGCTGAGTGTTAGAAGAGTCATCTTTGTGGATTCATATTTGTATTCAATATTGACTAATGAACTTAGTATTTAATCATAACATAGCACTTCGCTAACACCATATTAAATGATCCATTGATTTATTTAGATTGGCAGTCATGCAAAACAGACACCTTCTTATGATTATGTAACATTCATAAATGCATATATATCACTGCAAAGACTTTCGGCTGAATACAAGGAGTGCATAGGACTATCCTTGCGTAAGGAGTTAGCCAGTTATTAGTTGTGGCATGACTTTAAGTCGTTTACAGATTATTAATTCGATGGCTAATTCAACAACTCGGAGCTGTTGGAGATAAGGTTTTAAACAATCTTCCCAATGGGCGAGTACATCTTTTAAAGTAGAGCAAACCAGCACTGATACAGGGCTACAGCGGGAGGATTTAAGAGGCTGATTGCTGGAAATCCGTGGTGCAGAGCAGAGGAGTTGCCGCCTGGCTTATGTTGGTTATGTGGATTTTATGGATTTATGTCGAGGCAAGATGTCTTACTTTGCATATATTTATTTTTCATAATAAGAGACGATCAGACACAAAAGTATCAATCAAATTAATGACCAGCACGGAGCAGCGGCATTAAATAAAGAACGATGAATCGTAGAAAAAGAGGACATGACACAGTGAAGAACAACTGAAGAAGACGGCTAAAAACTACGAGGGAGGAGGAGGAGGAGGATGATGAGGAGGACAGAACATGTTTCTACAGAGGTGGCAACACACATCAAAGCATGGCATGTCTAACCTTCTAGGATAGAGAGCGCGAGAGAGAAAGACAGAGAGAAAAAGAGACGAAGAGAGAGGCAGAGTGGGTGGCGATGTCACCTTTCATCTTGCCACTGTTGCCACCCTTGATGCCTGTGGAAAGCTGCCATTACGTGTGCCTTTTCATGCTAGACAAGCTTGTACAAGACTGTGTGATTGTTGTGTGCGCTTGTGAGAGAAAGAGAGTTTTAGTGTGATGGATAGATGTGGGGGCGCTGCATTAAAAAACGTTACATAAGATATAATGTCTCGACGCCCTTCTTCCTTCAGATTTCTTAAGGTGCAATGCCAGGAGCTGCCTGCAGGGGAAGCGTAGATCAAACCTGCTGAGTGACAGGAGAGTGTGTGCAATCAGGCCAAACCATAGACGTCTTAATGAAGAGCTCACTTCCTCAACTGTCCCATTAAAATCTCACAATCCCAATTTTGTTCCCTTTTTCCTTGCAAGTTTACTCAGTTGCTTCACGAGCAGATTACACAACATAAAACACATCGAAAGCTTGTTTTCAAAATGTGCTTCAAACTCAAAAGTTGGCCAATTTGTCACAGTTTCTGAGGAATAACTTTATTGAGATGAGATGATTTCCATGTGATGTTGCAAGCATCGCTGTCTTTTTCTCAGAGCCACGGTGTGCAGTCTATCTGGGTCAACCTTCATTAAGAATGTACCACCACTGAATCGAGGTGCAACATCTAGGAAAACTTGTAAAACCTGACAACAAAAGCCCCCTTACCCATATCTTCCTCCCGCCTCTGATACTTCTGCTCAGGCAACAAGCCAAGTTGATTTACCTGAATTTTAAATGCCACATATGTTGCACCCCTCTTGTTTTGCCAAATGTAACCATGTCAAATGCCGTGTGCCAACAGATCCCGCATTGAAATATTACTTTGAACTGTGTGTTGTCTTCTTCTCCTACTTGTAAACTTGTCTTGAGAATTGCATTCAGCGGTCACAATCAATCAATCAACACCTCGAAGTTTTATTTATTGCTCTTGAGGAATAAAGCTACTCTGGATTCAGGGAAGAGAGGACGGGGTCACAGGGTACACGATGAATTAGTTATTTTCAATGAAAAGCCTGAATAATGATGTTGGTGACTACTGTCTGAGCACGGTAGCCTTCGTTCTTCTTCTGGAATCAATATCTCTGTTGAATCAATTGTGCAGAAGGTTTAGCAGAGGTTTCCTGCTGTGTACCGAAACAGGAAAACAAATACAACCAAAGGACAGATGAGACAAGCGTCAGGATTTAATGGGTCTGTTGCCCAGCGCGAGAATACCCAGACTCCAAAGACACTGGGGAGATAAAAGGATCGATGAAATGTAAAAGACTTCTCCCAAAAGGTATCATCAGAACAGAAGAACAACAAATGCAACAAGCAAAAGACCCATTGGAAATACAATTATTATGAGCAGTTAACAATTATCCTGGACTGGAAATGAACGAAAAACAATGGAGAAGAATCAATGAAGAAAACATTTCAAGCACTCTTGGAAACTCTAAAGAAAACTTGCAACATGTAATCAACTGTCGGCCATAGTTACTCACCGTACACCAGCAGGGTGTAATGATCGGCAGCGCGTCCAAAGTTGTTCTGGGCCTGGCACAAGTACGTCCCGTTGTGTAGTTGGCTGAGGCGGGAAATCTGAAAGGTGGGGCCGGAAATCTCTGCCCTCTCAGGTAAGGTGTCGTTAATCTTGGACCACTGGATGTTCCTGGGCCTAAGGAAGGAGACGGAGAGAGGTTTCGTTAAAAAACATATTCGATTTTTGTTTAATTTATCAAAGAAGAAAGTCAGAAATGTGCAGTTTCAAGGTTTTCCAATGACAGGATTGGCTGTTTAATGGAGTATCTTTGGCTTTTGAGCAAAACAAGTAATTTGAGGAGGGCAACTTGGTAATAATTTGCCCTTTTTATGTCTTTGTTGACATCTCAAAGCCATTAGTAAATTAATACAAAAAGACATCAATAGATTCAATGTTAATTAAAATAGCTTCATTTCAAATTCCATCATGACGGTACGTCCACGCAGCAGCTTTCGACAAATCTTCCACCGCTTCCAACGCTTCTCTGCCCATTGACTTTGAATGGGGATGACGTCACTTTGCCTCGCTTTTCGCCGAACTGCATTGTGGGGGAGCGAAGCGAAGATTTCCAGGATTTCCAGGATTCAAAAGTTGAGCAATGTTCAACTTTTGAAGCTGAGCTGGAAGCGTCAGCCAATCAAACACGTTTATGCAAATCTGACAGTAGAAGCGCTAGCCAATCAAACCGCGTGTAAGCAGGGAGAAGCAGTTCATTTCCTCATATTCCAAACGACAAATTACGGTAGCAAATCACCCGGTTCTTTGCGACCAGAACTATTAACGGGATACAAATCGGAGGAACCAGGCATGGAGGGAGGTGGCAGAGACAGTGGGTGAAACTGGTAGGTTTTCGCCTGTTTGGGGAGTTTATATATATATATATATATTGCTCGCATAAAATACCCGGGTTTTTTTGCTTTGTATGTCGGGGGCGGGAGATTCATGTGATTGGTTGTTGGTCGCGTTGCTCGCAAAAAATCGCCAAGCTGTCAGACACGCCCAGCTCCAAGATTTTCAAGATTTTTGAAAAGCTGCTGTGTGGACGTACCGTGATGCAGAGTTGGCTTCAAATAGCCTCCCACATGCATGCACACTCATATATGCAAATACCCAAACATAACCGCAAAAAGGTCATCCTCTACTGTCAGCCACTTAAATTGTAGATTTACACATAATTGATTCCAGTTTTTCTATTACTTATTCAACCACAGGTGCTCGGCAGTAATATGTCGCTTGAAATGTGTTTTTCAATAACAGGCACACCTATTTGAAACTTTGTAATTATATCACAGTCATGTTTATATTAATATCTCAGAGTAGAGATTGGGACTGATTGTGTTCGCTTCTTTGAAGGGGATTGAGTGTTGGGAAGTGGTTATCCTTCACCACAGGAGGAGAGATTAGCCTCCAGATGAAACTAGTCACATGTTTTGTCCTTTAAAGAGGCCCTATTATGCTCTTGGGGTTTTCCCTTTCCTGTAGTGTGTTATATAGGTGGGACATCTATTAGCGGTTGACCAATCACAATAGAGATGGCCAGCTAACCAATCATCAAACTTTTTAAATATGAAAGCATGTAAACATGTTGTAGACTAGAGGCACAAAATACACATATGAACGTGAACATTAGCATAATATGACCTCTTTAACCTTTATCATTTGCTTTAATTCTTTATTTGTTTGGGGTAACATTATATTGAAAGTACAGTTTTGCAAAAAATGCTGAAAATGGCAAATTAAATACCGAACAAAATTGGTAAAAATAAAAATAACCTTTGTACGTGTTTGGTTTCGCTGCTAACGCTAGCAACTTGTTGTTTCTTCAGAGAGATAGTGAAGCTCACGAACCACGCAACATACCTCGAAGTATCCCACTAGTCTTAAACACATTTAGTAACACCGGAGGTGCTAAAGGTTATTAACAATGAGGAGGTAAAAAAAGACAAGAGATCGAAGTACAGGCGCCAGGGGAAGCTATAAAGAGAGGTGCAAAAGGAGAGTAAAAAGGCCCACAGGGGGAAGTCGACAAGAGAAGAAAGTGGAGAAGGGGCCAATGGCAACTGAGGGCTGCATCCTGACAAATGATGAAGAGATGGATGGTCAGAGGGCGGCGATGGTGTGAAAGGGCTGGCAGGAGGGAAAGGAGGGCAGATGAGAGAGAAATAAGGTGTCGGATGTGCCGAGCGGAAAAAGAATATATACGGGGGGAAGAGAGTGTAACTCGAGAGAGAAGAAGAAGAGATGGTGTGCTGGGAGATGAAGGGAAGGAGCAGGCAGGCTAAATGAATTGGTCATGAAAGACGGGGAGGCAGAGCAGACAGGAGGTGCGAGGATTACAGAGACATCCTGGCGAACATCGCAGTGTGTGTAAATGTGTGTGTGTGTGTGTAGGCAGGCTGAGTGTCATGACTCAAGCCACCCTGGCCAGATTACCATCCTGACTCATCTGGGTTCTAATCCCTCGGGACGTTTAATTAAACCTCTTTCTTGCCTAGTCACACACACGCTCTCGCTCACCCTAAACGCACCAACAAAACTCCCCCTTGTTCATCTCTCTGACACACACATTTATACTTGTACTCCCACACAGTTAAAAAAAAAACACACACGAACAAGCAGGCAATTAAGTGACATTGTCTCCATCTCCTCTCCTAAGAACAGACAAACAATGAGTGTCCCCCTCCACCAAAAGGAAGTGGCAGATAATTGGTCATTAATACTTAACAGGGCGTTAACAGGGTCAGGGAGCAGGCAGGAGGCCGACAAGTAATGTGTCTGTAATGTGTGTGTGTGGGTGTGTGTGTGTGTGTGTGTGTGTGTGTGTGTGTGTGTGGTGCAGTCCAGCATGAGATGAGGGTCAGAGTCCAGTGAGGCCTGCTGTCCCATCTCTCACTATCACACACGCGTCGATGCACCACACAAACACACACGGTCCCAAACCAGCGGTTACAAAGCTTTAGCTGGGATATAGCCAATACGTTTGTCAGCCAGTTCTCACTGTGGGATTTCACTTAAGTCCTCACACACACACACAAACACACACATGCACACACCTTGGCTGCATGAAGCCTTACTGGGGAGCTTTACTGGACTTGATGCCCACAGACAGACGGACCATCTAGGGGAGGGTTTAAGAGCTTAGGACCCAATACCCTTCTGGAAAGTGCACAAAGGGCTGTGAACACCCCGGAGAACGGCTTTGTTTCAGAGCTGGCTCCTAAAAGTGTTGACTGCTGATTGGGTTTCGAAGCTCTACCATCACAAGCCACCATCTACCAAGTCACCTATGTTGATGTCCTCACTCTTCTGGTCACTTTCATACATTCGTCTTAAGATGTTTCTCTCTGTCCTGCATGTCATACATTGTAGATCAAACAGTTTGTGTCTGCCTGTCGTCCAAACAATACAAATACATACAGGTGATACCACAGATACAGGTTTTTTGGTTGTAGCACAAACCGTCCTTGACATCGTGATTCCAAAAATCCTGATTGGTTTATTAATGCTGTAAAACGACA